>NC_135808.1:110988899-111295536 GCF_964213995.1 Mustelus asterias
GTATAACTGGTTGAGACTAACGCCGTTCATTCACTCCTCCGTTCAAATCTCTATAACCATCGAGCATCTAAATTTCTTTCAAATGTCTTCAGTTGCATGTTTTCTGTTTAGTTTTTGTTCATGGACTGCTGCTCCGTGAGAGATCCTGATCCTTATTAAAGTTTTAGTAAGTATTGAGTAAGTATTCTCTTACCACTTAAGAGTTCACAATTGGGTTCCTTCAATATATGCTCAAGTTTAAGATGGAAACTGATCTGTCCACCATCAAGGTTTTATATTTAAAGGCATGTATCCCTTACAATGTTATATCCCTTGACTGCAAATTACTCAGTCAATGACTGGTAATGATTTTACTTGCTTCTTCTGTACTGATAGGAACAAGAGCTTACAATTATTTTCATAGAGTCTTCTCTAATCGTCTCTCACTTTCCAGCATTACTTTGGAAAGTTTTTTGGGGGGAAATCAGCACTCTACAACATCGTTTCCATTGTCCCCCGGCTTCACAGCTATAACCTTGCCCTTGGTCCACTGGTAGTTCCACAGAATTCCAGGCAATTAAGTCAGACTGTTTTTTTTAGATCTATACATTGCAGATGCTGAAGGAACTTCTAACATCACAGTCATTGTAGTATTCAGGTGTTGGAAATGGCTTCGTTGGCATAATATCAATCTTGCGCTTACTGATGAAAGATAAAAACAATTTAATTCCTGAGGCCAGGGTGGGTAGATAGTGGGTGTGTTGCCCACTCAGAGTAGAATGTAGGGTAGAGTCCACTTCTACTCAGTTTTTGGCCAGTTTAAATGCCTCCCCACCCGCAAAATTCAAAATTTTTATGTATTTTGGAAATAAAAACAAAGGACAGTACAGCACAGGCCCTTTGGCCCCTCCAAGCCTTTCGAAACTTTTGCCGCAGTCATATCCCACTATTCCCTGCCTAATCATGTATCTGTCAAGATGTCTCTTAAACGTTGCTGTTGTATCTGCTTCTACCATCTCCTCTGGCAGTGCATTCCAGGCACTTACCACCCTCTATGTAAAAAACTTACCTCTCACATCTCCTTTAAACTTTCTCCCTTTTATGTTAAACCTATGTCCCCTAGTCATTGACATTTCTACCCTGGGAAAAAGACTCCGACTATTCATTTTATCCATCCTCTCATAATTGTGTAAACTTCTTTCAGGTTGCCTCCTCAGCCTCCGATGTTCAAGTGAAAACAAACCAAGTTTATCCAATCTCTCCTCATAGCTGATACCCTCCAAACCAGGCAACATCCTGGTAAACCTTTTCTGTAGCCTCTCCAAAGTCTTCACATCCTTCTGGTAGTGTGGCAACCAGAACTATGCACAATATTCCAAAAATGGCCTGACTAAAGTTCTATACAGTTGCAACATGACTTGCCAATTTTTATACTCTGTGCCCCAACTGATGAAATCTAGCATGTCATATGCCTTCATGATAACCTTATCCACTTGTGTTGCCACTTCCAGGGAACTGTGGACTTGTATGCCTAGATCCCTCTGTATGTTAATGCTTCTAAGAGTTCTGCAATTTACTGTATACTTCCCTCCTGCATTAGACCTTCTAAAATGCATCACCTCGCATTTGTCCAGATTAAATTCCATCTGCCATTTCTCCGCCCAAGTCTCCAGCCTATCAATATCCTGCTGTATCCTCTGGCAATCCTCCTCACTATTCACAGCTCCCCCGATCTTTGTGTAATCCGCACACTTACTAATCAGACCACCTACATTCTCCTCCAAATCATTTATATGCATTACAAGCAACAGGAGTGCCACCATTGATCCCTGCGGGACACCACTGTGCACTTGAAACAAAGAAATTACTCAATCAGATTCAGGATAAGGAATTCAGTGTGTGTGTAGGAAATGCAAGAGCACACATTCAGCTTTACTCCACAGGACCTTACTGCATAAATGAGCTCTGCTGTTGCGCCATCCTCACAATATCATTCATTTGTTCTTAATGTCTTCCAGCTGCTTGTTTTCTGACTTAGCCACATTTTGTTCCAGAGGAGAAGTTGCAAACAAAAGTACAAAATGAACATGGGCTGCCGAACTCATTAATTAAAAGTAGATGATCGCATTCAGGTACATGGACTGTAGCCGGTTAAATATTTATAAGTCATCTAAAGAAACCACAAGGAGATGAAAGATGATCTTTGCTGATCAGCAATCAGTAAACCAGTCTGCCGCAAACTGAAATACTTAAAGGAAGGACTGCGCTCACCTGAAAGGAGGTGCCTATGCGCTTGCTGGTGTTCCTCCTTGTTTCTTTGTTCTCTATTTAATTCCTTAAGCATGTTGTTTATGGGCAACTTTATTGAAGCACCTTGGACTGCAACAGAACCGATGTATGTAGTTTGTAAACAATTTTGCTCTCTGTAATTAAAATATTGAAATATACGTAGACCGGAATTTTCCCGTCCTGCCCCCCATGGGAACCGTAGTGGGCAGTGGGGGACAGAACATTCAAAGGTCCATTGACCTCCGGCAGTATTTTCTGGTTTTGGGGCGAGTGCGGCCAGAAAATCCCGCTCGTAATGTTCTCATTTACTAGTAGGGTAAATGCGTGGGGTTACGGGGATAGGACCTGGGTGGGATTGTGGTCGGTGCGGGTTTGATGGGTCAAACAGCCTCATTCTGCACTGTAGGGATTCAATGATTCTATCATTCCATACTGAAGCGAAGCACCTCAGAATGAATCTTGATCTCTGGAGAAAATGTGAACATCATTGCACGTTAGTGTTATAATAATTTGAAATGTATTGTCATGTGTCTTTCAGATTTTATATGAATAAAGTATATTTTTGCAAAAAAAACTCTTGGTTTGCAGCACTTCTCAACTTTTTGGCTAAGATCAAGCATCAGATGAAGCCCAAGATGGGGTGCAATGCCTTTTCTAGCCAGCTTGGATCTTGTTTGTCTCTCTTATGGGGACCATGAATTGGATTCAATTGGGTTTTGAATTGGTTTTTAGAGTAAGCAAGGAGATGGATTAAGGGCTTGCCCTGTGCACTCTGAGCATTGGCTTTGTAACTCTGAGAAAGGAATAATTTTTTAAAAACTTGGCTTGTAGAATATCAAGTGAATGCATACAGTAAATATTACATGTGTCATAGTTATATTGAAGCACTTCATGATCTATGTGTAATACTTAAATTCTTTGGAACCATTTGTAATGGCCACTTTGAAATGTCTGGAATGTACCTTTGACTGTATTGAAGTTTCTTATACTGCAACATGATGTGTGTAGAAATCTGAATATTATTGCACTGTGTGTGATGGCCATTTTGAAATGTTTGTAACATTCTTTCAGATATTTTATCAATAATGGATGGGATTTTCCAACCTTGTCCATGGCGGGACTTGTAGCGAGCGAGAATGGAAAAAGTTTTTTTTTAAAGTTTAATTATTAGTATCACAAGTAGGCTTACATCAACACTGCAATGAAGTTGCTGTGAAAATCCTCTAGTCATCACACTCTGGTACCTGTTCGGATACACTGAGGGAGAATTTATCATGGCCAATGCACCTAACTAGCACGTCTTTCGGAGGAAACCGGAGCACCCGAAGGAAACTCACACAGACAAAGGGAGAACGTGCAAATTCCGCAGAGACAGTGACCCAAGCCGGTAATCGAGCCCAGGTCCTGGTGCTGTGAAGCAGCAGTGCTAACCACTGTGCCACCGTGCTGCCCTAAAATTTGGTGTTCCAGCAAAAGCTCTATTCACTTTCAGCACTACCGGAAAATCCCAGCAAAGAACGAGGATGGAATGTTTCAGTCAAAGTATATTCTTACAAAAAAAAACCTAGCTTGCAGACCATGTACATCAAGGAGCTGGTAACCGTGTAAAACCTCTCGCACTGTAAGCGTTATCTTGACTAAATACAGTAAATGTAACTGTGTCAAAACATCTCAGAGTACATCATACCAATGCATATAATTTGAAGAGTATTGTATCTTCTGTAACAAGGTCTGAGGATTCAGGGTAGACCATTTAGGAGGGAGGTGAGGAGACATTTTCTTCACCCAAAGAGTGATGAGCCTGTGGAATTCATTACCACAGGAAATAGTTGATGTCAAAACATTGAATGCATTCAAGAAGCGGCTGGATATAGCACTTGGGGCAAATGGGATAAAAGATTATGGGGAAAAAGCAGGAGTGGACTATTGAGTTGGATGATCAGCCATGATCGTAATGAATGGTGGAGCAGGCTCGAATAGCCTCCTCCTGCTCCTATCTTCTATGTTTCTACGTTTTCCATCAAAGTATTGTAATGTTTTCATTCCTACCTTGAAGCACCTCAGAGGACATCCTGATTGTGACTCTTCCTCAGAATTGAACCTGGGGTAAATTCTGCTTGATATGTTTCTCTATCTCCAGTTCCTAAGAACTGTACTTACAAGAAAAATGGTTGGCGCTGCTGCCTCATAGTGCCAGGGACCCGGGTTCAGCTCTGGGCTTGGGTCGCTGTCAGCATGGGGTTTGCGCTTTCTCCCCATGTCTGCGTGGGTTTCCTCCCACAGTCTGGGTATGCGTGGATTTGATTGATTGGCCATGCTGAGTTGACCCTGGTGTCGGGGGGGGGGGATTTGTGCGGTGGATGTGCGGGGTTGCGGGGGTGGGGCCTGGGTGGGATTGTGGCCCGTGCAGACTCAATGGGCCGATTGGCCTCCTTCTGTACTGTAGTGATTCTATGATTTTATGATCTCTATAGAAAATGTGAATATCATTGCAGCTTTACTGAAATGACAATTTGAGATGTTTTGTAAAGTTTGTTTCAGATATTTTAAAAGTATATTTTTGCAAATAAAAAAACTTAGCTGCAGACATTTTCTGTCAGATTTGACTGTGAGATAATTCTATTTTTATCAGTATAATTTATCAAAATGCAGAGGAAATATCACATAATTTGTTTGGATTTTGAATGGATGTTGGAAGGGGGTAGGTTGAATTGAGGTGTTTAAGACAATAAAACGATTCAATAGGATCGATGCAGAGAAGCAATTTTCACGAGTGGAGGAATTCAGAATAACCTTAAAATTGCAACTAATGAATTACCATTATTCATACAAGGTAGCGGAATTTTGGAACTGTCTTTCTCTTTGTGGTGATGGTCCCTTTAAGGGCAACATCGCAGAAGAGGATCACCTGGCTTGAGGGACCAATTTGGGACTGAGAGTGGGTAATCACTCCAGGCAGGTGGAGTCCTTTCTTAGGCAGAAGACTTGTAGAAGACATGTGGGGGTGGGTGGGAGGGGGAGGCACTGTTGCTAGCCCTGACTGAGTCTGTGAATATGCACCATTACACTCTTCCAAAAAGTTGTGAATGTTAGATCAATTGGAATTTTGTAAGTTTGTCAGGGAATATGGATCAGAGGTGAAGAGGTGGAGTTGAGGTAGATCCATGATCTAATTAACAGATGAAACAGGCCAAAGGAGATAAATTCCCACTTTGAGCCTCATGGATCTGTTGGAAATATGTCTGGGACTCTTCACACTGATGTGACGTATGTTAAGTTGTGCTACATAGATATCCGACTGGTTACAAACCAAAGTCTTCATTTAGTGGATCCTATCCAGTGTATCCAAAATTGTTCCATTCTATTTGTTGCATAAAATTCAGTAGACACATTTCTTACACTGCATTAACCTGCTATTATGCAGATATCCAAATCATTTTCCCAAACTGCTGCAGCTGATTGGCAGGTGTCACTTCCATTTCAAAAAGCCATGATACAAGGGGCGATATCTTGCGCCCTTGCCTGTGGCAGGTTTGGTGATGGGGGTGGTGGGGCATTTAATCAGGTGGGTGGTTGGTGGATGGCGACGCTGTCACTTTGCTGCCTCCAGCCCAATGGAATGAATGATGGGAAGGCCCGTGGATGGACTTCCCACCCCCCACTTAAGTGGACAAATCAGGGTTCCATGGAGGGAATGTTTCCATAAGAATGTTGAAAGTGGATGGGAAGTTATGGTTTGTAGTGGCAGTACGCTGGAGATGATGGAATTGGTGGAAGATGGTCCATTGAATGTAAAGGCTGGTGGGATGGAAAGTAAGGTCAAACGGAACCCCATAATGGTTCTGGGATGGGCGAAGGAGTGAAATCAACTCTGCAGGAAATGTAATACGTACAGTCAAGTTGGGGTACATCCATGATCTAAGGGGTCAAGGGCCCTGTCAATTTTGGGAGAGGGGAAAAAGGAATGCCCACTTAATGCCCAGTTAAGAATTTCATCCCACTTCTGGTGTTAGTGCCATCCTGTGAACACACTGCCACCTCTGGCCTGGTATCCAGCGATGCTCCTTGGCCTTGGATGGCAGCAGCAATCACTCCCCTCAGAGATGCTGTCATTCAATGGAACTACAGGCCTCTGATTGACTGGCAGCTTTCAGCAGGTGGGACTTTCATCCCCGGGTCCTTGATTCTGGAAGAAGGTCCACCGCTGGCCTGTCAAGTGCCTGTAAAGAAACAAAAGATGAATCTCGGGGAAGTGTAAATGGCAACAGCAGAACCACTACCAGCAAGTGCTGTCTAAGAAAATGGGGCCAGAAGTTGTGACATGAAGTTGAGAGGTGTTGAGTTTGGGAGGTTGTATAATACCTAATCGAATGATAGGCGCTGTTCCTTGAGCTTTTGTTGAGCTTCATTGTAAAAGTGTGGAGGCCAAGGACAGAAAGATCAAAACATGGCTGGGGTTATGTTGGGGGGGGGGTGCGCTGAATGCGGGGGGGGGGGGTGTGCTGAATGGAGATGTTCAGCATGGTTACCAAATCTGCGTTTAGTGTTCCCAATAGAGAGGAGGACCAAAGTGAAAGAAGCACAAATACATTTCTGGAAGGATTGCTGGTGGGGTGGCGTGTTGGCAATGGTTGCACACTGGTGGCGTAGTGGTCAGGGGTGATAGGGCAAGCGCTGCATCTAATGCTCTTGCACAAGAAGATGCAGTGGGAAGGGAAGCAGGGATTGGGGGTTATTGAAGAGCAGACCAGTGTGCCATGGAGGGAGCGTTGAGAATGCTGAAAGAGGAACAGAAGAAAGATTTTGTAGTGATTTTGCGTCGGAGTAGAAATGGTGGAAGATGGTCCGTTGAATGTGAAGGATGCTGAGGTGGAAGGTAAGGTCAAAGGTAAGGTCTGGAATTCCTCCCTAAACCTCTCTCTGCTCCTAAATACATACGTCTCGCCCAACTATTGGTCACTTATGTTAATATTTTCTTGTGTGTCAGACTTTGCTTGCTGACACTACAGTGAAGCACGTTGGAATGTTTGACTGCATTAAAAGGTGCTAAATAAATGTAAGTGTTGCTTCAAGTACTCATCCATCCATCAAAAGCTGTACTGGCCTCTGTTACAGCCACTCCCTGTGACAAGACATCATGTGCTCCAATTAATATCTGTCCAAAGACATTTCTCCTAACCCCTCATTGATCTCTTACTGTTAAACTTTTATTTTAATTGAAGTGTTATTATTTTAAAATAAATTGCATTGGGTGGCACAGAGGTTAGCACTACTGCTGTACAGCACCAGGGATCCGGGTTCAATTCCAGCCTCGGGTGACTGTGTGGAGTTTATACATTCTCCTCGTGTCTGCATGGATTTCCTCCGGGTGCTTTGGTTTCCTCCCACAGTCCAAAGATGTGCGGGTTAGGTTGATTGGCCATGCTAAATTGATCCTAGTGTCGGGGATTAGCAGGGCAAATATGCAGGGTTATGGGAATAGGGCCTGGGTGGGATCGTGGTTGGTGCAGACTTGATGGGCCGAATAGCCTCCTTCCGCATTGTAGGGATTCTATGATTCTATGCCCTCTACAGTCAAGCATTATCTCTGCATTCAAACCCCAATTGCAATTCTTGGATCTGCAAATGAATATGAACTGCAGGCAGGGCTGATATTTCTAATATAACGTGGAATATAAGAGTTAAAGTTCATTGTTAGTCCACATGCTGTCAATCATCCTATTAACCACATAAACTGTCATTGTTTTATTTTACGGAACATTGTAGAAAAGCCTTGAGTCACAACTTTGTGTTCTAACAGGGGCTGTTATTGAAGGTAATTAAACACCATGCGTCAACTGTACGCTTGCCATACGTTCATGCATTTGTGCCAAGTTTTTTAATTGATTGTAATTAGGAGTGCACCAGATTGGTGTACATACCAAATAAATCTCTGCTGCACCAACAATAAAAAAAAGGAATGCTTGAACTGTGAAGGCTGAGATTCAAACGCCCAAGCACTCAAATGAATGAATGGAACTTTAGTGCATTCACACAGTGGAAAGTAATTTCCCTGGTTACAGCAATGATACAGGGTACATTAATTGGGTGGTTACATTACTGGACTATTAATTCAGACAGGTTATATCACACAATAGTAATTTGAGAATTGGAATTAAGTTTAAAACGACTACAAGGCCAGTGAGCTTCCATTGCGAGTAATGAGTCTGTGATTTGATTTGATTTGATTTATTGTTGTCACATGTATTAGCAGACAGTGAAAAGTATTGTTTCTTGCGTGCTGTAGAGACAAAGCATACCGTTCATAGAAAAGGAAAGGAGAGAGTGCAGAGTGTAGTGTTACAGTCATAGCTAGGGTGTAGCGAAAGATCAACTTAACGTGAGGTAGGTCCATTCAAAAGTCTGATGGCAGCAGGGAAGAAGCTGTTCTTGAGTCGGTTGGTACATGACCTCAGACTTTTGCATCTTTTTGCCGATGGAAGAAGGTAGAAGAGAGAATGTCCGGGGTGCTTGGGGTCCTTAATTATGCTGGCTACGTTGCCGAGGCAGCAGGAAGTGTAGACAGAGTCAATGGATGGGAGGCTGGTTTGCGTGATGGATTGGGCTACATTCACGACCTTTTGTAGTTTCTTGCGATCTTGGGCAGAGCTGGAGCTGTACCAAGCTGTGATACAACCAGAAAGAATGTTTTCTATGGTGCATCCGTAAAAGTTGGTGAGAGTCGTAGCTGACATTCCAAATTTCCATAGTCTTCTGAGAAAGTAGAGGCATTGGTGGGCTTTCTTAACTATAGCGTCAGCATGGGGGGACCAGGACAGGTTTTTGGTGATCTGGACACCTAAAAACTTGAAGCTCTCGACCATGATACCATGGTGAGTGATCACTTGTAGCTTTGGGTTTTGAGGGCCCAGCTGCAGATTGTAACATCATGGCTTTGATCAGGATCATCTGACCCAGCTTGTATGATACTGACAAGGCAAAGTGGGTGGCAGGGGAAAAAGCACCCTGAGAAAGGATTGCAGATGCTTGTCCCACAGCGCTAAGGATTCTCCTCTGGGGCTGCACCTCTGCAGGTCTACTGCCCTCAATGAAAACAATGGGATGGAGTGACCTCCAGCTCCTGTGGGCGGCACGGTAGCACAGTGGTTAGCACTGCTGCTTCACAGCTCCAGGGACCTGGGTTCGATTCGCGGCTTGGGTCACTGTCTGTGTGGAGTTTGCACATTCTCCTCGTGTCTGCGTGGGTTTCCTCCGGGTGCTCCGGTTTCCTCCCACAGTCCAAAGATATGTGGGTTAGGTTGATTGGCCATGCTAAAAATTGCCCTTAGTGTCCTGAGATGCGTAGGTTAGAGGGATTAGTGGGTAAATATGTAGGGATATGGGGGTAGGGCCTGGGTGGGATTGTGGTCGGTGCAGACTCGATGGGCCGAATGGCCTCTTTCTGTGCTGTAGGGTTTCTTTCTTTCTTTCTTTCCTGCTATCAACTTTATTTTATTCATGGGGTGTTGCCATCACTGACACTGCCATCATTTATTGCCCATCCCTAATTGACCTTGAGAGGGTGAGAGTCAACAGCAGATTTCCTTCCCTACAGAACGTGAGTGAACCAGATGGTTTTTTACGACAATGGTTTCAAGGTCATCATTCAACTTCAATTCCACATTTTTATTGAATTCATATTTCACCATCTGCCCTGGTGGGATTCGAACCCAGCATTACCCTGGGTCTCTGAAATACTAGAGACAATACCACTACGCCACTACTTCCCCATGGTTATCATGGAAGTTGTCAGAAATGTTATCAGACCCCATTCTGGTTGGCCCTATTTAAGTGTTTATCAAGCTGACCACTCACAGCAGGTCTGACAGAAGGATCTCAATACTTTGCATGAAGCCCATTAGCACAAGTTGGAGCTGGTCTTCTCCAAGCTGTCAGACACTCTGAAACTTGAAGTCAGACTGCCCTGTGCACCTAATATACCCATCAGTCTTCTTCAGTATTTGAGCTCATGAGGAGGGGGAGATGGTGACATAATGGTATCCAGAGGCCTGGGTTAATCCTCTGTGGGCAGGGGTTCAAATTCAACCAGAGTAGCTGGTGGAATTTCAATTCAATGAATTAATCAAAATCTGGAATTGAAAGCTAGTCTCAGTAATGCTGACCATGAAATGATTGTCATAAAAACGCATCTGGTGCACTAATGTTCTTTAGGGAAGACAATATGCCTTCCTTACCTGGTCTGGCCTCGGTGTGACTCCACATTCATAGCGACATGGCTAACTAACCCTGATCTGCCCTCTTAAATGGCAACCCATTCAGCTCAGAGTAGGCATAAATGGGTGATTTTCGGTTTGTCAAGATGTAACTGGAATGCCACAGAGATCAATAATGGGGCCTCAACTATTCACAATCTATATCAATGACTTGGATGACAGGAACAAATGTATGGTTGCTGAATTTGCTGATAACACAAAGATAGGTAGGAGAGTAGTTGTGAAGAGGATGTAAGGAGCCTGCAAAGGGACGTTGGTAGGTTAAATGAGTGGACAAAAAAATTGGCAGATGGAGTATAATGTGGAAAAATGTGAACATTTTTTTCTTTGGCAGGAAGAATAGAATAACAGCATACTATTTAAATGGAGAGAGATTGCAGAACTCTGGGGTACAGAGAGATCTGGGTGGCCTGGTACATGAATCACAGAAAGCTAGTATGCAGGTACAGCAAGGGATGGCTTTAAATGGAAAAGACTCCACTAACTTTTCAACCACCCAAATAGGCATGCAATCAATAGCAGCACAGTAACCCTGGCTGCATGCCTGTCTCGGTATAGTCAGCTGCCTGCATCGATTCCATATGTTCCATGTTGCAGTGTGTACCTTGCTACTTTGCGTGCTTGTTTTCAGACATAATTACATGCTTAGGCTCTGGTATGTATGTGCTTTCCTGATCAGATCATGTGATTAGTTAGTGGACCAGCGTTACATGTTATTAATTCTTGCACTCAAGTGTGCTGTCTCTTTGCCCAGACATTTATGTCAGTTATTGATCAACTGTGTCTTGTTGTTTATATTGTTTATTCAGAACTTTGTTCTTTGGGGTTTAGTTCTTTGTTCTTTGGGGTTTTAGTTAAGTCGGGCAGCATGGTCAGTACAGGCTTGGAGGGCCGAAGGGCCTGTTCCTGTGCTGTAATTTTCTTTGTTCTTTGTTCTTTAAAAGATAAGCTTTTTTTTTGCCTCCTTGGAGGTACACTAACCATTTTAAGATGGTATCTTTCTTCAAAATATCTAAAACAAAGAAAATAAGTTTAAAAAAATACGGACTAAAATCCTCATTTTTGCCAATTTCAGGGTCAATGCATTTCTGTGCATTAAACCTTTGTGCTGCTTGCTCTATTTTTTTGGTAGCTGGTACCCTCTCTATTAATAAATTAATATATCCATTAGTTCTAACAGCCACAGCAAATGAAATCCCCACATAATACAAGAAATATTGGATGTCTAGGAGTGGATTGTTGATATTTATCCAATCTCTGAAATATCAACTGAATCATTCACTTCAATTCTACATTTCCAGGTTATGTTGATGGTGCCTCTGAAATCCATTAAAGCCTTGCAATTCTGCTTGCCAGCAACCTCTGTTCTTCATATTTCAATGGCTCAATGCATGTAAATCAATTCAAAACATGAATAGTTATTTGTTGGAAGCAGAACTTGTCTCTGAAAAAAGAGACATGCCATTGAAGTGTTTCATTTTGCACTCATGAGGACAGCTCTCAAGATAAACCAACAGTAAAGAGAACAACAATTTATACTGCGTGAGAACAGAGTGCTGTTTGGTTGGCAAGTGCATTCTGATTGGTGGAGGCCTTGCCATGGAAAATGCAGCTGAGAATAGTTAACTGGGAAGTCCCCTTTTGTAATTCATTTACGGGATGTGGGCATCGTTGGCTGGACCAGCATTTATTGCCCATCCCTAACTGCCCTCCATTTCAGAGGGCATTTGAGGGTCAACCACACTATTGTGGATCTGGAGTCATGTGTAGGCCAGACCAGGTAAGAATGGCAAATTTCCTTCCCCAAAGGACATTAGTGAACCAGATGGGTTTTTAAAACAATCTATAATTGTTTCACGGTTATCATTAGAGTTTTAATTCCAGATTTTTACTGAATTTGAACATCACCATCTTCCAAGGTGGGATTCGAACTGGATCCCCAGAGGATTACCCTGGGTCTCTGGATTACCAGTCCAGCGACAAACCATTGTGACACCGCCTCCCGTCATGCAAAGTGCATTCAGATTATCAGTCGGGCTCACTGTGGCTCATTTACACATGCACGCAGGGATCTGCCCTTTGCAGAGCCTGTCCATGCATTTTCTTTTTTAAATTCAACAAAAGTTGGATACTGCCATTCACTGATTTATTCCACATGGCAAATGCCATGACCATTCAGAGTGAACCTGCCAGGTTTGAGTCTGAACAAAAGCTTATAGAATCCCTGCAGTGCAGAAGGAGGCCATTCGGCCCATCATATCTGCACCAACCACAATCCCACCCAGGCCTTATCCCCATATCCCCACATATTTACCCTGCTAATCTCCCTGACACTAAGGGGCAATTTAGCATGGCCAATCAACCTAACCCGCACATCTTTGGACTATGGGAGGAAACCGGAGTACCCAGAGGAAACCCACTCAGACACGGGGAGAATGTGCAAACTCCACACAGTGTGGGTTCTGACCAAGGCCAGAATTGAACCCGGGTCCCTGGCGCTGTGAGGCAGCAGTGCTAACCACTGTGCCACCGTGCCACCCCAACAAAAGCTTGGCAGTTAACTATCCTCTGCTGCATTCTCCATGGCATCACTTCTGCAAACAGAGTTCACTTGCCAATAATTCAGCATTCTCTTCTCTTACGGGTGAATTGTTATAAAACCAGAGAATGCTGGATAAACTCAGCAGGTCTGGCAGCGCCTGTGGAGAGAGAAACAGAGTTATTTTTTCAAGTCCAGGTGACTCTTCTTCAGAGCTAAAGAGAGGGAAGAGAACTCACCACCACCTGTTCAAGTGCAACTGGGGTTGGACAATAAATGCTGTCCTTGTGAGTGACACTCACACCCCAAGAGTCAACAGAAATATATGCACTCTATCAATTCAGTGACATGCTTCCCATCTATAACAATGAAATGCTGTTCATGTCTGCAAGTACAATCTCCACATATAACAAATCAACAGTCTACATCTGAGGATACAATATTCTCCATTTATATCTGGTTAATACTCTGCACCAGTCCGGATACAAACCTGTAATTCAGGCTACCAAAGTACTTTCTACAATTGCACTAGAGTCTGCAATTTACTCTTTCTTTTTAACTGCGAGCCTATAGTTTTTATTCAAGCAATCAATGCAACATTCCACTGCACACTGGTTGCAGGCACTGAGAAAATTGGACCCTGGAATACTGCCGGTGATTTTAACAGATGATTGTTTATTGTATTTGTATGATGTTCTCTGTCTGTTTTTAATGAAAGCGCGAATCTTTTTATTCTGTGAATAGACAGCGTTGATTTGTCTCATATTGGGACAATGATGTAAATAAGGGAAGGTTAACCAACAGAATCAGGCTTGCAATTCTTCATCCCATTCTGAGTAGCTGCAGGCTGAAAGCAAGCTTTCATACAGACCTGCAAACAGACAGGACAGATCATGGGTGCATTTTGCATTATACCCCCTGCACGGTGACACAGTGGTTAGCTCCAGGGACCCAGGTTCGATTCCGGCTTTGGGTCATTGTCTGTGTGGAGTCTGCACCATCTCCCTGGGTGTTTCCTCCGGGTGTTCCGGTTTCCTCCCACAGTCCAAAGATGTGCAAGTTAGGTGGATTGGCCATGCTAAAATTGCCCTTTAGTATCAGGGGAACAAGCAGGCAAAATACATGGGGTTTTGGGGATAGAGCCTGTGTGGGATTGTTGTCGGTGCAGGCTTGATGGGCTGAATGGCCTCCTCCTGCACTGTAGGGATTCTATGATTCTTTGACCCTATGATTATTCAGTTGCATGAGTTCCGTGAGCTTCCTACTTTACTGAATGAACACATGCAAAGGGAAGAAAAAAAATGAGAGTGTTATTGCTGACAATCTGGAAGATTCTTGCTAATTTGACATGAATACATTTGAGCTAACAGATAGAAGCTGGAATGAAATTGTTAGGTTGATAATGAACAGTACATTAATTAGCACATCTCAGTGTGTAAGGATTGAATTTGTGGGGTAGGGAGTGCTTCACCCATCTGGGCTACAATTCTGGAGGAGTTAGGCTTTCACATGCGAACATAGAAGCAAACAAAACAAGAGCACAAGTAGGCCATTGAGCCCCTCGAGCCGAGTCTGCCGTTCAATAAGACCATGTCTGATCTGCTTGTGTCCTGAACTTCACATTCTCACCTCCACCCGCCCCTCCCCCCGATAACCTTTGGTGCCCTTGCCTCACAAGAATGAATGTACCTCTGCCTTAAATATACTCAATGACCCTGTGCCCAATCCCTTCTGAGGCAAGAGTTCCAAACCCTCACAACCATCTGAGAGAAAATAAATTGGATGGAGGTAGCTCAATTCTTCTTCCGATGAAGTCTCAACGTCCCTTGGTCATTGTGCCTGCTTTTATCTCTCAGAGTAAGAAATCTCACAACACCGGGTTAAAGTCCAACAGGTTTATTTGGTAGCACAAGCCATGAGCTTTTGGAGCGCTTCTTCTTCATCAGGTGACTCACCTGATGAAGGAGCAGCACTCTGAAAGCTTGTGGCCTGTGCTACCAAATAAACTGTTGGGCTTTAACCTGGTGTTGTGAGACTTCTTACTGTGCTTACCCCAGTCCAACGCCGGCATTCCCACATCGTTATCTGTCAGAGCCCACTTACTATCAGCCTTTACAAGACCAAGCTCCAAGGACCTGGCTTCAATTCCTGGCTTGGGTCACTGTCTGTGTGGACGTAAGAACATAAGAACATAAGAAATAGGAGCAGGAGTAGGCCATCTAGCCCCTCAAGTCTGCTCCGCCATTCAATAAGATCATGGTTGATCTGATAGTGGGTTCAGTTCCACTTACCCGCCCGCTCCCCATAACGCTTAATTCCCTTAATGGTTAAAAATCTATCTATCTGTGACTTAAACACATTTAATGAGGTAGCCTCTACTGCTTCATTGGGCAGAGAATTCCAAAGATTCACTACCCTCTGGGAGAAGAAGTTCCTCCTCAACTCTCTTCTAAATTGACTCCCCCGTATTTTGAGGCTATGCCCCCTAGTTCTTGGTTCCATTGTAAGTGGAAATAACCTCGCTGCTTCTACCCTGTCTAGCCCTTTCATTATCTTAAATGTCTCTATAAGATCTC
Organism: Mustelus asterias; assembly: GCF_964213995.1. Classification (NCBI taxonomy): domain Eukaryota; kingdom Metazoa; phylum Chordata; class Chondrichthyes; order Carcharhiniformes; family Triakidae; genus Mustelus; species Mustelus asterias. The sequence goes on from NC_135808.1 coordinate 111,004,556, forward strand.
CCCTCAACCTTCTAAACTCCAATGAGTACAGGCCCAGTCTACTCAATCTCTCCTCATAAGCTAACCCCCTCATCTCCGGAATCAACCTGGTGAACCTTCTCTGTACCCCCTCCAAAGCTAATATACCCTTTCTTAAATAAGGGGACCAAAATTGTACACAGTACTCTAGGTGCGGCCTCACCAGTACCCTATACAGTTGCAGCATGACCTCCCTACTTTTATACTCCATTCCTCTCGTGATAAAGGCCAACATTCCATTTGCCTTCTTGATCACCTGCTGCACCTGCAAACTGAGTTTTTGTGACTCATGCACAAGGACCCCCAGGTCCCTCTGCACAGTAGCATGTCGTAATTTTTCACCGTTTAAATAATAGTCCATTTTACTATTATTCCTTCCAAAGTGGATAACCTCACACTTACCAACGTTATACTCCATCTGCCAGATCCTTGCCCACTCACTCAGCCTATCCAAATCTCTCTGCAGACTCTCTGTGTCCTCCACGCAATTTGCTTTCCCACTCATCTTTGTTTGCACATTCTCCCCGTGCCTGCGTAGGTTTCCTCCGGGTGCTCCAGTTTCCTCCCACACTCCAAAGATGTGCGGGTTAGGTTGATTGGCCATGCTAAATTAACCCTTAGTGTCCTGGGATGTGTAGGTGAGAGGGATTAGTGGGGTAAATGTGTGATGTAGTGGGGATAAGGCCTAGGTGGGATTGTTGTCGGTGACGACTTGATGGGCCAAATGGCCTCCTTCTACACTGTAGGGTTTCTATGATTCTATGACCATGTGAGTGATCCTAATGGTTGGCATGAACAGTGCCCCGAGAGACAGTTCCTACATCCATGTCTATTGCAGTCGTGCCCCTACTGTTGGGATTGTGTCAGCATGTTTTGCCAGCTTTACAAGGGCAGAATATTGTATCAGAGTCCAGTCAAGATGACTCCCCAGCACGGTCAATCTAATCAGAAATATATCACAAAGATCAAAGTCCGAGGACTTGAAAGCTACCCTGCTCTTGAGAGAAGATTTGTCCCCTTGTTGGAGGTGGTTTCCTTCCAGATGACCCAGTAGGTACCACCTATTTTCTATTGGGTACATGGAGCTTAATAGGATGGAGGGTTATAGGTAGGTCTAGAAGGTAGGGATGTGTTCGGCACAACTTGTGGGCCGAAGGGCCTGTTTGTGCTGTAGTTTTTCTATGTTTCTAAAGTTCTGTGCAGCAGCTAAATATCACTGCACGATATGGATAATGGAGTGGTGCATATTAGCTGACATACATTGTAGACTTCCTTGCACTCAGAAAAACTCTTTGAAATGATGGCGCTGAGAAATCAATTTTTGTTTTTGGTAAACAGCTTTTAGGTGGCACAAATCCAAAAATCTGTATCTGTAGTGTAGCCTGAAGTGGTCCTTGATGTTTTGCCTGCTTCTTAGCTGCCTCCTCCACATTCTCCTCGTCATTCATGCTGTGTGTCTGTTCCTTTTGCTCTAACTCAATTCCTGGAATTAATGGATTGATTGCTGCACTGCCATACAACCTCAGTCCTTGCAAAATTCTGCGCCACAGCCATCCCAGTGGAAACACAAAAGATATATTTCAATCTGTAGCAGACCCCTGGTAAGATATTGCAGAGTATTAAACATGTCAGGTGTTGTGGTACTTACAGTAAGTTCCTTTGCAACAGACTGCCTGAGTGAATGTTAAACATATTAGGGAATGTAAGTACAACAGGAATGAGTAATAGCCTGCACATACAGGTCGAGTATTTGCATACCCCATTTCAATGGACTGCACAGCATGCTAATGTTCTATATGCAGGCCAGAATTTTACCAGCAAGTCCGCCCCGATTCCAGGGGCGGCGAGGCTCGGAGAACGGCATTCTCCTTTGGCCTTGGGTGGGATCTTATGAACCTCGGGCGGACATGCCAGTAAAATTCCGCCCACAGAGTTGGTGCCTCCCGCTATTTTAGAAGCTTAAAGTTGGGTGCCTGCCTGAGAACGGACAGCCTTCCTTCTGTTAGAGTCATAGAATCCCTACAGTGCAGAAGGTGCTATTCGGCCCATCGAGTCTGCACCGACCACAATCCCACCCAGGCCCTATTCCCATAACCCCTCATATTTACCCTGCGAATCCCTCTGATACTAGCGTTAATTTAGCATAGCCAGTCAACCTAACCCGCACATTTTTGGACTATGGGAGGAAACCGGAGCACCCAGAGGAAACCCATGCAGACATGGGGAAACATGCAATCTCCACACAGCCGGTGACCCAAGGCCATAATTGAACCCGGGTCCCTGGCGCTGTGAGGCAGCTGTGCTAACTACTGTGCCACTATGCGCCCAAAAACAATGGCACCCAATGCGGGGTTGTGGGTCTTCATTTCATGCAATCATGAAGATTTGGCAAAATGTTGTTTGTGTAATTAATCCTACCACAACACCTGACATGTGTAATATGCTGCAAAATCTTACCAGGCGTCTGCTGCAATGAGCCACAGCTGCAGCACATAAGTGCGCGCTGGGGAGAACCTTGTAAATCCAGGTTTCCCAAGTAGGTGAAAGATGCATCATGCATGAATATGGATAGTCTTATTCTTGTGCTAGACATCCAAGCAAATGAGGAACCATTGTACTTGAGTATTCAGTCGGTTGAGCTGAATTGATATGTGTGAATGGGAGAGCAGGGCACTGATAAAACCAGCAAAAAGCTTAAAACTATGGAATTTCTCCTCAGGTGAGAGGAAGGCTAGCTGACAACAGACACTTCATTGACTGATTTTGCCACCCCTTCTCCTGATGGATTTCTTTGTTAGGAATATGCCTCCCTGAGCCATCAATGCTCAGCCTCCATTACACTGTCATTTTATATCCAATCAAAGTCTAATTAAAGTCCCTACAAGAGAGACATTCCAGATCCAAGCTGACAAAACAGGCTGCCCATTTCCTGTCCTGGGCTCGATCAACCCAGATGCGAACTGATAGGAGCAGGCATTACACCTCCTCCAGTGCTTGATCTGAACTCCATCTGAGCCAAAAGGAATAGATGGCATTTTTAAAACATGCTTCAAATGAAGCCTCAGTGGAACCTCATTGACTTCTATCAAGTGCAGGACAGCAAAACTACTCTTGATCTTAGCCACACTGTCATTTTATTTATGTATCCAATTCAATCCAATCATAGTCCAATTCAAAATCTCAGCAAGTGAGACAAGTGGGCGGCACGGTAGCACAGTGGTTAGCACTGCTGCTTCACAGCTCCAGGGACCTGGGTTCGATTCCCGGCTCGGGTCACTGTCTGTGTGGAGTTTGCACATTCTCCTCATGTCTGCGTGGGTTTCCTCCGGGTGCTCCGGTTTCCTCCCACAGTCCAAAGATGTGCGGGTTAGGTTGATTGGTCATGCTAAAAAAAATTGCCCCTTAGTGTCCTGAGATGTGTAGGTTAGAGGGATTAGTGGGTAAATATGTAGGGATATGGGGGTAGGGCCTGTGTGGGATTGTGGTCGGTGCAGACTCGATGGGCCGAATGGCCTCTTTCTGTACTGTAGGGTTTCTATGATTCTATGATTCTAGATCCAAGCTGACAAGACAGGCATTGTCTTGGGTTTGATCTACATGATCCAAGCTGATTGGAGCAAGCATTGCACCTCCTCCAAGGCTTGATCTCATTTACATCTTAGCCAAAAGGCCGAGAAGCGACACTGTCATTTGCTCAGAATAATTTCCAAAGCTCTGTCCCAAAGTGAGGCCATTCTCCCTCCTCTCTGGCTAATTGTAGCCAGTGTCTCCTCTTTCAAAATATGTAGTACAGAAGGGGGAAAATAAATCACAAGTGCCTTTTTTGAGGAGCTGAGTCTGCACACTTAACCTCCTGGCTCACATTCCCTCACCCCCACCCTTACATTCCCAGTAAGTGGGCCAGGCACTGTTGGGAACATTCCATTTTTATGTAAATTACAGCACTGTCAAAAATCTTGTCCCCCCCCCAATATCTGTAATGTGGATTGCACCGGGATTCAGTCAGTTGCTGCCACTTGTTCTCCCCAGTAGTTTAGCAGCCCTAACATTTGCCTGCATATGGGAGACATCACTTGAATTGCACCCATCACTTTAAATTTAATCCACTAGCCAGATGTTTCACCCCGTGTACCCCCCATTAGACTCGCCCTTTACACAAGACCAAAGCTGTGCAAGGAGCTATGAATAATTATTCAAATGACCGTACTCAGACAACTAGAGGCAGACAACTCACTTATGATGATAGTTAGCTTTGCATCAGCAGGTCGCAGGAAAAGCAGAAGTTTAGCCTGGAGCAGAAAATCAAGCAGGGTTGCAAAGATGTTCCAACAGCAAAATACTGCAGAAGCTGGAAATCTGAAGCAAAGGCAGAAAATGTTGGAAATACTCAGCAGGTCGGGCAGTGTTAGTGGAGAGAGAAACAGAGTTAACTGTTTCAAGTCGATGACCCTGAGAACATTTTGATGATGCGTCATCAGCCTGAAACATAGGCCTGGATTTTCACCAAGTTGAATTGGACGCCATTTAACAATTTCGGAGAGGATCCCTATTCCAGAATTTCCTACCACTTTTCTAGGCTGTTTAATTTTTGGGAGTGCCCCCAGTCCGCACAATCCCGATGGCCCCTCATGCCCTTATGCCAATCTCTGGCATTCCCTTGCCCATTTAGCCCATTGTACACTTTCCTCTCTCGAACCAATGAATCCACAGTGTATAGTGGAATATACAAAAAGAAGATCATGAATGTAGCCCAATCCATCACCAAACCAGCCTCCCATCCATTGACTCTGTCTACACTTGCCACTGCCTCAGCAAAGCAGCCAGCATAATTAAGGACCCCACGCACCCCGGACATTCTCTCTTCCACCTTCTTCCGTCGGGGAAAAGATACAAAAGTCTGAGGTCACGTACCAACCGACTCAAGAACAGCTTCTTCCCTGCTGCCGTCAGACTTTTGAATGGACTTACCTTGCATTAAGTTGATCTTTCTCTACACTCTAGCTATGACTGTAACACTATATTCTGCACTTTCTCGTTTCCTTCTCTATGTAGGGTATGCTCTGTCGGTATAGCGCGCAAGAAACAATGCTTTTCACTGTATACTAATGCAAATCAAATCAAATCGAAATCAAATCAAAAAAGCTTTGAGAAAAGTTGGGCGGAATTTTCCAGCCGCGTGCGTCCCAAGACCAGAAATTCCCACCCAAGTTCGATGCACCTTCAAATGTTCCGCTAAAAATTTCCTGTCTCGCCCACTATGATTCCCAAGGTGGGTGAGATGGGAGAATTTTGGCTGTAATCTATTGATAACTTTCTCCTGTGCTTGAAAAAACAGGCAGCATTGCAAGCTAATAAAAGTGTCAATCACCCAGGACCTTTGAAGTTCCAAAAAAACCCACAGAGCTTGAAACTACTTAGCAAACACTGTGAATTTGACAGCAGAGTTCAGAGAGTGTGAACCGTCATTCACACAATATTGCTTCTGGGGCACGTGCTCCCGTATTGAAATAGCTATCTGGGATTTCTGTCTTCCTGCCTGAGACACAGTGGGTGAGATTTTCCAGCCACGCTCATTCCAAAACCATAAAATCCCACCTGAGGTCAACGGACCTTTTTATGGTCCTCCCTCCTCCCCCACCCGCCCCACCTCCCCTAATCCCGTGGCGGGCGTGATGGGATCATTCCCCCCAGTGAGTGGGTGGGAGGCATGAGGTGGCATGGAGGACTGGGGAGTATTTGGGAGGTGAAGGGGGTGTAATGGCTGAGGGATGGAAGGTCTTTGTGTTTTGTTTTTAACTGGGACAAAGTCCCATGGCAGTGACGTTGGCCCTTTAAACAGGCTGTCTGGACACCCAGTAGCCCCGTGGCTGCCCCTACAATTCTTCCCGGGTCATCTGGTCCAACCCCAGCCCGTACCCAGGAAGATCCCAGGCACTTTCTTCCGAGGGGAGTGGGCTGAGCTGGGTAATTTCTTTCTGATCCTCCCTTACCCACCTTGATAATAAAATCCAGGCCATTAACTCTGTATCTCTCCATAGATATTGCCTGAGCTGCAGAGAGCTCCCAGCATTTTCTGTTTTCATTGCATAGATGTTAAACTTATTTCAGAAGCAATATTATTTCAAAAATACAGAGGGTTTCATCACATGAAAGAAAATTATTCAGTGAGGTTGGCGAGCATATAATTGATGTATCATATGTAAAGAAAATGAAGGAAAGGAGAATGGAGATGAATTATCAATTGAATTAGTTGCTCCATTAGAAAGAAAGTTAACCACTTTTTTCATCTCTTATGCAGTGAATTCTGAGCCCATGTGATTGCTGGATTCTCAATTTGCAGCTAAAGGGAATTTAAGGTGAGATTCTGAGCTGGCAAGGCTCCTGAGCCTGACTCAAATCACCAGGATGCAGTTGCAGCCTCTGGGAGCTGCCCTGTAAATTGTGCTGTCTGCACCCAGTCTGATTAGCATCTGGAAGGATGGGCACACCACCAATAAACTGCCTGTATTGTAGGTAGTGCAAATTGCAGGACAAGAATATGATGATCCACCCACCACCTGAGGGTCAGTCCTCCTCCTCCCCAGTCAATGAAGGACTGTCTCGATCTTTGGCTAGTCTGAACAATGAGCCAGCTGAGAGATGGAAAACAGTGCTGGATAGGCAGGAACATTAGAGAGGCAGAATGGCACAAATCCAAGAAGACAGGATATTAAATGAGCTGTCACCATAAGCTTGCATTCCCTGCCCCTCAGCCCATCATATCTCAAGCCTGCCTTTTGTTAAAATTGCATTCCCTTCACTCTCACCCCCTTCATTAGAAACCACTGCTTCTCCTCAGCCAACACATCTCACATCCTGCTTGCATACCATCGCTAGTATGTACTCCCCCACTAACGAGAGCAGAGCAAGATATGGCAGCTACTGTGGAGGGTTCTTTTCTCGGGTATTGCTCATTCTCTTCTCCTGTGAAGATGCGCTTGCTGCTCCTAACATCTTTGACCAACACATTGTAGCACATTTCCCCTCTGAGGTGTGCTTGCCATCCAACACCACCCAGTCCCAAACAGCCTTGCTGGGCACAGAGTTCTGCTACTGCCAGAGTTGCTCAGGTACCACCTCCCAGCCGCATCAAATGCATACCATTCATTCCAAACGCCAGCTGGCTTCTTTGCACACCCTTGCAGAGCAGAGAAGGTCATTGACCTTCTTCTGACACTGCAGCCAGCCCCTGTGCATGGCTGTTTGTCTGCTGACTCGCTCTACCGCCTAACTCCAGATTTTCTTCGTGAGATGCGGAGGGTCTCCCCTTCCCATCTCTTGAAACAGTATCTCTCATCACTCACTCACAGCCTGACAGAGGATACGCAAGCTGTCCCCCCTCACAAACTGGGCCTCTCCCGGAACACCTTTCCCACTCGCTCACCTTTAATTGGCCATTCAGCACATGATTGGGCAAGAGCAGACATTACATACACTTGCAGTTCCTGCATGTCAACCATGAAATTCAGCCCTCCCCTCACACCTCCCGCCCTCACCCCCCCCCCCCCCCCCCACCCCCCCTCCCCCCCTCCCGATACTTTGGTTGTTGCTAACAGAATTTCCCCTTCCTGACTTGTTGCTTAAGTAACTACTGTGGAATGTTCTTTGTTGCGTGTATTGATTGCGTGGGATATTTAATCTTGAGTAACTGTGGTCTGACTCAGGAAGGTTTCTGCGAACTGCTTTATTTACACTTTACCTGGTGAGCTACTAGGTAGGCACATCCCTCGAGTTCAGAGTATTCTATCTGCTATACAGAGCCTTGAGCATCTGACTGCTGCTGTCATTGTTACAACATAATATACATGACTAACTCATTATCATAACTAATTCAATTTTCAAGTTTTCCGACGACACCACTGTAGTGGGTTAGATCTCAAACAATGATGAGACAGAGCACAGGAATGAGATAGAGAATCTGGTGAACTGGTGCAGCAACAATAATCTCTCCCTCAATGTCAACAAAGCGAAGGAGATAGTCACCAACTTCGAGAAGTGTAAAGGAGAACATGCCCCTGTCTACATCAATGGCGACGAAGTAGAAAGGGTCGAGAGCTTCAGGATTTTAGGTGTCCAGATCACCAACAACCTGTCCTGGTCCCCCAATGCCGACAGCATAGTGAAGAAAGCCCACCAACACCTCTACTTTCTCAGAAGACTAAGGAAATTTGGCATGTCAGCTACGACTCTCACCAACTTTTACAGATGCACCATAGAAAGCATTCTTTCTGGTTGTATCACAGCTTGGTGTGGCTCCTGCTCTGCCCAATACTGCAAGGAACTACAAAAGATTGTGAATGTAGCCCAATCCATCACGCAAACCAGCCTCCCATCCATTGACTCTATCTACACTTCCTGCTGCCTTGGCAAAGCAGCCAGCATAATTAAGGACTCCACGCACCTCGGACATTCTCTCTTCTACCTTCTTCCCTCGGGAAAAAGATACAAATGTCTGAAGTCAAGTACTCCCAAAAGTGGGAGCTAGTGTAATCCCCGCTGGAGTGAAACACTCTGGCGGGGGGGGGAGGAGAGAGGCTAGCGGGCCCAGAGACTTCAGTCACAGGCCTGCTAATCACATTTAAATTATATTCAAATGAGTCTTTGCGACTCCCCACCAATTTCCAAGGCGGAGCAGACGCCACTGGAAATCAGACGCTGGGAATCGCTAGCGGGGTGCAAATGCAAGCGCGAACTCTGCAAATTAATGCAGCAGGATGGGAGAATCCCCATATGTCTTTGATTATGCTGGCTGCTCTTCTGAGGCGGCGGGAAGTGTAGACGGAGTCAATGGATGGGAGGCTGGTTTGCGTGATGGACTGGGCTTCATTCACGATCCTTTGTAGTTTCTTGCGGTCTTGGGCAGAGCAGGAGCCATACCAAGCTGTGATACAACCAGAAAGAATGCTTTCTATGGTGCATCTGTAAAAGTTGGTGAGAGTCGTAGAGGACATGCCAAATTTCCTTAGCCTCCTGAGAAAGTAGAGGCGTTGGTGGGCTTTCTTAACTATAGCGTCGGCATGGAGGAACCAGGACAGGTTGGTGGTGATCTAGACACTTAGAAACTTGAAGCTCTTGACCATTTCCACTTCATCCCCATTGACGTAGACAGGGGCATGTCCTCCATTACACTTCCTGAAGTCGATGACTTTGTTTTACTGACATTGAGGAGAGATTATTGTCATCGCCTCAGTTCAGCAGATTCTCTATCTCGCGTGTGATCATGAAAAACACTTGTAACGCTTACTCTAATTTGCAAACCACCATAAATCTTTAGCTGTGCAATTGACTAGCAATAGAAATAGTTGGGTAAGAATTTCCTTGGAGTTGCTTCTACATGTATGTGGGATTTCTGTCACACTTCTTGTAACATTATGGGTATAGGAGCACGCAAAGAAATCATCAGCCAATGAACTTGCAGGTTCTGAATGAGGACATTACACTTGATTATGAGTCTAACATGTAACGGAAACGTTCAAATGGAAGAATACCTTATTCACTGTAATTTACAAATGTACTGACTAGCCTTGGGCAACATGACTGTCAAGTGATCTACACAAATGATGTAGAAATTCACTTAGCAAATCACAGGAATGTGCATTTGTAGTTTTGTTTATGTAATAAAGATATAATACAGGTTACTTCTTATATGGAACACCCAAGTCTTTCGTCTCTGTGACTCAAGGAGACGCATACCAAGAAGCACCAAGGGCCATATCTAAAGTTTAAATCTAAGATCCCATTCATTCCCAAGCAGCTAATACAACAGGTCTGAAGGCAAGACTTTCAACAACTGTGACAACATAAAATTGACAGTGTTGAAGATGTCTCACCCAATTTTCCTCTCCATTAACTTTTCATAACTTAATTGATTAACACAGTTAGGAGCTCATTAGAACCTTTGTTCAACTCCTGTAAGGTCCATTAATAAACTGCAAAGTAGAAACTCAGAGGCTCACTGCCAGGACATCATTTCAAAGTATTCAATTCCCTTCATATGATATAAAGGCTGAAGGCACTGGATACTGCAACGACAATGAGCCCTGACAACATTCTGGCAATAGTACTGAATAGTACTGCTCTAGAACTTGCTGTGTCTCTAACTAAGCTATTCCAGTACAGCTACAACATTGTGGCAATGTGGAAAGTTGCCAGGGTTTGACCCGTCCACAAAAAACAGGATGAATCTAACCCAGCCAATTAACATCCCATCGGTCTACTATCGATCATCAGCAAAGCGATAGAAGTGCGTCACCAACAGTGCAATCAAGCGGCACTTGCTTAGGAATGACTTACTCCCTAACACTCAGTTTGAGTTGCAGCAGGGCCACTTGGCTCCTGCCCTCACTCCAGACAAAAGAGCTGAAGTCAAGAGGTGAGATGAGGGAGACTGCCCCCATGACATTAAGGCAGCATTTGACTGAGTGTGGCATCAAGGTACCCCAGTTAAACTGGAGTCAATGAGGAAAACTCTTCACTGGTTGGAGTCATGCCTAGAACAAAGGAAGGTGGTTGTGGTCGTTGGAGATCAATCATTTCAGTCCCAGGATATCGCTGAAGGAGTTTCTCTCAATAGTGTCCTCGGCCCAACTATCTTCAAATGCTGCATCAGTGGCGTTACCTCTATCATTATGTCAAAAGTGGGAATGTTCACTGAGGATTGACTATGTTCAGCGCTATTCAGGATTCCTCAGATACTGAAGCAGTTGGTGCCCAAATGCAGCAAAACTTGGACAACATTCAGGCTTGGGCTGACAAGTGGCGAGTACCATTCACGCCACACGTGTCAGGCAATTACCATCTCCAACAAGAGAGAATCTATCCATCGTCCCTTGACTTTCAATGGCATTACCATTGCTGAATTCCTCAACATCAACATGCCAGAAGTTACCGTTGATCAGAAGCTGGACTAGCCATATAAATACTGTGGCTACAAGAACAGATCAGAGGCTGGAAATTCTGTGGCAAGGAACTTACCTCCTGACTCCCCAAAGCTTGTTGACCATCTACTAGGCACAAGTCACGAATGTGATGGAATACTCACCATTTGCCTGGATGGGTGCAGCTCCAACAATACTCAAGAAGCTTGACACCATCTAGGACAAAGCAGCCCACTTGATTGGCATTCAATCCAGCACCTTCACTTCCTCCACCACCAATGCACAGTGGCAGCAGTGTGTACCATCGACAAGGTACACTGCAGCAACTCACCAAGGCACCTTCCAAACCTGTGACCTGTAAAGACAAGGGCAGCAGTTCCCATCCTAGCCATACAAAAATCCTGACATGGAAAAATATCGCAGCTCCTTCACTGTCGCTGGGTCAAAATCCTCGAACTCCCTCCCTAACAGCACAATGGATGTACTTACACCACATGAACTGCAGCAGTCAAGAAAGGCAGCTCACCATCACCTTTTCAAGGACAATTATGATGGGCAATAAATGCTGACCTAGCCAGTGATGTCCACATCCTGTGAATGAATTTAAAAAGATACTTTTGGATGGACCAGAGGAAGGTTAATATAATAACTGCTTCCTGTGATTTAACAAATTGACAGAAGATCTTCCAAAGTGCAGCACTCCTTCAATACTGTATTAAGCTATAAGCCTATGTTATCTAGAATTAAGCACTGAACTTGTGCAGAGTGCATTTCTAACATGTAATTTCTCACAGTATTAATTATTTGGCAACCAAGATGTAATATTTGACCCTGGGATGTGCTTCCAACATATCCATTCCATCACTAAGACCATCTACTTCTACCTCTATAATATCCCCGGACTCAACCCCTGCCTCAACCCAGCTGCTGTTGAAACCCTTCTTTGTGCCTTTGTTACTTGAAATCGAATGATACTTCTAGATTCCAATGCACTCCTGACCGGCCTCCCATCTTCCACCCTACTTAACATGAACACATCCAAAACTCTGCTGCTCGCACCAAATGTGATTCACCAATTCACGCACCCCAGACATTCTCTCTTCCACCTTTTTCCTTTAGGAAAAAGATACAAAAGTCTGAGGTCACGTACCAACCGACTCAAGAACAGCTTCTTCCCTGCTGCTGTCAGACTTTTGAATGGATTTACCTTGCATTAAGTTGATCTTTCTCTACACCCTAGCTATGACTGTAACACTACATTCTGCACTCTCTTGTTTCCTTCTCTATGTACGGTATGTTTTGTCTGTATAGCGCGCAAGAAACAATACTTTTCACTGTATGTTAATACATGTGACAATAAATCAAATCAAATCAATCACTCCTGTGCCCGCTGACAGCATACACTTCCAGTCTAGCAACGTTTGAGTTTTAAAAGTCTCATCCGTGTTTTCAAATCTCCTTAATGAACTCACACCCTTTCTAACTTAGTAACTTCCTCCAGTATTGAACCATTCCAGCTCTTTGCAAACCTAAAATTCTGGCCTTTTTCATACCTTCAATTTAATACAGGAAAGGTACAATCATTGGCATCAGTGCCTTCAGGGGCTGAGGCCCTGGAATCCCCTCCCCCCCCCCCCCCCCCAAACCTTTCTGCCTCTCCACTTCAATCTCCTCAAAGAACAAAGAACAGTACACCACAGGAAACAGGCCCTTCGGCCCTCCAAGCCTGCGCCGCTCCTTGGTCCAACTAGACCATTCGTTTGTATCCCTCCATTCCCAGACTGCTCATGTGACTATCCAGGTAAGTCTTAAACGATGCCAGCGTGTCTGCCTCCACCACCCTACTTGGCAGCGCATTCCAGGCCCCCACCACTCTCTGTGTAAAAAACGTCCCTCTGATATCCTCCTTTAAGAAGCTCCTTAAAACCAACCGTTTTGCCCATCAGCCCAATATCTCATGTGACTCAGTGTCAAATATTGTCTGTTAATTCCCCAGGGAAGCATTTAGTGGTGTTTTACTACAGTACAAGTGCAAGTTATTGTTGTTATCTGTTGCTTAAGGTCTTTTCTGTGCTTTCTAAGTCTACCATATGCAACTTCCTCATCTTCTTCTCGAGCTCTCTGTTTCAAAGCAGGTCCATGGAGATTATTTACCACATCACAGTAAAGTGCTGTGATTTTTTTACCATGGGTAGAGTGAAGAGGCAGACGGATTGAACCCTATGTTGGTGGCATTAATCTGAGCCACCCATTAGCCGCCTAGCCAACTGAGCTAACCAGTCTATCTGACCTTCCCACAATCATAGAATCATAGAAACCCTACAGTGCAGAAGGAGGCCATTCGGCCCATCGAGTCTGCACCGACCACAATCCCACCCAGGCCCCACCCCCACATATTTACCTGCTAATCCCTCTAACCTATGCATCCCAGGACTCTAAGGGGCAATTTTTAACCTGGCCAATCAACCTAACCCGCACATCTTTGGACTGTGGGAGGAAACCGGAGCACCTGGAGGAAACCCACGCAGACACGAGGAGAATGTGCAAACTCCACACAGACAGTGACCCAAGCCGGGAATCGAACCCGGCACCCTGGAGCTGTGAAGCAGCAGTGTTAACCACTGTGCTACCGTGCCACAAAAACACGATTATAAAATAGCTCCAAAATGATAGTTAGCTCTTAATATTTTAATGATTTCTAATGGAACAAATTCAACAATTCACATCTTTGAAGAATCATAGAATCCCTACAATGCAGAAAGAGATTGTTCGGCCCATCGAGTCTGCACCGATCACAATCCCACGCAGGCCCTATTCCCGTAACCCCACCCTGTTAATCCCCCGACACTAGGGTTAATTTACCATGGCCAATCAACCTAACCCGCACATCTTTGGAGCACCCGGTTTCAATTCCCGACCTGGGTCACCGTCTGTGTGGAGTTTGCACGTTCTCCCAGTGTCTGTGTGGGTTTCCTCTGGGTGCTCCGATTTCCTCCCACAGTCCAAAGATGTGCAGGTTAGGTGAATCGGCCATATTAAATTCTCCCTCGGTGTACCCCAATAGGCGCCAGAGTGTGGTGACTAGGGGATTTTCACAGTAACTTCATTGCAGTGTTAATGTAAACCTACTTGTGATTAATAAATAAATAAACTTACAGAGGAAACCCACGCAGACACGGGGAAAATGTGCAAACTCCACACAGACAGTGGTCTGAGACTGGAATTGAACCCGGGTCCCTGGCGCTGTGAGGCAGCAGTGCTAACCATGTGCTACCGTGCCACCCAATCATTGGGCTTAGCATAACATCCCATTGAGCTCAGCATTACATCCCATTTCAGCTCTGACAAAGGGTCATCCTGACTCGAAACGTCGGCTTTATTCTCTCTCCACAGATGCTGTCAGACCTGCTGAGATTTTCCAGCATTTTCTGTTCATCCCCTCCTTTGAACTTCGATTGGCCATGTTCACATATGTGTCAGGCATGTGGGCCTGACATATGTTCACATATGTGTCAGGCAAAGCTACAGCAAAGGGCCAATAGGTAAATTGAAAGTCGTCACAGGCTGAGCATTGACCTACATGGGGAAACTTTATGGAAAGATCACAGTCCCGTCTGTACAAAGAAACCAATTTATTTCCTCATTTCTGGCTTTCAAGCTTATTTCAATTGCTTCCATAAAATGCACCAACACAAATAATTTGTCTGGAAGGCAATTATCTCTCTACTACTTGGTTTTAACTTAACGAGGGAAGAAAAAATGTGCAATGACCTATCCTTTGTGATTGTACTTGGGAAAACACTGATTGCAGGACTATCCAATGGTGTATGCAGTGTCTCTTGTTTTTAAAGAATCTATGTGATTGTAATGGGTCAAAATGTTTAAAAATCTATAATACTTTTGATTTACCCTTCATTGGCTGAAGTAATAAATCTGAGGCAGATGCTGTATCCTTTGCACACTGCTGCTAAAGGAGCACCGAGTTACTGCAGTGGTTGCTACAGTAACGGGTTGCCATAGCAATCAACTTTGCAGCCCATTCATGCAGGATGTATTGGTGTTGTCCATCAAATAAACACGGCAGAGTTTAATGTTACCATGGCTCTCTGACCATTTCAACAATCTCCTCCAAGGGTTCTGTTGGGGAAGGGGAATGCAAATACTGTGATTCTGTCAATTTAAAATGTTATCCATCACAAGGATGCCATAATAAAATGGAAGAAATTCTTATCAGGCTTTTACCGTGAAAAATGCTAAGTGGTTAATGAGCGGTATTGCCGGAACCCTGGGTTGAGCATGTAAGTCTTGTTCAACAACTGATTGCACATTTGCACTGGCTCATTAAAAACAAACATGCTGACTGCAGATCAAAAAGTCCTTACAATTAGGGGTATGTTATTAAAAACCTGAATTGTTTTACAACATTGACATTCGCTGTTGATGCATTTTGTAGTTTTATGTAATTTTGACAATAATGGGCACTGGAAGACATGATAGTGTGGAAAACTGGCTTCTCATCGTTCGAGCTTGGAATTAAATCTGGACTGCACTGATGATTTGAGACTCTCTGTCCACTTGCTTTAAGAATTCTATGTGAACTGAATTTGGGCTGCCCCAACTCACCTTCCAATGTATAGGGTAGTCATTCTTGTGTGGAAGTGCAAAAGATCCCATGGTACTATTCAAACAAGAGCAAAGATGGACTGACAAATATTTATCCTTCAACCGAATAAAATGACTATTTAGTCATTTATCCAAATTTAGGAGACCTTACTGTGCACAAATTAGTTGCACAAATCCCTTACATCACAAAGAAAATCTGTTGAGCCCAGCAGAACTCAAGGGAAGAGAGAAAGCGAGAAAATTCCAAAAGAGAAGAAATGGATTAAAGATTTAGAGCTTTAAGTATCAACATTTAATTATAAAAAAACTCTGAAACTGTGCAACAGGGAAAAGTATCTGTAAACTTACATTTGGGACCAAGTTTATTTTTTCTTGTCTGCTGGGAAATGACAGGAGTGCAGACAACAGTGGCTTTCCAGTCTGCTCAGTTTTGCTCAGTTGCAGTTAATATAAGAGAAGAAATAGGATCTCGAGAGTGCCATTTGGCCAGTGAGCCTGCTGCATCATTCAATATGATCGTGACTGATATTCTACCTCAACTCCAGCCTCTTGGTGTATCCCCAGATTATCTCTTGGTATCCAAAAAAAAAACAATCTTGGCTTTGAATATATTCAATGTCTCAGCATTCCGAAACCTCTTGGTACAGAATTCCATTTTTCCTCATCTCATTCCTAAATGATTGAACAGTGACTACACTTCAAAAAATACTGAACTGACAGTGATTCCCCAAGGTTGTAAAAGGCACAATGGAAGTTTCTGTTTTTTATACAACTCGTGCTGCACCAAAGCTGCGAGTACTTCAATGTTAACACTTTAGGACCAATTTAAGAAATTACGTTCTCGGTGGGCACCTGTAGTGCACATTGAGAAACCATGCTTATGCTCTATGTGATTTTTCCATCCAGTATAATTTTAATTTGATTTGATTTATTATTGTCACATGTATTGGGATACAGTTAAAAGTATTGTTTCTCATGCACTACACAGACAAAACATACTGTTCATAGAGTACATAGTGAAGAAGGGAAGGAGAGGGTGCAGATTGTAGTCATAGAATCATAGATCCCTACAGTATAGAAGGAGGCCATTTGGCCCATCAAGTCTGCACCAACCACAATCCCACCCAGGCCCTATTCCTGTAACCCCACATATTTACCCTGCTAATCCCCCTGACACTAGAGTCAATTTAGCATGGCCAATCCACTTAACCTGCACATCATTGGACTGCGGGACAAAACCAGAGCATCATGAGGAAACCCACACAGACACGGGGGAAAAAGTGTAAACTCCACACAGACAATGACCCAAGGCCGGAATTGAACCTGAGTCCCTGACGCTGTGAGGCACTGTGCCACCGTGCTACAATCATAGCTCGGGTGTAGAGAAAGGTCAACTTCATATAAGGTAGATCCATTCAAAAGTCTGATGGCAGTAGGGAAGAAGCTGTTCTTGAGTCGGTTGGTGCCTGGTCTCAGACTTCTGTATCTTTGGGAATGTGCATTCATAAAATCATCTTTTATGTGCCAGAAAAAAATCTCATCCTCCATCAGCCATCCTGACCAGCAGAAAATTCATGGAAAATTGTACTTCTGAAACCTGGAAACAAACTGGATAGGAATGGAAAATATATCTTGGCCCACAGTTTGCTGAAGCTAAGCAATTTTCCCTGTTCTTTTGAAAATAATGTTCTATATCCTCCAGTTGGCAGGATTGCTTCATTCAAGGAGCAGAAAATTGGCTGAAGAAATTCCTCCAGGTGGGTCTCCAACTGATTAACACAATCTAAAATGTTCTTGCATAACAAGAAGACTTTGATACATATTGGGATTCATCATTGTCAGTGGATCAAAATATTGGACCTCCCCCATCTAATGGCACTATGGGAGAACCTTCACCACAAAGTTTTAAAAGTTTAGTTTAGTCATAAGTAGGCTTACATTAACACTGCAATGAAGTTACTGTGAAAATCCCCTAGTCGCCATACTCCGGTGCCTGTTTGGGTACACTGAGGGAGAATTTAGCACGGCCAATACACCTAACCAGTACGTCTTTTGAAGTGTGGGAGGAAACAGGAGCACCCAGAGGAAACCCATGCAGACACAGGGAGAATGTGCAGACTCCGCACAAACAGTGAACCAAGTTGGGAATCAAACCTGGGTCCTTGGCGTTGTGAGGCAGCAGTGCTAACCATTGTGCCACCATGCCACCCCAAGACTGAAAAAGTTCAAGAAGAATTTACATAAAATTACACAGAATATACAGCATTCGGTTTCTCGTTTCTTATGCTCTAAAGTGCAAGTAATATTTCTATTTTTTGCTACCAATGTGCATGATTTCACATTTATTTATATTAAAGTATTAAAGTGATAAGTAAGTATCACTTACTTGTCCAATATACATTTTCATAAGCCTTCTTATATGATGTTGCATTTTTCCTCAGTGCTAACTCTACCTCCCAACTTAGTATCATTTGCAAATTTTGATATTGAGCTTCTTATTTCTAAATCACTATCATTAACGTGAATTCTGAATGACAATGGTCCCAGCATTGATTCTGGTGAAGTACCAATTTTTACTTTCCACCAATGTAAGTGACTGCCATTTAGCTCTACTCTCTTTGTTTTATTTATTAGCCAATTTACTATCTACTTAGTTATTTTTCCCAAATTTCACATGCCGTTACCTTTGTCAGGAGCCTACTGTGTGGTACCTTAGCCTTTTGAAATCCTGCTATGTAGCATTTACTGTATTACCCTTCAAATAATTCTGTCAGGTAATTAAGCATGCCATGGCCTTTCAGATTCCATGCTCACTATTTTGTTTTATCATAATATCTGCCTCTGCTCTTTTGTTAGTTCTTTTAGTCTAGATTCCAGCATATCTCCTATCATCAACATTATGCTGATGGGTCTATGGTTTCATGTTTTTCTTCTGTCTCCTGTTTTATATATAGCTCTCCACCAGTTCACTGGCATGAACCCCTCTTCTACGGAACTTTTATATACAGAAACTAATTCCTTTGCTGTTTCCTCCCTAGTTTCCTTGAGTATGCACATGCCATCTGAACCTAGTGCTTTATCAGGCTGTAACTTCCTCAGACGGACAATCAGTATCAGATTTACCTACCACATTTCTTCCATGCCTGTCTCACTGAACCTTCCTGACTCAAGCCCGATATTAATCTTTAATTCCATTGGCTGTTCAAATATATGTTTATCGGCTTTAAAAGGGATTATAAGAACAAGCAAAGACATTGATTGAAGATAGCTGCCACAAGTCACTGGATGTCTAGTATTACAAATTGACCTGTTTCAGGAAGGTTCCAATGTAAATTACAATTAGGACATGACAAAACAACCTCCTATGCAATTTCACACCTGCTGATGTCAAGAATTGCTTCAAAAGATGAACAGAAACCGTACTGTTCTTCACTATTTGCATTTCTATAAAGCTACCTTTCAAGCAGAGGCAGAATGTCTATATGGACAGTAGCTATATGGAAGCTATCCTTCCTATCCCATCAAGTTGGAGATGGATCATTCAGGAGTTAAAGGTTGGGATAATGCAGAATCTTATGACCTAGGACATGATACCCAAGTCTGTGCAGACATGAGCTGATCAATTACCTTCTGAAACCATTGTGAGGAAAGAGATCATGTGACCAGAACAACCATTTTGAACTATTTTTATTGCCAGGATAAGTCTGGAAGAAATTTGCCAATAGAGTATTAACCCTTTCTCTCTCTCCCCTCCATATTTCAAAACCAATCTCTATTACTGTTTGGAATCCAGCACAGAGATAGAGAATTTCCATCTCAAGGAATATCAAGTGCAAAAATCATTGACTTTTAGAAAAGACAGACAAAAGAGATTGTCTCCAGAAATTGCAGTTTACTTTGGCTTCAACTCCACTGAAAGGTCTGGAGCACTGTGGAAACTTTTGCCACAGATAGAAGCAAAGATCTCAAAAACAGTGAACTCTCTATTTTTGCCATCTATCATTGAATTTTAATTTGGCTAAAAAGTAACCTATTACTGCATAACTTGTGTGCATGTGGTGTGTGTGTATTGCAAAGGATGGGACATAGGTTTACCGTTTTAAACACCTTTATATCTTTATCTGGGTGGGCTTTTTTATCTCAATGAAAAAGCTCATGACTTTGTGTTTTAAACTCAAAGACACCTGTCAGACTGGTTTCTTTGAAATCCAGTAAGAGTTTTAACAACACCAGGTTAAAGTCCAACAGGTTTATTTGGTAGCAAATGCCATTAGCTTTTGGAGCCCTGCTCCTTCGTCAGATGGAGTGGATATCTGCTCTCAAACAGGGCATACAGAGACACAAAATCAAGTTACAGAATACTGATTAGAATGCGAATCTCTACAGCTAATCAAGTCTTAAAGATACAGACAATGTGAGTGGAGGGAGCATTAGGCACAGGTTGAAGAAATGTGTATTGTCCCCAGACAGGACAGCCACTGAGATTCTGCAAGTCCAGGAGGCAAGCTGTGGGGGTTACCGATAGTGTGACATGAACCCAAGATCCCGGTTGAGGCCGTCCTCATGTGTGCGGAACTTGGCTATCAGTCTCTGCTCAGCGACTCTGCGCTGTCATGTGTCGTGAAGGCCGCCTTGGAGAATGCTTACCCGAAGAAATCTTTGAAATCAGCATGTAAATGGTTAAGCACAGACATTCAATTAAATTCTTTATCCTCATAATATTCACAAAAGAACTGTTATGGTCAGACCTGGAGTGGTAGAATAGGAGAGACATTTCACGCCTCCTCACGTCGTTGTAAGATTATGAAGAACGGTTTATGGCCAAGTTTAGAATTGTTTTTATTTATCTATATTCCAAATGTGATTTTGAAGGTGATACAATGGAATTTGTCTTAAAGGAACCACGTGATGGCAAAGCAGAGAGGTTTAGGGATGGAATTGCAGCACTCAGATCCTGGGCAACTGAAGACACTGAGCGACACTGTGGCACAAATGGTTAGCACTGCTGCCTCACAGTGCCTGGGTTCAATTCCCAGCTTGGGTCACTGTCTGTGCAGAGTCTGCACGTTCTCCCTGTGTCTGCATGGGTTTCCTCCGGGTGCTCCGGTTTCCCCCCACAGTCCAAAAGACATGTTGGTTAGGTGCATTGGCCATGCTAAATTCTCCCTTAGTGTCCCCGAACAGGCACTGGAGTGTGGCGACTAGGTGATTTTAACAGTAACTTTATTGCAGTGCTAATGTAAGCCTACTTGTGGCACTAATAAATAAGCCTAAACTTAAACATTGCTTCTAATGATAGGGCGGAGTGAATGAGGAATGCACGAGGCCAGATTTGAACACAGAGTTCTTGAAGGAGTGTTAGGCTGGAGAAAGTCTCTGAAATAGAGAGGGTCAAGGCCAGGAAAGGAATTAAATACGTTGGACGGGAATTAACGCGCAATATCACAATGGCGAGAGGCACCCCGCCATTGGCCAGCTGCAGGATCTTCTGGCCCCACTATTATCAATGGGATTTTCCATTGAATGCACCCTTGCCACCGTGAAACCTACAGCGGGGGCGTGCTGTATGCGGGACTGGAAGATCCCACCGGTATGAATGGTCAGAAAGCTCCGGAATTGATGCACCATGAGACTGAGAGCCAATGTAGATCAGTAAGCAGAGAAATGATGCATGAACTTGGGAAACGAATCAATGCTGGAGATGGGTAGAGGTATGACTGATGATTTTGGGATGGAAATGGATGATTTGTTGGAAATGGTAGAAGACAATCTTGCGATGGAGGAGATACAGGGACAGAAGATAACACGAGGAGAATTATGACATCAAATAGTTCAGCACATGTGGTCGAGAGGGGATGGAATCAGTGGCAAGGTATGGCTTCTGTGGGTGGGACAAAGACAATGGCTTTGGTCACCGGAATGATTAAATGAAGCATACTCTGGCTAACCCAGGATTGAACAAGCGGCCTAGAGGCAATGCAGCAGTTAAGGGAAGTGAGGGAGAGGTAGAGTCGAGTGTCTTCAGCATACACGTGGATGATAACCTCCTGTCTTTGGAATATGTTACCAAAGGAGGGCATATAAATAAAGGAGATGAAAAGTGCCAGGGATTGTCAGAAGATATAAGAGGATATAGATAGATTGGAGACTTGGGCACAGAAATGGCAGATGGAGTTTAATCCGGACAAATGTGAGGTGATGCATTTTGGAGGATCAAATTTAGGTGTGAATTACACTGCAAATGGCAGAACCCTTAGGAACATTAACATACAGAGGGATCTGGGTGTGCAGGTCCACAGTTCCCGAAAAGTGGCAACACAGGTGGCCAAGGTGATTAAGAAGGCATATGGCATGCTTGCCTTCATCGGCTGAGGCATTGAATACAAGAGTTGGGAAATCATGCTGCAGCTATATAAAACCTTGGTTAGGCTGCATTTGGAGTATTGTGTGCAGTTCTGGTCACCACACTACCAGAAGGATGTGGAAGCTTTGGAGAGAGTGCAAAGAAGGTTCACTAGGATGTTGCCTGGTCTAAAGGGTGTTGACAGTGAGGAGAGGTTGAATAAACTAGGATTGTTTTCACTAGAAAGACAGAGGCTGAGGGCAGACCTGATAGAGGTCTACAAAATTATGAGTGGCATAGACAGGGTGGATAGACAGAGGCTTTTTCCAAGGGTGGAGGTGTCAATTACAAGGGGGTACAGGTTCAAGGTGAGAGGGGGAAAATTTAAGGAAGATGTGCGGGGGGAAAGGTTTCACGCAGAGAGTGGTGGGTGCCTGGAACGTGCTGCCAGAGGAGGTGGTGGAAGCACTCACATTAGCACCATTTACGAGGCATCTGGATGGGGGGTACATGAATAGGGAGGGAATAGAGAGATATGAACCGAGAAAGAAAGTTTTTCCTTTAGTTTAGTTAGTGCATCATGTTCAGCACAGGCTTGGAGGGCTGAAAGGCCGGTTCCTGTGCTGTTCTTTTTTTTGTTCGTGTTCTTTGAAAGTAGGGGGCCAAGCATAGATCTTGGGGATTCCAAAGTTAACATTACAGGGGTAGGGAAAGGAACCATTTCTGGAAATGGTTAATGGAAAAGGAAGGTGTGGTTGAAAATGTCAAAGGCAGGAGATAAATTTAGAAGGATAAAGAGGGATTGTGCATTTTACTGGTAATCACAGAGGATGACATTTGTGAATTTGATTGGAGTCATTTCAGTTCGAGCCAAAACCTAATTGGAACATTTCAAACTTTGGAGAGGAAAGGAAAATTAGAAATGAGGAAGCAGTTCCCACCAAAGTCTTTTATTTTGTTACCTTAGTTTTACTTTGAAGAAAACTGTGTGTAACTTTCAAGTAAGAGTTTACCCCAGCCCAACGCCAGCATCTCCACATTGTAACTTTCAATACAGAACACGTTGAGCAGAACAAATGGCTTCATCTGGTATGATCTTTGATCAGCAAGTTCCAAATGCCACAGATCTAAATAGTTTCCACTCTGGATCTTCAAAGGGCTGATGAGCTCCTCCAAAGCTTTTTACCAGCATTTAGATCAGTTGGTTGTGTACTTTATATCATCCCTAAGAACGACAGAATATAGATTCCTTAAAGCAACATGTGATAGCGTTTTTCTAAAGTTTAGAATCATAGAATCCCGACAGTGCAGAAGGAGGCCATTCGGCCCATTGAGTCTGCGCTGACTCTCTGACAGAGTATCTTCCCCAGGCCCTATCCGTGTAACCCTGCACATTTACCCCGCTAATTCAGCTAACCTACATATCTTTGGACGCTAAGGGACAATTTAGCATGGCCAATGCATCTAACCTGCACATCTTTGGACCATGGGAGGAAACCAGAGCACCCAGAGGAAGTCCACGCAGACATGGGGAGAACATGCAAACGCCACACAGACAGTCACCCAAGACCGGAATTGAACCCAGAGCTGTGAGGCAGCAGTGCTAACCGCTGTGCCACCGGGCCACCCGAATTTGGTTGGAGTTATATAATTGATGGATAGGAAATGCTGAATGGTGGAAACTGAGATGTTAGCAGAGTGTTTTATTTGAAGAGCCTATCGTGATCTGATTACATCTGGGGATGTAATTCCATTTTGCAGTGGAATTTGGTTGGCTCAGTGAGTCTTTGTGACTTTTTTTTCCGCAATAAATCAGCTATTCTCTCCTGAGCCGTAGATGCAAATAAATATTTTATTCACAATGGTTTATTAATTTCATATAGCTTGAGCTCTGAGGTTCAAACCATATGCTACACTTGTCAGGAAGTTACATTTCTCCTCTCTGTACATGAGCATGGAAATCCTTTGCTGATTTAAAGCAACAGCCTTCCTAATGTTCACGGCTCTGTAAAACAATGTCATACACAACAGCAATCTTGTCAGACATACTCTGCCAACATTATTAACCCTGTCATACTTCAAAACTGGTCTTCTTACCCTTTTCTGCACCATTTCAAATATAAATACTGTATATATTTTGTGGCGTAACGGAGACTATTCCTGTGCCATGGGGTAATGGTCAGATCACGTCGGATTCCACAGGATTCATCCCTTTACATAACTTAAATAAATTCCCTGCATGGTTTTCTCATGCACAGAAAATGTTATATCACCGACTTTCTTTTATTCACTCGTGGGACATGGGTGTCGTTGGCTGGTCAGCATTTATTGCCCATCCCTAGTTGCTCTTGGAGTGCAATTGAGAATCAACCACATTGCTGTGGCTATAGAATCACATGTAGGCCAGACCGGGGAAGGATGGCAAATTTCCTTCCCTAAAGGACATTAGTGAACCAGAAGGGTTTTTCCGACAATGGTCATCAGTAGATTCTTAATTCCAAATTTTTTTTATTGAATTCAAATTACACCATCTACCGAAGTGGGATTTGAACCTGGGTCCCCATTAGCTGAGTTTCTGGATTAGTAGTCTGGCGATAACACCACTAGGCCATCACCTCCCTGAAGGTGGAGAATCAGGATTGCAGACCTTCTGGAAGGGCCACTGTATTCTTAACAAGAGCAAGCAATATGTGGAGGCTGTGTTAGCAGGCAGTATGACTTGAGGAGCTCCCGGAACTGTCTTGTCTGATGAAAAGAGGCTTGAGATTTTACTGGGAAAGGGAGACGTGAGCAAATTGTTAATCTTTGAGAGCCAGAATATAGCGCGAATGTTGGCAATCGGGTTAATGAGCTCCCTTCAGTGTATTTCTTTAAATACATCTTCTTTCATGGGAGGTAAGTAAGGCCAGCATTTGTTGTTCATTCCTAAGTGTCCTTGAGGAGGGCCTTGAGATGGGAGCACATAATGAACAATGCACACACTCAGCACACAATTGACAATACACTACCACATCTGCAATGCAGCTTCCACACTATTCACTCAATGCTTCAATCTTCTAAAAATCTGAAGTCGCAGCAACGTGAAGGTGACTGAAGGTATATGTTGCCCCTCAGTCGCACATCTCAAGCATATTTTTCACACAGTGAGTGGTTTGGAATGCTCTGCCTGGAGGTGTGGTGCAGGCGGGATCAATCGAGGCATTCAAGAGGGAATTAGATGATTATTTGAATAGAAACAATGTGCAGGGTACGGAGAAAAGACAGGGTAATGGCACTAAACCATGATGCTCGTTTGGAGGGCTGGTGCAGTCATGGTGGACCAAATGGCCTCCTTCTGCACTGTAACAATTCTATGATATTTCTTCGCCAAGCTCCTTCAACTATTTGTCTACTTACTGGCTGTTCACACCACGCCGCAGCTGCAGTGAAGTCGGAGAATTTGACGCCCAACCAAATCTCCGTTCACTGCAGCAGAATGGGAAAATCCCACAGGCATGAATGGCCATGACATTTCAGCCATTATCTTTCCACACCAGGTGTCATGTCAAAGGAGGAGATATTAGGAGGGATCACAAAAGCCTTGGATAAAAAAAGTGGGTTGTTAAGGAGTATTTTAAAGGAAGAGTGAGAAGTTGGGAGGTTTAAACAGGACACCCCACAGCTTGGAGTTAAAATGGCTGAAGGCTTGGCAGCCAATGGTGGGCAAAGGAAGGAGGAGGAGCACCAGAGGTCACGGTTGAAGAATGGAGATTACTGGGGGTACCTGGTCTTGGGGTTGGGCTGCTGTAGGGCTGGAGTAGTTAATGAGATAGGGAAAGACAAAGGCAAGACAAAAAATAAAGCAGGAGAATAAACATTTTTAATTGAAAGCTTTGAAAGAGGGGGGCTTTAAAAAGAAGGCACTCCTATAGTGGGCTTTACTGGCAACAAGAGCAAGTCAGAAGCTGGATATTGTGTGGCAGGATCTGGAATCAGTTCAACTCCTGAAAATATTCCATCAGCACAAGATTTGGAACCCCCACATGTACTCCCCACACATACCCACACATCATCTTGAACGTGTGCTCCCTCCACCAACTGTGCAGCATGGCAGCAAAATGTATCATCCACAAGATGCACTGCAGCAACCTGTCAAGGACAGCACTTTCCAAACTTCCCAAATTTTTCCCATCACTTACAAGAAACTAGTCAGATGTATGGTGGAACACACACCTCTTACCTGCATGAATGCAGCTCCAAGAACACTCAAAATGTCTAACACCCTGCAAGACAAAATAGCCCCATTCAATGCCCATCTCTAATTGCCCAAAGGAAAGCCATGGTGAGCTGCCTTCTTGAACTTTTGCAATCTGTGTGGTCCAAATGCCCCCTGTAGTACTTTTGGGTAGACAGTTTCAGGGTTTTAAACCAGCAATGGTGAAGGAGTGACAACATATTTCTATTTTAAGATGATAAGTGACTTTGAGAAGAATTTTGAGTTTTCCCATATTCTTGCTGCCCTTGTCCTTCTAGGTAGTAACAGTTGCAACCAGGGGTCTGGGAGGTGCTGTTAAAGAAGACTTCCCAGTTGCTGCAGTGCATCTTGTTATAATTCAGGTAAGAAACTCCAAAGTGTTTTATGAAGTCCACCTGGATCATAGGTTTTGCAATTTGAATTTGGCTAGGATAAGCATGAGATATTTCACTTCAGGTATGATTCAACTGACCCACTAAGGGGCTTTTATCAAATAAAGTTTATTAAGTATACAGTTAACATATATAGAAAAAAAATTAGCAATAATTTTTACCAATTATAAAAGAACCCATAATATTGTATAAGTCTTAACAGCTAGATACTGTTCCAACCAACTAAATCCCATCAACAAAGCACTTGCCACATGTTTAGCACAGAAAATACAAATGCTCATGTGATGCTGAAACTTAGTCCTTTGGTTGAATGCTGCAGCTCTCTGAGGTACACACAAACAAGCTTGGAGTCAGAACAGCTTCCCAAAACACCAGGGAGAGGAAAACTCTAGGCAAGCCAACCATCAACAGCAGATTTTCCACTCCAGGGAGGCCAGAAACCTTGCTTCCAACTAATAGCAGAATTTCCAAAAAACAGGGAGAGAGAGAGAAACAATTCTTTTCAGCTTGATGTCCACCCCCTTCTAAACTAAAACTGAAAGCAAGTCCCTGAATTCTTCTGGGCGGGA
This sequence comes from Mustelus asterias, assembly GCF_964213995.1. Lineage (NCBI taxonomy): Eukaryota > Metazoa > Chordata > Chondrichthyes > Carcharhiniformes > Triakidae > Mustelus > Mustelus asterias. Next base: position 111,031,651 of record NC_135808.1, read on the forward strand.
AACCATCTGACTTTGACTTGCCAACCAATCTTCCCCCTCACAATACAAGGTCATAAAAGATCCCAGAGTAAAAATAAACAAAACCCCATTTAAACCATTGAAGCAGCAATAAAAGGACTTCTCCAGACAGCCCAGCAACAATAAAATAATCCAAAGCTATTACAGCTGCAGATAACATGATTTTTTAAAAAAACATTTCTTAAAGGTACACTAACATCACAATCTTGTGGATGTTACATTTTGCTGTCATGCTGCATAGTTGGTGGAGGGATCTCACCTTTGAGATGCTGGCTGGGGTTAATGTGGGGGTGGGAGGGTGTCAGAATCTTGTGTTGATGGAATATATTCCAGATCCTGACACTGCATGGAATGACTGTACGCACTCCAGCATGATCTTCTGGGAGACAACCTCCTAATTGACCAACTCCATGTCTTCCATCCAATTAAAGAGGATTGTGTTGTGGGAGCGGGGTTCCTGAGGCAGAAAGGAGCTTGTGAGCATGCCTCAAAATGGAGACACCCTTGGAAGCATGCTTATCATTTCAAAAATAAAGTGTTCCCAATGCAGTAGGGATGTCAAAGTGGAGGAGAAAACCCTCTGGAGGAATTGATTAGATTACCAGTGTGGCATTCCTATCCCTCGGTCCCATCATTGGAACATGCAGTCCCATTCAGCCTGCCATCTAGAGGCCACCTTCACAGAGATCTGGGGCTCAACATTTAGTGGGAGTCCCCTCCAATGCTGGGAGGATCCTTGTGAAGTTTTGCACTTATCTGTCATTAGTGCCTTAATCCAATATTATTGACTACACACCACTGCCAAATCAACAGCTGTCGCCAATATTCACCCATCACGGGCAAGGTTGCTACCAGGGAGGTTCAAACTGGCATATCAATTTAGCTGGCTGCTTTGTCTGAGACAATGTTGAACTTCCGGTATGTTAGAGCTGTACTCATCCAGGCAACAGGAGAGGATTCCATCACACTCCCAACTTGTGTCTTATAGATGGTGGGAAGACTTTGGGGGGTTAGGAAGTCACTCACCCCAGAATACCCAGCTTCTGGAATTTAAAAAGTACATAATAAGAACAAAGAAAAGTACAGCACCAGAACAGGCCCTTTGGCCCTCCAAGCCTGTGCTGATAACGTAGGAAAAAAACTTTTGTGGCCTAGTAGTAAGGGTGCGAGACACACAGAGAAACAAGGAAATACAAAAGGGCTTTCAGTTATTTGGTGCATACCAGAGATGGCTAGCAAAAGAGCTAATCCCTCTAATAAAAAATTCTGCAAGTCTGCTTCTGAGCATTTACTAGCTGTTTTTTTTCCAGCTGGTATCTCTCCCTGAGACACCCAAAATCCATACGCTAAACTCAGTATTACCTCACCTTCAAAGCAAACATGAGTTTGGGGAACTTGTGTTTGCTCTGAAGGTGAGGTAATACTGAGTTTAGCGTATGGATTTTGGGTGACTCAGGGAGAGATACCAGCTGAAAAAAAACAGCTAGTAAATGCTCAGAAGTCTGCCAGAAGAAAACTGCTTGACACTGAGCTACCCCAAATATTTTAGTGTACCAGTTACCGCCACAAGAACCCTTGATGTTAAGATAGTGAAAAAGTTTCACTAGGGTTTTGTGCCTTTAGGTTTCGCTGGGATAAAAGGAATAGTGTGAGTTTGAATCAGTTTCTGGGATTTGTATTGCAATCTTTCCAACATGTTGTCTAGTGTAATATAATTCATTGTTTTCTTGTTTGATAAACATTTTAAAGAATGCTGACAGACTCTTGCGAATGTGTTCAGTAACTGACCTCCACAGTTTCTAAACAAAAATAAAGTTAGGATCGACCAAGCCAGGTTTCACTCTGGATTCTAACTTCTCCAGTATTAACATCAGCTGAGATCGTAACATTATCAAGTGATATTCAACGTGGGGGAATACTAATTCATCAGTGGAGGAAGGGTGGTAGGTAGCAATCAGCAGTAAATTTCCTCGCTCATGTTTGATGCAATGACAAGGGACCCAAAGTCAATGTTGAGGACTTCCAGGGTCACCATTCCTGATTGTATACCACGGTGCCAACACCTCAGGTGGGACAGGACATATTGCCACCCACATGCCACCCACATTGTCTGTACCTTTAAGACTTGGCTGACTGTAGGGATTCGCATTCTAATCAGTATTCTGTAACTTGATTTCTGTGTCTCTGTGCACTGTTTGAGAGCACATTTCCACTCCATCTGACGAAGGAGCAGCGCTCCGAAAGCTTATGGTATTTGCTACCAAATAAACCTGTTGAACTTTAACCTGGTGTTGTGAGACTTCTTACTGTGGACAGGACATACCCAGGGGTGGAAATAGAGCAACCTGGCACATAGCTGTAAAGTAACATTTGTTGAGTACATCTATGGCAGACTGTTGCTGAACTATTCTGTGGGACAGCTGTCCCAATTTTGTCCAAAATCCCTAAGCGATTGTGTACAGGGCTTTGCAGGGTCACCTGGGCAGGGTGTGCCTTTGTTCTATCTGGTGCCTCATTGATGCTTGTTGGGCCGTCCAATTTTATTCATATTGGTCTTTCTCATAGCCCTTCAATACAACTGAGTGACTTTGCAGAGGCCCGGTTACAGTAAACTACAGAAGAAAATAAGAATGAAAAGTAGGCAATTCAGCCCCTCAAGCGTGCCCTGCCATTCAATACAATCATGGCCAATCTCATCTCAGCTTTATCTCCACCTTCCTGCCCGCATTGCTATAGGTCTGGAGTCACATGTTGGCCAGACAGGTAAGCAACAGATTTGCTTTTTTATTATAGGACATTAGTGAACCAGATGGATTTTTATGACAATAATATAAAAGCAAAATACTGCAGATGCTGGAAAGTTGAAATGGTGGAAAAATTCGGCATGTCTGGTAGCATCTGTGGAGAGAGAAACTGCTCATTTCAAGTGCAGAGCATTATTCTTCAGAACAAAAGATAGGGAGAAATGTCATGGATTTTACTCTGTATATGAGAGGGTGGAGCAGGTGGATCAGAGTAAAAAATCAGGGTTCGGTGGGAACTGGGAGAGATTTATAGAATCATAGAATCTACTGTGCAGAAGGAGGCCATTTTGGCCCATTGAGCCTGCACTGACAACAATCCCACCCAGGTCCTGCCCTATCGCCGTAACCCCACATACTTACCCTCCTAATCCTCCTGATACTAAGGGGCAATTTATCATGGTCAATCAACCTAACCCGCACATATTTGGATTGTGGGAGGAAACCAGAGCACCCAGAGGAAACTCATGCAAACTCCTCAGAGACAGTGACCTGAGGCCGGAATTGAACCTGGGTTCCTGGCGCTGTGAGGCAGAAGTGCTGACCACTGTGCCACCGTGCCGCCCCGAGGATGTTATGGACACAACTCAACAGGGAGTATTAATGATAGTCTTAAAGACTAACAAAAGGTGCTGGTGGTAGCATAAAGGTAAGATAGTAGAATGTGTTAATAGCAGAACAAAGGTCAGCGTTTTGTGAAAGCAAAACATAAGAACAAGTGACAGATGGCCCTGTGGGGAAGGTCGGAGACAGGGTGGGTAGTGTTTGGCCAACAAATAGGGATTTAAAAGGGAGAGGGGTGGTTCAAGGTGGAGGAGGGAATTCATATCTTGAAGTTGTTGAACTCAATGTTGAGTCCAGAAGGCTTTATGACAATCTGTTACTTGCATGGTCACTGTTACTGATAGTGCATTGGCCAGTAATTTCAGTCAGAGAGTATGTGGCTCAGAATAATTTCAGCAGAACAGGTTTAATTCCTGTCCTGGCTGAGGTAGATTTGGGATGTGCCTCCTTACCCTTCCCCTGAGAATAACAAACAGAAAATGCCAAGAAAACAGCTCAGGTTGAAACATCAACAATGAGTCTCGGACCTGCCTGCAGGCAGAGCATGGAATGGAAATCCTTCTTATTCCCCATTTATTTAATTGAATCAATTAATTGAATTGAACAAACTCTCCTTGTTTAGGATCATTTGCAAATTGGGTTTGAGTCAATCATTTATGTTAATTAAAGTAAGTATCCAAACATCAATCCTTTGGGCACTTCACTCTGTGCTCCTCTTCCTGTCAAAATGACTGCTGTTTTCTGACCTTTAGCCAATTTCTTGACTAATCCCAAGGTTTAACCTGAGATGCATAAAGCTTTGAGCCTTTTGGCCAGAAGTCTGTCAAATGCTTTTTTGGAAATATCAGCTGCCGTTTACGCTACAGGCCTTCTGCGCCCAGTGGGCATTGCAAGGCAGGGTGCATCGTCAACCCTGGGAATGACATTTTAATTTGAATTAAGTTTCCCTTCGATGTTCTGTTTCAGTTACAGTGCCCCACCAGGGCCTGTCGCTATTACCCCCACTCCCCCCTGTGATTACCTCCCACAGTCCAAAGATGTGCAAGTTAGGTAGATTGGCCCTGATCAGTGCGCAGTACACGTTTAATGTACTGATTTTTGATTTTATTAAAAGAGTATAAGTTGCTGTTCTAGTGGGGGTAAATTTCCATGGAGCTTCTCTGCCTTAATTGCTGTAACTTCAGCAGAAGAGCTGCAGAATCCTGGAAAGCCCAAAAGCATTTTTTCAGGATTTCCAGTAACGGCAGACGAGCAAAATCCTTCCAGAAACTCATCCCCATAACTTTGCTTGATTTGAATATAATACTAATGATAAAAAACAACCAGAATTTTCAGTCCTGCAAATATTTCCACGTTGTTAACACTGTTACTGCCAGCGGGATCTTCCGTTCCTGCCAATGGCCACCCCCTGCTATGGACTTACCGTGGAGGGAGGGAAATCCCGCCCCCAGGTGCAACATGGATGTAAGAGTAGCTTAAGGGGAGAAACTATGGAGACCATTCACAGGTTGTGCTGGATTCTTTGCTACAACAATCCAACAGTAATCTCACTAATTTGCTCTGAGTTAATTTCTTTCTACATTTATTTGCTTTTCCCTTAATGGATGCACTGGACTCTACCTCAATTATCCCCACTGGGACCAGTTCTGGGGCAGATGGGACGTGTACAAGAAGAACAGTTTATAACAGGACTGGGAATAATGTCCTTGCAGGGAAATTTGCTCGTGCTCCTGGGGAGGGTTTAAACAAGATTGTCAGGGTGATGGGAACCTGAGGGGAAATTCAGAGAGAAGAGAAAACTGGGAATTAGAGAAGTGTGAAGGGTCAAGGAAGGTGCGTTCATAACACGGCCAAATAGGGTGAGTGTGTCAACCAGCAAAATCTTTCCAAACACGTCACCGGTTGACGGTAAGAGTGGGACGGACTCCAGGTCAGTCATGTTTCATGTGGAGTGGCACCCCTGAAGCTGTAAACTCGTGGGCAGACTAACGATTTGTTCTGGGAATTACTAGCTATGAATACAGACAACAGTCTGCCTTCATGCACCACTAGATGTGGGAAGAGAACTGGAGTGGGAATTGTAAGTCAGTAGGCTGAGGTCAAGTGAGGAGGAAAGCTAAAAAGCCTAAATCATGCATGTATATGCATCTAGAGTGTGGTTAATAAGATTGGTGAACTACAGGTACAGGTTGAAAAATGGAATTATGATATTGCTATAACAGAGACCTGGTTCAAAGAAGGGCAGGACTGGGTGTTAAATAGCTCTTGGTTCAGGCGTTTAGGAGAGACAGGAAAAGAAGAAAGGGTGTGGAGTGGCGGTATTGATTAAAGATGACATTACAGTTCTGGTGGGAAAGGACATTCCAGTCAGGGCTAAGGAAGGAATCTGAAACCAAAGGGGAAAATGCTGGAAAATCTCAGCAGGTCTGGCAGCATCTGGACTCGAAACGTCAGCTTTTTTCTCTCCCTGCAGATGCTGCCAGACCTGCTGAGATTTTCCAGCATTTTCTCTTTCGGTTTCAGATTCCAGCATCCGCAGTAATTTGCTTTTATCTAAGGAAGGAATCTTTCTGGTTAAGGGTGAGGAATAAAAAAGGTGCAATAATATTAATTTGTGAAGTATATAGACCACCAACTAGTGGAGGGGGCATAGAGAAACAAATTTGCAAATAAATTACAGAGAGGTGCAAGAAATATGGAGTATTTATAATGGGGGCTTCAATTATCTAAATTTAGACTGGGATAGGAATAGTGCAAAGGGGCAAGGGGGATTGAGAGTTCCTGGAATGTATTGGGGATAACTTCCTACAGCAATATGTTTCCGGTCCAACAAGAAGGCTGTTGGATCTGGTTGTGGGGAATGAGCTGACACAAGTGGGATCAAATAGCAGTGAGAGAGCATTTAGGGACAGTGACCATTGTATCATAAGGTTTAGGTTGGCCATGGATAAGGACAAGGAGCAATCCAGAGCAGGGATAATTAATTAGGGGAAAGTGTACTTCAATGCGATGAGAATGTATCTGAGTTGAATGAGTTGGAATCAAATGTTGGCAGATAAGACAGTGACTAAACAATTGGTTACCTTCAAAGAGAAAGTATTTCAAGCAATGTCAAACTAAATTCTCTTGAAGGGGAAAGGTAGGACAAATAAATTCAGAGCACCCCGGATGACCAGAGAGAAAGAGGTGAAGATGAAAAGGAAGAAATGTATGTATAACAGATGTCAGGTGGAAAATACAATGGAGAATCAGGCTGAACATAAGGACCAGAGGAGAAGTGAAAAAACTAATAAGAGAAGCAAGGAGAGAGCATGAAAAGAGACTGGCAGCTAATATAAAAGGAAATCCCAAGATCTTCTATAAGCATATGAACAATAAAAGAAGGTTTAAAGAAAGAGTTGGGCTGATTAGGGATAAAAAAGAGGACTTTGCACATGAAGGCAGTAAAAATAGCAGATGAGTACTGTTCATCTGCCTTTACAAAGGAAGAAGATGCTACCCAGGCTTTGACAAAGGATCATCTGGACTCGAAACATCAGCTCTTTTCTCTCCTTACAGATGCTGCCAGACCTGCTGAGATTTTCCAGCATTTTCTCTTTTGGCCTCAGATTCCAGCATCCGCAGCAATTTGCTTTTATCCAGGCTGAGTTGTGAGTGGCGGTAACTGGTACTCTAAAATATTTCACAATTGAGCAGAAGGAGATATTAGAAAGGCAATATTTATTTAAAATTGATAGGCTACCAGGACTGAATGAGATGCATCCAAGGGTGCGAAGCAAGTGACAGTGGAAATTGCAGAGGCACTCGTGATAATTTTCTAGTCTTCTTTAGACACTCAAATACCATAACCTGCAGAACTATGGACCAAATGCTGGAAAGTAGGATTAGGCTTGTGGCATTTTTTTTTGGCTGGCATAACAATGGGCCCCCTTATTTCTCTATCCTCACCATCCAAGTTCCAAAACACTCATTCCAGGTTAAGCAGGGTTTCACTTACACCTCTTTCAATTTGTTCTATTGCATTCTCTGCTCCCAATGTGGTCTCCTCTATATCAGAGGGACCAAGCGTAGACTGGGTGATCGTTTTGCTGAGCACCTACAGTCTGTGTTCAATCAGGACCCTGATCTTCCGGTTGCTTGCCATTTTAACACACGATCCTGCTCCCATGCCCACATGTCTGTCCTTGGCTTGCTGCAATGTTCCAGTGAAGCTCAACGCAAACTGGAGGAACAGCATCTCATCTTCCAGCTAGGCACTTTACAGCCTTCCGGTCTCAACATCGAATTCAACAACTTCAGATGATTAGCTCTACCCCACTTCGACCCCTTTATTTTCACTTCATTTTAATTTTAACTGTTCTCTACCTTTTATTTCTTTATTGTCTTTATTTTTCTTTCCCCCTATTTTATTTCCCCTTTTTCTACCTCTCTCCCACTCATCTACCCCCCTCCCCCCCAACATATTCATCTGTCACAGCTTACCCTCTGATTTCAGCTTCTCTGCCGTTTGGCTATTCACACCTTCTATTCTCTCTATGGGCTGCCATTAGCAGCCTTTCCTCTTGTTTCTGTGGCTATGACTCATCTTTCATTCCCTCACCCTACAGTATAAATATCTCCCACTTTCTATGCCTTTTAGCTTTGACAAAGGGTCATCTGGACTCGAAACGTCAGCTCTTTTCTCTCCTTACAGATGCTGCCTGACCTACTGAGATTTTCCAGCATGTTTTCTTTTGATTTCAGATTCCAGCATCCGCAGTAATTTGCTTTTATCCAGAGAATTCCACAGGTTCGCTACCCATTGAGTGAAATTTTTTTTCCTCATCTCAGTTCTAAGTGGCCTATGCCGTATCCTGAGATCTTGTATCCAGTTCTAGATTCCAGAACCAGGGAAAAGATCCTCCTTGTATCTAGTCTGTCCAGCCCCGTTAGAATTTTATACATTTAAATCAGGTCTCCTCTCTCCTTCTGAACTCTAATGAGTACAGGCCCAGTCGAACCAATCTCTCTTCATAGGACAGTTCCACCAAGCCCAATATCAGCCTAGTGAACCTCCGCTGCACACTCCTCATAGCAAGTATATCCTTTCTTAGGTCGGGGCACACAATACTCCAGGTGTGGCCTCTCCAAGGCCCTGTATAAAATGCAGTAGGACATCTGCACTTTGCTATGCTTGTCAAGGAGCTGGTTTCTACCTCAACCTGCATAATAAAAATATAAGAACAGAAGTAGCCCATTCAGCCTCTCAAGCCTATCTTGCCAATTATTAAATAAAGGTAAGTCTGTACCCCAACTTCTAGCTGCCTTTTCCTTGATTCTCTAAACCTATCAATCTCAATTTATGAATGAGGAATTGCAGATGCAATTTCTTTGTTCTGAATCACTGAGTTCACAGTCTCAGCTGTGGCACAAAGGGAAGGAAAATAGACTGAAAAATAAATTAAAAGGAGAACCAACCTGAGTCATTACCACACACACTCCCAGCCGTTTGCCACAGAATTCTATGAAGTAAAGGAAAATTATTTTAAAATAAGGAAAATGTACAATCAAAAATTGAGAGCAGGCAGAAAAGAGACTTTACGTTTTGAAAAATTGCAACATGAAAAGATCCTTAATACCAATGTAATTATTTTTAATACATTGTTCTTGAACAATGACCATTTAATTTGCTGACAAAACGGCATAAATCAACGCTGAATCTTAGTTCCTGTGAAAATTGAAAGTATACATTATCCAAGGTAAGAATTATGCTGGGCAGTTTAACTTTAACGGTCCTTTATCATACAGGCAAGCTGTGCCAAAGGAAGTATTGTGAATTATTACAGTGAGAAAATAAAATGTAATTCTAATCTCCAGCACAGCATGCATCAATGCATTTTTATAGTCTTCATTCTCACAATGACGGTTGCCTATTTGTTCTTGAAATACATCTTTTATCTGACCCCATCTTTACCTCTACTGGGCTTACAATTTTCATCTTATAATGATGCTTTAGGATATAATATAATTCAAAGGATTGTGATTCTTTGCAATTCTCTGTTCCTGAGGGTTGTAAAAGATCCATCTTTCTCAAGATTTAAGGTTGGGGTAGACAGATTTAAGGTTGGGATAGACTTGTATCTGGGGTCATCATTGCAGATGTCAGAAGCAGCTTTCTCAAAGGTCAACCCACAGAAAGCGACTGGCCCGGATGGGGTACCCAGATGAGCACTCACATCCTGCGCGGATCAGCTGGTGGGAGTATTCACAGACATCTTCAACCTCTCTTTATAACAATCTGAAGTCCCTCTCTGCTTCATGAAGATGACCATCATCCCAGTACCTAAGAAAAACCAAGCAGCATGTCTTAATGACTATCGGCCGGTGGCTCTGACATCCATCATTATGAAGTGCTTCAAAAAGCTAATCATGGCACGAATCAATTCCAGCCTCCCAGACTACCTGGATCCACTACAGTTTGCCTACCGCCGCAACAGGTCCATAGCATACGCCATCTCCTTGGCCCTGCACACAACTCTGGAACACCTAGATAACAAGGACATCTATGTCAGACTCCTATTTATTGACTACAGCTCAGTCTTCAACACCATTATTCTCACAAAACTCATCTCCAAACTTGGTGGCCTGGGCCTCAGCACCTCCCTCTGCGACTGGATCCTGAACTTCCAAACTCACAGACCACAATCAGTAAGGATAGGCAACAACACCTCCTCCACGATCATCCTCAATACCGGTGCTCCACAAGGCTGTGTTCTCAGCTCCCTACTATGCTCCTTATACATCTATGACTGTGTGGCCAAATTGCCCTCCAATTCGATTTTCAAGTTTGCTGATGACACCACCGTAGTGGGTCGGATCTCAAACAATGACGAGTCAGAGTACAGGAATGAGATAGAGAATCCGGTGAACTGGTGCGGCAACAATAATCTCTCCCTCAATGTCAACAAAACGAAGGAGATTGTCATCAACTTCAGGAAGCGTAAGGAGAACATGCCCCTATCTACATCAATGGGATGAAGCAGAAAGGGTTGAAAGCTTCAAGTTTTTACGTGTACAGATCACCAACAACCTGTCCTGGTCCCCACATGCCAACACTATAGTTAAAAAAGCCCACCAATGCCTCTACTTTCTCAGAAGACTAAGGAAATTTGGCATGTCAGCTATGACTCTCTCCAACTTCTACAGATGCATCAGAGAAATCATTCTTTCTGGTTGCATCACAGCTTGGTCTGGCTCCTGCTCTGCCCAAGACCGCAAGGAACTACAAAAGGTCGTGAATGTAGCCCAATCCATCACGCAAACCAGCCTCCCCTCCATTGACTCTGCCTACACTTCCCACTGCCTCAGCAAAGCAGCCAGCATAATTAAGGACCCCACGCACCCGGACATTCTCTCTTCCATTTTCTTCCATCGGGATAAAGTACATGAGGTCACGTACCAACCGACTCAAGAACAGCTTCTTCCCTGCTGCTGTCAGACTTTTGAATGGACTTACCTTGCATTAAGTTGATCTTTCTCTACACCCTAGCTATGACTGTAACACTACATTCTGCACTCTCTCTTTCCTTCTCTATGAATGGTAAGCTTTGTCTGTGTAGAACACAAGAAACAATACTTTTCACTATATGTTAATACATGTGACAATAATAAATCAAATCAAATCAGATATTTGGTCTCTCAGGGAATCAAGGGCTAAGGGTAACAGACATGAAAGTGAAGTTGAAGCCCAAGATTAACCATGATGGCAGAGCAGGATTGATGGGCCGAATGGTTTACTGCTGCTATATCTTGTGGTCTCTACATTGCTCATCAATGTAGGCCAGAGAACACTGTCTTTGCAACCATATTCTCCTCTCTTCCCACAAACTCACTTCTCATTTTCATTCTTGATCATGCACATGGACTGAAGGCATCGCTTCCTTTGTCCTATTGGGACTATAAATAGATTAGAATAGGATTAATTTATTCTACCAGTCTATGAGCCATGCAACATGTTACTCTGATGAGGTGGTATCACAATGTCATCGATCACCATCTGGTGGAACTTTGTAAGATGCATTCCTAGACCTAAGAACTAGACTCCACCTTCAACCTGCATAGGAAAAACATAAGAACAGAAGGAGTCCATTCATCCTCTCAAGCCTATCTTGCCAATGATTATCTGTCCTTCTATTCCATCTACTTGCCTTGGTTCCATATCCCTTGATGCTTATACCTAACAAAATCTATCAATCTCAGTCATGAAAATTGAAATTGACCCAGTTTCCACGGCCTTTTGGGAAGCATGTTTGTGATTTGTGGAAAAAGTGCTTAAAATGGCAGTCTATTTTTAAAATAATGCTGCCTTGTTGTCTATCCCTGCGTGGATGTCTCCAGACCGTCCAATAGCCCATGGCACTTCCCAAATCAGTACCATTCTCTTTAACATGCTAAATGAACTGGAAATGCACTGCTGTAAGTGAACAAAAGGACAAGGGCAAGGGATGCAACTTCAGTGTTACTGATGCCTTCTACAATTCTGTAACCAAATAGTTCTTCTGCGTGTTTCCTACGTCCTGATCAGGCAAAAAAAGTATTGCCTTCAGTGCATCTGCATGATCAAGGATAAAACTGTGAAGTTGTGGGCATAAAGAAGAATATAGTAGCAAAGATAGCGAATGGGATTTACCACAAAAGCCGCCGAGTGCTTCACGGTGGCGGGAAGCAGCCGCCATTGGCCGACAACGGGATCTTCTGGCCCCACTGTTCTCACCGATGTTTCCCGTTGAATCCACCTTTCGCTGCCAGGAAACCCACAGTGGGGGTGTGCCATCAGCGGGACTGGATGATTCCGCCAGCATGAACAAAATTCCGGATTGTGTTTCCTGGGCCTACGTTGACCAGTAAGGAGAGCCTGGAACACAAGAACAGTAGACCATTCAGCCCATCAAGCCTGCTCCACCATTCAATATGATCATGATTGATCTTGAGCTTCAACTCCACTTTTCTGCCTACTCCCTGAGAAACCAAAAATCTGTCTATTCACAACTTTAAATGTAGTCAATGATGGAGCTTTCACAACCCTCTGGGTTAGAGAATTCCAAAGATTCACAGCTCTTTGAGTGAAGAATCATAGAACCAAAGAATCCCTGCAGTGCAGAAAGAGGCAGAATCGAGTCTGCATCAACTCTCTGAAAGAACATCTTACCCAGGCACACCCCTCCGCCTATCCCCATAATGTCGTGCATTTGGCATGGCCAACCCACCTAACCTGCATATGTTTGGATGCTAAGGGACAATTTAGCATGGCCAGCCCACCTAACCTGCACATCTTTTGACACTAAGAGCCTTTTAGCATGGCCAATCCACCTAACCTGCATATCTTCAGAGTATAGGAGGAAACCGGAGCATCCTTAGGAAAGCCACGTAGATACGGGGAGAATGTGCAAACTCCACACAGTCACCAAGGCTAGGATCAAACCTGGGTGCATGGCACTGTAAGGTAGCAGTGCTAACTACTGTGTCTCCTTTTCTCAGTCCTAAATGATCAATCCCTTATTCTGAGGCAGTGTTTTCATATTTTAGATTCCCAGCTGGAGAAACAAGTTCTCCATGTATACCCTTTCTAAGCCTCTTGATCACCTCTCATTCTTCAAAACTCTAGAGAATATAGGCACAGTTTACTCTGTCTCTCATCATAGGGCAACCCACTAATCCCAGGGACCAATCAAGTGAACCTTTGCTGTAGTACTTCTAATGCAGGTAAACCCTTTCTTAAATATGGGTACCAAAACTGATCTCACCAAATCCCCATATAATTTTAGCAAGACTTTGTTCCCATTTTCCAACAGAGGCCAACATGCCAGTTCCCTTATTACTTCCCTTGCTGTATCTGCTTTCTAATGTGGAGTTCATTGTACGAGCATACCCAAGTCTCTTCGAACATTAACATTAACATTTACAAGTTTACAAATTGTTCTGCCTTTTTATTCTTAAGTCAAATCTGAATAACCTCACATTTCCCCACATTATACTCTGTCTGCCAACGTGTTGCCCACTCACTTGGAACCATAGAAAAGTTACACCACAGAAGGATGCCAATCAGCCCATCTTGTCCATGCCAGTCCAAGGCCACCCAGATGCCCTTTCTAATCCCACCTTCCTGCACAAGGCCCATAATCTTGTAGCTTACAGTGCTTAAGGTGCAGATCCAGGTACTTTTTAAATGAGTTTAGGGTCTCTGCCTCCACCAACAACTTGCACTGTGAATTCCAGACACCCACCACCCTTTGCATTAAAAAGTTCTTCCTCATGTCCCCTCTATACCTACTGCCACTTATTTTGAATCTATGACCCCGGTTCTAGAATTCTCCGCCAAGGGAAACAATTTGATCTTGTCCACTCTATATCTGTCCCTCATAATTTTGTACACCTCAATCAAGTCACATTCCAGCCTTCTTTGTTCCAAGGAAAATAACCCCAACTTATCCAATACCTCCTCATAGCTACAATTCTCCAGCCCTGGCAACATTATTGTGAACTTCCTCTGCACTCTCTCCAGAGCAATTAGTCCTACCTATAATATGGTGACCAGAATAACACACAATATTCCAGGTGTGGCCTTACTGGTATTTTATACAATTCCAACATTATATCCTTACTTTTATATTCTATACCTCTGCCAATGAAGGAGAACATTCCATTTAAACTGTTTATCTATTTGCAACATCTCTATATTCCCCTCACAACTGACACTTTTATCTAGCTTTGTGCCACCACTAATCTTTGATATAATACTCCCTGAATCTTTATCCAAATCATTAATATAGATTGTAAATAGCTGAGACTCTAGCATTGATCCTTGCAGCACTCCGCCAGCCTCATGCCAACATGAGAAAGTCACATTTATGCCTACTGTTTGCTTCCCATTTATTAATCAATCCCCTCCATTCATGCTATTATCCCCAAAACATGAATCAATATCTTGCCCATTAATCCTTTGTGGGCCACCTTATCAAATACCTTTTGGAAATCCAGGTATACCACATCTACTTTATCTTGCTTAATAATTACATCCCCAGGTATTTACTAAAATAATGCAGCCACAAGGTTCATAGGGTAACTCAAAGGAATTTTATGAAACAAAAATCAAGAACATGAATTTTAGCAACTGCTCTATCTTAATTGGTCAGATAAGTTAGAAATATTAAAAGTACAATGAACAGAGTTCATTCTCACATTCTCGAATCCAAAATTATTCACTCAAATTTACATTTACACCCAAAAGAGAAAAGGCTGGAAAATCTCAGCAGGTCCGGCAGCATTTGAAAGAAGAGGAAAGAGCTGACGTTTCGAGTCCAGATGGCCCTTTGTCAAAGCTAAAAGGCATAGAAAGTGGGAGATATTTATACTGCAGGGTGAGGGAATGAAAGATGAGTCGTAGCCACAGAAACCAGGGGAAAAGACTGCTGATGGCAGTCCACAGAGAGAATAGAGGGTGTGAATGGCAGAGAAGTTGTAAACTGTGACAGATGAAGATGTTGGTTGGTGGGGGGCGGGGGGGGGGGGGGGGGGCGGGAGATGGGACAGAGGTAGAATGTAGAGAAGGGGAAGCAGGAGGAAAAAGGTAAGGGAAGGGGGATGAAGTAGGGGGAAAGGGGGGGGGAAGAATAATTAAGAAAGACAATAAAGAAATAAAAAGTAGAGAACAGTAAAAAACTAAATAAAATAGAATGAAAATAAAGGGGGCCAAGGTGGGGTAGAGCAAATTATCTGAAGTTGTTGAATACGATGTTGAGATCGGAAGGCTGTCAAGTGCCTGGCTGGAAGATGAGATGCTGTTCTTCCAGTTTGCTTTGAACTTCACTGGAACATTGCAAGATTCATACAAAGGTTGAGATTTCCTGGGTCTTTAGCTTACTACTGACAATATTTCCCTTCAAATCTCCTCCAACCATCCCATGGTTTTCAACTTCAAGTTCAACACAGGTGTAGCTAGCAGCTTAAGCATAGCCACATTAGGTCAGAATTCTTCTGCTTCTAATATTCTTTAACTCTGGAGTCTTATACCTAGACCCCTCTCTCTCCCTTCTCAGCTTGGCTATCCCAGAAGTCTAACTCACGATTAAGAGTTCTTCAGTTAACAAGAGCTTTAAACACTTTTAGCCGGCACAGCAAATTTCAAAAGAACTCTGCTGGAATGAGATGTTCCTTGCTCCACAGCCAGATTTTCTAAAAACTAAAAGTACATCTTGAGACCAAAAGCCACACTCACAATCTACTCACCACATAATTAATTTCTTGTTGATCCTTTGTTTTTCTATTGTTTATCTCCTGGGTAACTTGGTCACATGATCATTTACTGGAAGTCAGGTGCTTGACCAGAAGTCAACTCCTAGAGTAACCTATTTCTTAAAGGGACTATCTCCTGAAAATAAAATATAGAACCCCCGCCAAAAAGAAACTAATTGGCGACTGCATCAGTCTTAGGATTCTAACTATTGGAATGACTTTACCACATAAATAAATGTATCTTGTTTTTCCACGACACAGTGCCCACCTACATTGGTTGAAGAAATAAAAGCAATTGCTGCTAAACATTTACAAATGTAACATAATAAGTGTGTCAATGATGTGGCCCTGCAATGTACTAGTTAGTGTACTAGTGTTCTCATGTATGGTTGTGTTAAAACTCAGAGGTTCTTGCTGTCTGCTGAATGAGGGGTTCTCAGTTGTCTAATGAATGTTTTGGGGGGAAAGGAGAAGGAGGCCGGATGCCTTTGGGATTAAGATGACTCCAAAATATACTTTGCAATGGGATGTTGGAATGGTTTTGATCCTCTAGTCTGTGTAATCAAGATTCCAAAACAGGCAGATGCACAAAACTCCAGACATCAGCTAAACCAGTACACTAAAGGATTGTTAAGAGGCAGACTAGGACCTGGGATTCTTCCCAAAAATTCCATATAGCCTGCAGTTATCCTTTGTAGAGTGGTTTTTACAGGAGGAGTGGGGAACTCACCAATTCTTTATGCTCATAACCTGGTTGATTTTAGCTCTTTTAAGCTCCAGCTGTATTTTTGTGCATTATGAGTTTTCTAAATTTCAATCCTTGCTAATCTGTACCCTAATATTTTCTGGCCATGTGTTCCCATGGGGAGATAATGTGTACATGATTAGGCAAATGAAGACTCAACTTGTGTGATTCTGCCTTATTTTAGTTGGGAGACTCAAACATCTTGGACTTCCATTCCCATCAGCACGCAACTAATCATAAAAAATCTATCAGGAGCAGGAGTTATACAGGTTTATGTAGGCAAGAGATAGTTTTAAGTAATATGTACTTGTGGGTGTTAGGAACAAGTTGTAGCTTTAAGTTTAACCTAAAATTTTTATTTGTGGGTCTAAAGGGTGAAACCGAGGTTTAGTTTCATTTTGAGATTGTCTCTGTGAGATGGAGCCAGCAAGTCTAAAGCTCTGTTGGTATACCTTTATTTTTAATGAGGTTTTATGAGTCCAAGTGGTTTAGAGAAGTTAAAACAAAGCAGAAAAACTGGGCTGCTGCCCAGCAACAGGAGACCTACAGAGACTGGAAGAAACAGAAAGCAATTTTAGTCTATTTGGAAACAGGTGTCAGGAGAAGCTGGACACAGGAGAACAAACTGCAGAAAACAGATTTCCCAAAACAACAGAAGAAAGTCATAAAAACCAGGGAATGGGGACAAAAGAAAGTCCCAGGTGGACAGCTAAGTCAAGGGACAAGGACAGGGATCAAAAACAGATCCTGTTCAGTGATGTTAAAGTAAGGACCAGAGAAAAGGCTCCGAATTAGGGAGACAGAAGAGCAGGAAGCCTGTTCTGTGGGCTTACGAGAAGACAGAAGATCCAGGGAGAGCCAAAGGTTGGCAACTCCATATTGTGGGCTTGTGGAGCAGTGGTATTGTGTTTGTCTGTCTGAGGTACCTGAGTGTGTACCTGGATGGTGAAGCTTGAATGTACGTGGCGGTCAAGGGGAAAGGTACATCACAAAGGAAGATCAAAACCTGGAGAATGATCCTTGATGAAGATGTCCAAGTGGAAGTGTAATTTGAGGGAAGATTCCAAGGCAAGTTCTTCGAGAGCAAAGATTGGAAACCCTCCTGTGAAGGACAGAGTTTCCATGAGACCAGTTGGTTCAGTGTAACAAGTGTCTGCGGAGAGTTGATGAGAGATCCATAGAAGTTGATATTGTGGCATCTATCATTCAGGGGTGGGGGGTAATTTTCCAATCTTCAGAATGAGATCCCCCCCCACTGACGACATCATCAGGTTCACACACACCAAGCGCGTGAACCTGATGACCATGGATTGACATACATTTAAATATTCAATAGTGACTTTACACTGTTGCTTCTGATTTTGCCACTTCCTCCCGCCAGTGTGATGTCATGTCAGCAGGAATCACTACTGGTTTCCAAAAACAGAAGTCAATGTAGTCCCCGGATTGTCAGGGACATGGCCTAGCAGGTTGGCAGTGCCAGGTTGGCACTGCCTATCAGAGTTGGTGCCTAAAGGAGGCAGGGTCTATAACCCCATAGTGGGGATTCACTTCACGGGACGGGGGGAGGGGGGGGGGCGCCAATGCCAGCGATTGGGGGAGAACCAAATTGCGGGGGGGGGGGTCTTTAATGTTAATTTGTGGAGCTGGCTGTGCCAGCGTCTCTAGGGCTGACCCTCACAATGATAATGCAAACCATACCCTCATCTTTAAAATGGTATAAGATCTGGCGAGAAAGGCTACCTGTTTCTCTGGGGAGAAATCTGCTGATTTTCAGCCAGAACCTGTCCTTTTGCCATATTTTGGGAGAATTCCACCCTGGGTTTTGGAGTAGGGTGTGACCAATCACAGTTCTGGGCTGTATACTTACTGCAAATAGTAGAGTATAAGATATAAATCTGTATGTATCTGTAAAAGTTAAACAGGGTAGAGTAGTAGTAGGAGGAGTTAATCTAAGGACGAGCTAGGAACAAATCTTTTGTAACTTCATCAGCAGACTCCTGTGACTCTGTTCAGTGATGTGGAGATGCCGGCGTTGGACTGGGGTAAGCACAGTAAGAAGTCTCACAACACCAGGTTAAAGTCCAACAGGTTTATTTGGTAGCAAACACCATAAGCTTTCGGAGCTTGCTGCTCCTTCGTCAGATGGAGTGGTCTCTATTGACTGAGACCACTCCATCTGACGAAGGAGCAGCAAGCTCCGAAAGCTTATGGTGTTTGCTACCAAATAAACCTGTTGGACTTTAACCTGGTGTTGTGAGACTTCTTACTCTGTTCAGTAGCCATCCTCCATGTTTTAAAACAAAGGATAAAAGTTAGGATCTGTCAAGCCAGGTTGGGATTTGACTTGTCCAGTCGTATCTGCTGGGATCATAACAATGCACACATCCTTCAACTCTTCCTTCTTCCAGATCAATAAAATCACTGTTCAATGTCCCAGGTTATCCAATGCTTGAAAAATGAGAAGCTGTTAAAAAAATTTGCACTTTTAAGGAAAATTTGTACTTGAATATCCAATAAGGTGCAATTGTATTTTACGAAAGGACACTATTGAACAAGTAATTTCAGTTTATTGGGAAAAGCGGATTACAATCAAAGCAGGAACATTAGATTACTAAACACATTTATTTCCACTCTCCCCTGGGCAGCTTAATGCAATAACATTTCAAAACCATATAATCTAATGAGAGGCTGATGTATGGCCTTACAATCACATTACTACTCCCCTGGTTTTCTTTGGTAGACTCTGGGCTTTGACTGAGTGCACAGGCAGACAATTGTCCCCTTCCTCTTTCAGTGCAACTTCAACCAGTAACTGGAAGACATAAAGGTATGGTAACACAATGGTTATACTATTGGACTAATAATCCAGCAGCCTGGACTATTGACCTAGAGAAATGAGATCAAATCACAGCGCAGCAGTTGGAAACTCTAAACTTATCTAAGTAATCTGGAATAAAAAGATAACATCAACAATGGATTGAGGTAAAATCTGCTTCCTAAATGTCCTCAATTGTATCTTGGGGCAATTAGGAATGGCCAATTGCCAGTGAAGCCCACATCCACTAAATGGAGAAAAAAGGGCAAGGAGTGATCCTTCCTTTTGTTTTATTACCAAGAACCTGGGGCCCACATTACAATGGCATAGCTTGATTCCAACTATGTGAACTTGTGTTTCTATTTTGTACTGTACAATATTGAAAAATAACTCAATCTTTTAGATGGAAATCATCATTTTAAATAGGACTACAAACAAATAAGGAGACTTATTGGCACCTTCATGAAATGAAAATAAAAATGTCAACTTTTTTCTCTGACAATTTGTATCTGCTGACTGGGCCTGACATTCCAATCCCATGTATAAAATAAACATGATACTGAGAATCAGTGTATGGGTGAAATCAACATCCTGGGGGTTACCATTGACCAGAAACTGAACTGAACCAGCCATAGAGATGCAGCGGCTACAAGTCAGAGGCTAGGATTACTGAGGCGAGTAACCTCCCTCCGGACTCTCCGAAGCCTGTCCACTATTTACATGGCACAAGTCACGAGTGTAATGAAATACTTTCCATTTGCCTGGATGAGTGCAGCTTCATCAACACTGGAACCTTTACACCCATCCACAACAAAATAGCCCACTTGATTGGCATCCCTTACACAAACATTCACTCCCTCCACCACTGACACACAGTAGCAGCTGTGTGCCATCTACCCGATGCACTGCAGGAACTCACCGAGGTTCCTTAGGCAGCACTTTCCAAACCCACAACCATCTAGAATGACAAGATCAGCAGATACTCGGGGAAGCACCACCTGGAAATTCCCCTCCAAGCTACTCACCATCCTGACTTGGAAATATATCACCGTTCCTTCACTGTAGCTGGGTGAAAATCCTGGAATACTCTCCCTAATAGCACTATGGGTGCACCTACAGCACATGGACTGCGGTTTAAGAAGGCAGCTCACCACCACCTTTTCAAGGGCAATTAGGGATGGGTAATGAATGCTGGCTTAGCCAGTTACACCCATGTCCCTTCACAATTGTTGTTTGTTGACCTGGTTTAACTTCGAAAATGGTGAGTCTAATTCAAGCAGCAACATTTTGGTATTGCAATCCAAGGTAGGGAGGCACAATTACTCTCAAACATGGCCCAATCAATTTTTTTAAAGATGTTATATCTGTGTTTAGCATGGGGGAAAATGTACTCTTGCCAATTTTTTGCTTTGAAAAGAAATCCATAATCTCAAGTATTGCAGACATGCTTGTTCCTCTTAATTGTGATGTGGCGGCCATGGCCACTAATAATTGAAAGTAACTTTCAACAAAGTTAAGGCAGGAAATTGGAAAACCTGAAGAACCTTTGCCACTTATCCATCCTCCAGCAATGTTCTCATTACAACCCTTAATCACAGAAGCCGTTGAAATTATTTTCCCTTTAAACTCTTGTTAACTGCACAGTGGGTGTACCTACACCACATGGACTGCAGCAGTTCAACAAGGCAGCTCACTACCATCTTTTTAAGGGTAATTAGGGATGGGCAATAAAAAATACCGACATCCCGTTAAACGGTTGCCAAAGAAAAAAATTAGAAAATGCTGTGCAGGGAGTAATATGTGAACTTCAATAGCACTGGAACAGGAATTATTTCTTCAAAAGCCTTTATTTTTAATCTGAACAGAATCTATGTTTTAAAGAAAAGTATTCTCATATTGCTAAAACATTTCCATGTAGGAACTGCAATGAGTGTTTGAACAGATTGAGTTTTATTCACCCTGCTCAGTTACCCTACCGAATACCTCGAGCACGACTCTTTGCGCTCATTATCTTTTCCCAGACGTTTTTAAGTCATGAAACTGAGAATTTTTCTTTCAGAGCGTGAGGGAGAAGAAAAACTTGAGAATTCCAGTATTCTGCTATACGGTTCCTAATGACGTGATGGAAATCTAATCATGTCTTTATATTGTATTATTAAATCTGGAAAGAACACTGTAGACAATCCAATGCTTTGGGCGCAAGTCCCAGTGCCAACAAATATGAACAGCCCGAGGTGGAAGAACTTGATGATCGCACCTAGTTTTTGAAAATATTACCAAATCTGCTCAGTGACACAAGGGAAACCAAATGACACAATTGAGAAATGGCACACATTACTGAACAACTTCTGGAAGAGTTTCAAGAACGGCAAGGTATTAATCACACTGCATGCAGATTGTTTATATAATGTCCATTATGATATTCAATGATATACATCATTGAAATATACAAAAATTAAATAATTTGTTGAATGTACTGGGGCTCTGGAAACAGTATTATCATTTGAAATATTGCATCCTTCCATCAAACAAACATGGTTTTCTAAAAGAGCAGCATTAAAACTCTTGCATTACAAGAATACCTATTGCAAAACAAAGTTTGCCAAAAAGCTCTATCTTCATATTTCCTCAGTTGACAAGAGCTTACTCACCACATGTCCATCACTGTTTAAAGGAGACTATAACACTACAGACAAATGCAGGGACTGGGAGCAATTCAACTGTCAGATGTGCTGTATTAATTTTGGCATGAATGTACATCTTAAAAAACTACCTTTGATTGCGTTTTAATATAAAGGTGGTTGAAGCTTTCAGTCCCAGTAGGGTAATGATACCAATACTGTGACATAATGTGGCTATTAGGGATTCCCTCTGCTGAAATTATTATACCACTAGACCTCTCAGAAAGTGGATATCTGCGTTCAATTTTTATTAATGATCTTGGAGGTAGGTGCTGGGGGACACAATCTGCAGATTTTCAGACTGAGCCCAGATCTGTGCAAATGTTAAGAACATAAGAAATAGGAGCAGGAGTAGGCCATCTAGCCCCTCGAGCCTGCCCGCCATTCAATAAGATCATGGCTGATCTGAAGTGGATCAGTTCCACTTACCCGCCTTATCCCTATAACCCCTAATTCCCTTACCGATCAGGAATCCATCCATCCGTGATTTAAACAGATTCAACGAGGTAGCTTCCACCACTTCAGTGGGCAGAGAATTCCAGAGATTCACCACCCTCTGAGAGAAGAAGTTCCTCCTCAACTCTGTCCTAAACTAACCCCCCTTTATTTTGAGGCTGTGCCCTCTAGTTCTAGTTCCCTTTCTAAGTGGAAAGAATCTCTCCATCTCTACTCTATCCAGCCCCTTCATTATCTTAAAGGTCTCTATAAGATCCCCCCTCAGCCTTCTAAATTCCAACGAATACAAACCCATTCTGCTCAGTCTCTCCTCATAGTCAACACCCCTCATCTCTGGTATCAACCTGGTGAACCTTCTCTGCACTCCCTCCAAGGCCAATATATCCTTCCGCAAATAAGGGGACCAATACTGCACACAGTATTCCAGCTGCGGCCTCACCAATGCCCTGTACAGATGCAGTAAGACATCTCTGCTTTTATATTCTATCCCCCTTGCGATATAGGCCAACATCCCATTTGCCTTCTTGATCACCTGTTGCACCTGCAGACTGGGTTTTTGCGTCTCATGCACAAGGACCCCCAGGTCCCTCTGCACAGCAGCATGTTGTAATTTCTTTCCATTTAGATAATAATCCAGTTTGCTATTATTTCTTCCAAAGTGAATAACCTCGCATTTGTTAACGTTATACTCCATCTGCCAGATCCTCGCCCACTCACTCAGCCTGTCCAAATCTCTCTGCAGACCTTCTACGCCCTCCAAACGATTCACTTTTCCACTTATCTTTGTATCGTCTGCAAACTTTGTTACCCTACACTCAGTCCCCTCCTCCAGATCGTCTATATAAATGGTAAATAGTTGAGGCCCCAGTACCGATCCCTGCGGCACGCCACTAGTTACCATCTGCCAACCGGAAAAGCACCCATTTATTCCGACTCTCTATTAGGATTACTCTCGTTAGGATGGTGGACAATGCTTGCCTGTGCCAGGTGGGCCTTGATATGTTGCGAGATTGGGGCCTTGACTGGCAAGTGATTAGGGTGGCACAATAGCACAGTGGTTAGCACTGCTGCTTCACAGTGCCAGGGACCCGGGTTCGATTTCCGGCTTGGGTCACTGTCTGTGTGGAGTTTGCACGTTCCCCCCGTGTCTGTGTGGGGTTTTTCCGGGTGCTCCGGTTTCCTCCCGCATTCTGAAAGACGTGCTGGTTAGGTCCATTGTCCCGAACAGGCGCCGGACTGTGGCGATGAGGGGAATTTCACAGTAACTTCATTGCAGTGTTAATGAAAGCCTTACTTGTGACTAAGAAATAAACTTTAAACTTTTAACTTTATGTGTAACTTGGAAAAGTGCATTTTTATACATAATGGGCAGGGTGGATACTCAACTCTGATTGATAACAAGCAGCCATGAAGTAAATGCTTCACACTAACCTGAAGAGTTAATGCCTTCTTTCCGATGAATCCCTGAGTCAACTTATGTTTATTTGTATCTTTCAAGCAAGTTCAACATACAAAATATTTCAAACAATGGACAGGTATTAAGATAAAAATAAATATATTTGTAACAATGCACCATTTTAAAAATATTATCCCATAACCTCTCCTAATACAAAAATAACAGAGCTACCTGCAAGCTGCTATAGGCTGAGCACCAAGATCATGTTTCATTTAAAATAAAACTTTCACAGATTGAAGTTCTGCTCCATTCCATTCAATGTGTTACATCAGAGCATCTCTGCATTGGGTGAAATCTATTAGACATGTATCAGGAAGTCCCATCACTGATGCTCATCGTAGGAGTGGATAACTGCCGCTGTGGGGTTCTTTCAGCCTGTGCCTTGGCCCTGCGTTTAGCAAGCCTGGAATTGGAGGGAGGCGAAAGTCGCATGGAACAAACAGTCTTGATGATGGCTTCCTGTTCCCCTTGCATCTCCTCGTCCTGCTGCGAAAGCTGCCTGTTGAAGGCAATGGCTTCTGCAGCAAAATCCGTCAAGTCCTTTGTGCTGCTGTTCCTGGAGAAGGAGCAAGTCAACAATTTAAATACGTCTATAAACTGATAAGCGGCACCGCATAATATAACCTCAAAATGCAAAGGAAGCAAAAAGGCATTACTGTGTAATGTAACAGAAGTTAAGACATTGTCCAGTTATTATTAAATCCGAGTTTTAATTTAACTATGTGATTTGATATCTGCCATTACAAACTTGGCAGGTCAAACAGAAAATTACAAGCAGCCTGTATGTTTGCACATATTGAAGGGCAGCCAGAGAAGATGTGAGAACCATAAAAGATGCAAACAGGCTGGAAAGAGGATGTGCACGAGACCATTAATATTCTGAATAATAGCTTCCCTTGTGAATACTTGGAGGAAGTAATGAACAATATGCTTTCTCTGAGCAGAGAAACTAAATAGAATTAATGAGTTTGATATAGATGAGATAGATCGAAGTCTTAAACAGGCTAAAAGAGCCCCCAAACAAAATAAATCTCCAATAAAACACGATCATTTTCCCAGGAGGCTAAGAGAAACTGGAAAGGAGCCTTTTCAGCATTGATGACTGATATAAAGGGGAAATCACTGAACACTGCACCTGCACATTGGAAACAGTCTAACATTGTGCCCATACTCACAAGCTGACAAAACAAACACAGGCAACTGCAGTATTCCTAAGGAAATGACATGGGATTCAGATACTGACTGCAAACTGGTCAAATTAGCAGATTATACCAAAATGGTAGGGGCAGTAAAATTGAATGAGATAGCTAGGAAATGACAAATTCAGCTGGACAAAATATGTAAGTGAGCAAATGCAAAGGACTGCATGTAAAAAGGACAAATGAGCAACACTGACTCTATGAATGGCATTAAAATAGCACAAGGTTAAGTTGAAATAACAAAGCCAATAGAAGGAGCAATTATAGAACCACACAGCAGGGTACAAGTCAGGGAAAGTCATAATGAAACTATATAGTTCTCTGATCAAACCACATCAAGAGTACCACATCTATTTCTGGTTCCCAAGGTACAGTCAAGTCATGGAAACAATACAAAGAACCACAAGGCTGATTCCTAGAATCTGATTAATTGGAAGGATTAGCAAGTTCCTTTACCTTTGTAGTAGCTGTGGTGTGGGCAGACGTCTTTCTGGCGCATTCTAGAAAAGAAAGAGAATTATCACTGGAATATATAATTTATTTTAAAAAAAATATTTTGCTAGGTGATTAATGAAGTTCACAAAGGGGCATGCATTTTAGAATTACTGCACATATGAGAAGGTGACCAAAGAGGTGGATGAGGGTAAAGCAGTTGATGTGGTGTATATGGATTTCAGCAAAGCGTTTGATAAGGTTCCCCATGGTAAGCTTTTGCAGAAAATACGGACACATGGGATTGAGGGTGATTTAGTGGTTTGGATCAGGAATTGGCTGGCTGTAAGAAAACAGAGGGTGGTGGTTGATGGGAAATATTCATCCTGGAGTTCAGTTACTAGTGGTGTGCCGCAGGGTTCTGTTTTGGGGCCACTGCTATTTGTCATTTTTATTAATGACCTGGATGAGGGCGTAGAAGGATGGATTAGTAAATTTGCAGATGACACTAAAGTCGGTGGAGTTGTAGACAGTGCGGAGGGAAGTGGCAGGTTACAGAGGGACATAAATAAGCTGCAGAGCTGGGCTGAGAGGTGGCAAATGGAGTTTAATGTGGAAAAGTGTGAGGTGATTCACTTTGGAAGGAGTAACAGGAATACAGAGTACTGGGCTAATGGTAAGATACTTGGTAGTGTGGATGAACAGAGGGATCTGGGTGTCCATGTGCATAGATCCCTGAAAGTTTGCACCCAGGTTGATAGGGTTGTTAAGAAGGCGTACGGTGTGTTAGCTTTTATTGGTAGAGGGATTGAGTTTTGGAGCCAGGAGGTCATACTGCAACTGTACAAAACTCGGGTGCGGCCGCACTTGGAGTATTGCGTACAGTTCTGGTTGCCACATTATAGGAAAGATGTGGAAGCATTGGAAAGGGTGCAGAGGAGATTTACCAGGATGTTGCCTGGTATGGTGGGAAGATCGTATGAGGAAAGGCTGAGGGACTTGAGGTTGTTTTCGTTAGAGAGAAGGTGGTTAAGAGGTGACTTAATAGAGGCATACAAGATGATCAGAGGATTAGATAGGGTGGATAGTGAGAGCCTTTTGCCTCGGATGGTGATGGCTAACACGAGGGGACATAGCTTTAAATTGAGGGGTGAGAGATATAGGACAGATGTTAGAGGTAGGTTCTTTACTCAGAGAGTAATAAGGGCGTGGAATGCCCTGCCTGCAGCAGTAGTGGACTCGTCAACATTAAGAGCATTCAAATGGTTATTGGATAAACATATGGATGATATTGGAATAGCGTAGATTAGAGGGGCTTTAGATTCGTTTCACTGGTCGGTGCAACATCGAGGGCTGAAGGGCCTGTACTGCGCTGTTATGTTCTATGTATGCAATACAAAAAATAATTAAAGCCAATAAAGTAACACTTGAAATGGATGAATGCAAAATTATTGGGGTATTTTATGGCAGAATAGTTTTCATCCAAATTAAATGCACCTTGGATTATTCTCAGTATACTTTAATACTGAATAATGAAACTGTTTAACAATAATGCATTGAGCACCTCTTGCTTCCCTTTTCATCATAGCAATAGCCATAGATAGAACATAGAACAGTACAGCACAGAACAGGCCCTTCGGCCCACGATGTTGTGCCGAGCTTTATCTGAAACCAAGATCAAGCTATCCCACTCCCTATCATCCTGGTGTGCTCCATGTGCCTATCCAATAACCGCTTAAATGTTTCTAAAGTGTCTGACTCCACTATCACTGCAGGCAGTCCATTCCACACCCCAACCACTCTCTGCGTAAAGAACCTACCTCTGATATCCGTCCTGTATCTCCCACCACGAACCCTATAGTTATGCCCCCTTGTAATAGCTCCATCCACCCGAGGAAATAGTCTTTGAACGTTCACTCTATCTATCCCCTTCATCATTTTATACACCTCTATTAAGTCTCCCCTCAGCCTCCTCCGCTCCAGAGAGAACAGCCCTAGCTCCCTCAACCTTTCCTCATATGACCTACCCTCCAAACCAGGCAGCATCCTGGTAAATCTCCTCTGCACTCTTTCCAGCGCTTCCACATCCTTCTTATAGTGAAGTGACCAGAACTGCACACAATATTCCAAATGTGGTCTCACCAAGGTCCTGTACAGTTGCAGCATAACCCCACGGCTCTTAAACTCCAGCCCCCTGTTAATAAAAGCTAACACACTATAGGCCTTCTTCACAGCTCTATCCACTTGACTGGCAACCTTTAGAGATCTGTGGATATGGACCCCAAGATCTCTCTGTTCCTCCACAGTCTTCAGAACCCTACCTTTGACCCTGTAATCCACATTTAAATTTGTCCTACCAAAATGAATCACCTCACATTTATCAGGGTTAAACTCCATTTGCCATTTTTCAGCCCAGCTTTGCATCCTATCTATGTCTCTTTGCAGCCTACAACAGCCCTCCACCTCATCCACTACTCCACCAATCTTGGTGTCATCAGCAAATTTACTGATCCACCCTTCAGCCCCCTCCTCTAAGTCATTAATAAAAATCACAAAGAGCAGAGGACCAAGCACTGATCCCTGTGGCACACCGCTAGCAACCTGCCTCCAATCCGAAAATTTTCCATCGACCACCACCCTCTGTCTTCGGTCAGACAGCCAGTTACCTATCCAATCGGCCAACTTTCCCTCTATCCCACACCTCCTCACTTTCATCATAAGCCGACCATGGGGGACCTTATCAAACGCCTTACTAAAATATGTGCGGGTGCGGGTTAGGTGGATTGGCCATGCTAAATTGCCCCTTAGCGTCAGGGGGATTAGTAGGTTAAATATGCGGGGTTATGGGGATAGGGCTTGGGATTGTGGTTGATGCAGGCCCGATGGGCCAAATGGCCTCCTTCTGCACTGTAGATTCTATGATTCTAAGAATAGCCAACTTCAATCCTTTGATAAACATGAACTCATGAAGGTTCAAACTGAAAAGCATGGGTGAAGATGTTGCAATGGAATTGATTTTTTTTGACCAGTTACAGAATAACTTAGACAGAAGTGTTTATTTTGTGAGATGGATGTTTGTGCTATAGCACACAATGATTCACATGTTGACGGAGAGTAAGATAGGAAATGCTGCGAGTGTAAATGTGAAGACTCAGTTTTCACGAGTCATTAGCCTTTTAATTGTTTCTTAATGTGCCTGTGCCAGAAATCACAAATAAAACAATTAAAAAGTGTATTAGGAACTAGGAGCAGGAGTAGGCCATCTGGCCCCTCGAGCCTGCTCTGCCATTCAATAAGATCATGGCTGATCTTTTTGAGGACTCAGCTCCATTTACCCGCCCGCCACATTGGGCTGAATAATATGGTGCTAGGGTAGAGGGGGGATGTGTGAACTCCTCTGTCTCCACTCTACTGCAAGGATATCACATTAGTGTGGAGCCGACACGCTCCACATCATGCAACCAAGCACACCTCAGGGCTAATTCATGAGGGCCGAGTGGGACTTCTGCCCCTCGTTGGGGTTGAAGTCCTGCCCTCTGGAGCTGTAGGTCAATTGAACTGGCCAACAGCAGCAGCTACATCAGTCCTGACAGTGCCAGAAAGGCAGCATCAGTGGCACTGCCAGGATGGCTGGGGAAGAGAGGATCCCAAGGCCTTGGACCCCCCGGAGCTGGTAAGTCTGGGGTCTTGGGCTAGGAGGGTTTTGGTAGGTTAGGGAGAGGCACAGTGGGGGAGGAGGGGTCGGTTTAAGGGACTGAGCAGGTAAGGAAGGAAGAGGGGGGTGGGATTCAACCCAAGGTGTGGGGCCACCCTGTGATCAGCAAAGGAAAGTCTCTGAAGAGTGACCCCCACTTCCCCAACTTCCTTCCTGCCCTTTAAATATTTAAGTTTAAAAATTGGACTTCTCGCTCCCACCCTGCTATCCACGCCAAATGTTTTATGGTGTTGGGAGCGTATTTACAGGGTCAACTGGCTTGATAATAAAACTAATTAACCCTTAATATTAATTTAAAATGATGGGCTGATTTCTGCACCCACCTGTCCCCCTGTATTAAGGGGGGGTGTGCTCAGGAGTGGGCGGGAAGCTGGTGGAAAAGGCTCACACTCCATTTTACATACCCCCACCCCCACGGAAAACAATCCCACTGGGAGCATGTACAATTCAGTCCTTTATGTTCCTGATCACAATCTAGAAATGAAATGGCAGTCCATTAAACCATCCCGTCAAGTAATCACATTTCAGCTATGCACACTTACCCCCTGCACCCAAGGATGTTGAAGAACTTGTGCAGCACTGAGCCTATCCTTTGCATCACGCACCAACAACTTGCAAATCAAATCCTTGGCCCCGTCAGAGATGTGAGCCCAGTCCTTTTCGGGGAACTCGTATTTGCCTTTCTGTATGCTCTCAAACAGTATGTTCTGCGGGCAAAGAAACATCCATTATATTCCAAAAGCAAAATACTGAGAATGCTGGAAATTTGAAATGAAAACAAAAAAATGCTAGATAAACTCAGCAGGTCTGGCAGCATCCATGGAGAGATTCCTTCCCGGTATGTCAGTTTCAATGGAAAGAAAACAGCAGTCATTGCCCATCCCTAATACACACCTGACAAGGTGAACCACTTGAACAGCTACAATCTGTGTAGTGTTAGGTGCACTCTCAGTACGGAAACAGAGTCACACAGTCAAGGCATTAACTCTGCTTCTCTCACCATGGATGCTGCCAGACCTGTTGAGTTGTTCCAGCATTTTCCGTTTTTATTTCATTGTATTTGAATTGGGTGCTGTACCTTGAACCGAATATACCATCAAAGCTCTTCCAATTGCTCACTTAGTTGAGTAGCTGAGTCACAAAAATCAGATCGAATTTTTGTCATTGTTATCCCCTGGAGTACCAGGAGCTCCAGAGTAGTAAAAGGAAACATCAGTCAGTATCTTATGACCCCACTGCCCACTGGTATGTTCATCTGTGTGAACATCACGATATGGCTTGGCTGCGAGACCCTGCATTGAAAATACAATGCCAACCCTCGCTGTTTAGGTACTTACATAGGAAATGACCAGTTGAACAATGTAAAGGTAGCACTAATGGAACCATCGTCCTACCTGGTATGGCAGCTTGGTGATTATTTCAGTGGACGAGTAACTCATATAACAATAATCTGGAGACTGGAATTCAAATCCCAACCCTGACATTGGGGAAAAACCTTGAATAAAAAGCTGGTATCCGTATTGGTGACCATGGAACTAAAAGATTGTCATCAAAAATCCAAGCGGTTCACTAATGTCCTTTAGGGAAGGAAATCTGCTGTGCTCACTCGATCCGGCATCTGGCTTTGCAAATTAACTCAGAAGAAACAAAGAAGAAAGATCCTAAAATAATGAAAACATATTAACCAAATGCAGTAAAGAAAATGTGACAGTAGTAACATTCTTGAAAAAGTTCTTAAAAAAGATTGCAAAGGAGCTGAGTTGAGAACCCATGAGAGTCCTATGGGCCTGGTGGATGTCCAAGCCACAAACTGCAGAGGGAAAGGGACCGAGTTCATTTGCAAAACCTTTGTGTAGCTCTTATAAGAGTATCAAAGACCTGTAAACAGATTGTCTGTTTGCTATTGGAGTTGAGAAATGTTTGATCAGGTTAAAGGTTTTTTAAAAAAGGGCATTTGTCAATGAATAACAAATCTCCTCAAATGCATGGCATTTAAAGTTCTTATTGGGATTCCAATTCTCAATATCAGTGTTATTATTAATATGGCAACGTTCTTAAAAAAATATATTCACCCAGGGAAATGCAAGAAAGAATACTTCAGAAACAGCAAGCACTGAGAAGTTGAAGAAAAGGTGACCATAAACCCCAGATGGCCAAATGGAAGAGGCAAATTTACACAGTAAGAAATATTTCGCAATTCTCCACAAGCTCTGTGGAAAGGTCATTGGATCAAAATTAGTGAAGAGAGAGAAATATGGCGTGTGTCAGGGACACTATTGTAAACTTCCCAGCAAAGGTGACTCATTGTGAGGAGAAAGGGGACACTGCAGCACTAGCCAAGTTAGCAAAAAATTGAGAGAGAAAGTAGCATTGAAGGCGGCACTACAGGTGATGCGAGAAAGCTCCAAGAGTGCTTAGAAATGATGTTTGAGTAGCTAAAGATGAGGAGACTGAAAAGATTGAAATATCCAATCAGGATGTAACGCAGCTTCGGACATTGGCAGCAATACCAGTTTCCACGGAAACGAAAAGAACTGCAACAATATGTGGTATTAATCTGATCAATGTGCTTGCGAAGCTGTTTCGTGGAATACTATGATACTTGTACCATTAAACCCCACTGAGAATATTCATGTCAAACAGAGCATCATATTTCTGCAACTCTAACATCCTCCACCCTAATAAACACAGAATTTACTTTCTTTAAAAATTCAATTTTGCGGGATGTGGGCATCGCTGGCTGGGCCAGTATTTATTACCCAGCCTTAACTGCCCTCCATTTCAGAGGACATTTGAGAGTCAACCACATTGCTGCGGAGCTGGGGTCACATGCCAGACCAGGTAAGGACGACATAAAAGCAAATGACTGCGGATGCTGGAATCTGAAACCAAAAAAGAAAATGCTGTAAAATCTCAGCAGGTCTGGCAGCATCCGTAAGGAGAGAAACGAGTTGACGTTTCGATTCCAGATGACCCTGTGTCAAAGCTCTTTTCTCTCCTTACAGATGCTGTCAGACCTGCTGAGATTTTCCAGCATTTTGTCTTCGGGTAAGGACGGCAGATTTCCTTCCCTAAAGGACATGAGAGAACCAGATGGGTTTTTTTTTTACGACATTCAACAATGGTTTCATGGTCATCAGTAGACTTTTCACATTCAAATTTCACCATCTGCCATGGTGGGATTCGAACCCGGGTCCCCAGAGCATTACCCTGGGTGTCTGGATTACTATTCCAGTGATAATACCACAATGCCACCATCTCCCCTGAAGAACTATATTCTTATTTTTACAGATAAGGCATGATTTTCTATGATTTGATAAATCATCACCTGCAGATATGTTATGTTGCCTTACCCGACACGCCGAGCAGGCCTCTCCTCTGTCCCAGCCACAGTCTGTTCCACAATTCCCTACAAAGGGTGGGTTGCCACTCAGCATGATGTACAGAATTACTCCAAGGCTCCACAAATCGCAACGCTTATCATAAAACGATGCGTCCTCTGTGAATGTCTCTACCACTTCAGGAGCCATGTATTCCGCAGAACCACACTAAGAATATTAATGCAATTATTAGAAAGTAAAAACCAAAATAGTTCAGCATTAATTTCAAACCCAGCATTAAGACTGGGTTTGAGAATGCCAATAATCTAGGCTGAGTTTTTTTATTCATTTGTGGGATGTGGACTTCGCTGGCTGGGCCAGCATTTATTGCCTATCCCTAGTTGCCCTGGGAGGGCAGTTAAGTCAACCACATTGCTGTGGCTCTGGAGTCGCATGTAGACCAGACTGGGGGAGGATGGCAGATTTCCTTTCTTAAAGGACATTAGTGAACCAGATGGGTTTTTCCAACAATCGACAATGGTTTCATGGTCATCAGTAGATTAATTCCAGATACCTTTTATTGAATTCAAATTCCACCATCTGCCATGGCAGGATTCGAACCCAGGTCCCCAGAACATTAGCTAGGTTTCTGGATTAATATTCTAGCAATAACACCAGTAAGCCAGAGGACCCTGGAGCATTCTGGGGGTTTGGAGCTGGAGATAGAAAATCTGCCTTGCCCCAAAAATAACTTTCCCCCAACAAACCCATCATATTGATGGTGATGATTATATTTTATGCAGCTTACTATTTTACAATGAATCTAAATTTATGAACTAAAAACAGGCAGTAAAAAAAAAACTAATTGCACCAAATTCAATTTGTCAGGAACACAATTGATGTCTACAGATGGAAAGTGTGATTTAATCATGCACAAGTGACCACCACAGGGCATCTTGATAGAATGGAGTCAGAGAGATAAAGCGATGTTAAACCAGACTGCATAAAGGCAGACCTGTCAGCATGAATTTTAAATGGGTCCACCAAACAATGCTGTGCTCCGGTAGCAGATTCCTCCACTGAAAACCCTCGGCAAAAAACATAGTAGCTGGAAAAGTGAAGTAGCTGGAAAAAAAAATAATGGAAGG
This sequence comes from Mustelus asterias, assembly GCF_964213995.1. Taxonomy (NCBI): domain Eukaryota; kingdom Metazoa; phylum Chordata; class Chondrichthyes; order Carcharhiniformes; family Triakidae; genus Mustelus; species Mustelus asterias. The sequence continues at coordinate 111,065,274 of NC_135808.1, forward strand.
GATTTTCTGGAACAGACTTTTTGGCTGCTCTCCAAATTTTCCGGTCCCGCCTGTGGCGATTCCGGCCGGGGGTGGGACTGGAAAATCTCAGCCAATGTCCCGGTTTTTGATGTCAGCTGTGAAAATGGTGCTAGTTGTTCATTACATTTACACTTGCCCACTGAGATTCTATGGGGCTTTTGCAGTGTGTCCTCAACAGAGTATCTGAAACCCGTGAGACCAGGGCAGCCAATGGTGTGACTCCCTAGCCAGATTGAAGACTCAGTCCTGTGATATGCAGAGTGCAAATCAGGAATTATAAATTTGAATAGTTAACTCAAAGTCAAATCATGTGCAGAAAGTGAAAGGAGGGAATGAATGAAGAGAGTAAGACAAACAGAGGTAAGAGACAGAAAGAAAATGGGGCGGTACGGTGGCACAGTGGTTAGCACTGCTGCCTTAGTGCCAGGGACCTGGGTTCAATTCCCGGCTTGGGCCACTGTCTGTGTGGAGTTTGCATGTTTTCCCTGTGTCTACATGGTTTCCTCCGGGTGCTCTGGTTTCCTCCCACAGTCCAAAGACATGCTGGTTAGGTGAATTGGCCATGCTAAATTCTCCCTCAGTGTACCTGAACAGGCACTGGAGAGTGGTGACTACGGTATTTTCACAGTAACTTCATTGCAGTGTTAATGTAAGCTTTACTTGTAACTAACAAATAAACTTTACCTTAAAAGTAATTTTTTGGAAAAATCTCCAACAAGAATTAAAATAATTAAGATCTGAAGGAATGAGAATACTCATTTGTAAAAGTTCAATGTTAGTGCCAGAGGGGTTGTTTGGCAATAATTGGGACTTAGCACTCAATTAACATTCACTTACACTCGACTGGACAAACTCTAACTTTTTCTGGCAAGTACTGCATTTTAATGCGCATCTCAACGTGTTTCAATGCTAAGCCACTTGGTGAGATACCATTATAGCAAAACCTCTGGAGCAGCACTGCAACGTGGACAGATTTCTGCATTTAATTGTCCAGGTGCGCCCGAGATATTCTTTGATAATGTGAGTGTCAACATCTTCACCATTAGTTATACCCCAAAAGCTGGGCTAATGTCCCATTTCTGACAGCCTGTGCAATGGTATTTTTTATATGTTCTACCTAACGATGGACTCATTATTCTTAAGCACTGATTGACCCATCCAAAATCATTACAAACAGAGTTGCTCAGTTTTTAAAGGTGATACAGACATCAATGTCAAGATACCCACTCAATACCCAATACCCACTCAGAGAGTGGTGAGTGTCTGGAACAAGCTGCCAGAGTAGTAGTAGAGGCAGGTACAATTTTGTCTTTTAAAAAGCGTTTAGACAGTTACATGGATAAGATGGCTATAGAGGGATATGGGCCAAACGCAGGCAATTGGGACTAGCTTAGTGGTTAAACAAAAGGGACAGCATGGACAGGTTGGACTGAAGGGCCTGTTTTCTGTAAACCTCTATGACTTCTGCCACAACGGGTGGCTCTGGGCCTTTTTCCTGGCCCACCTCTGCACCCGCCGTCTCTGCATTCATTCCAGGAGTGGTGGACACAACTTCCAATCCAGCCCAATCCCTCACGCAGCAAAAACAGGACTGCAGGCAACCATCTTTAAAGGTCAGGTATGCAAAGCCAGGAATTCTCCCAACTCTGCACAACCGGGAGCAAAAATCAGAGCTCAAGAGTTTTGACAATAAAGTACTTCAAGCAAGGTGTACTTATAAAACAGGCAGGCAAGTCACAGATAGGGATATGGAAAACATGTCATTATTACCTTTGGAAATTTACTACACTGAATGTCAGAAATAATTGCAGTAATTTAGTTCAGGAAATGCAGCATAGATTAAAAACAGAAGCTGTAATCACATTTACTTACCGGAGTCATCAGCTCAGGAGTTGATATCGGAGTACAGGCACTGCTCAACTTCACCCCACTACCAAGATCAAAGTCACAAATCTTCACCGGGGATATCTAGAGATGGGAGTGTGGAGAGAGGGAGGGAGACAGAGAGGAAGGGAAACAGGGAGATAGAGAGAGAGGGCGGCAGAGAGAGAGAGAGAGTATGGCCCACAGAGAGAGAATGTGTTAAGAGAGGGAGAGGGAAGGTGAGAGGGAGGGAGAGGGAAAGTGAGAGGGAGGGAGAGGAAAGGTGAGAGGGAGGGAGAGGGAAGGTGAGAGGGAGGGAGAGGGAAGGTGAGAGGGAGGGAGAGGGAAGGTGAGAGGGAGGGAGAGGGAAGGTGAGAGAGAGGGAGAGGGAAGGTGAGAGAGAGGGAGAGGGAAGGTGAGAGAGAAGGAGAGGGAAGGTGAGAGAGAAGGAGAGGGAAGGTGAGAGAGAGGGAGAGGGAAGGTGAGAGAGAGGGAGAGGGAAGGTGAGAGAGAGGGAGAGGGAAGGTGAGAGAGAGGGAGAGGGAAGGTGAGAGAGAGGGAGAGGGAAGGTGAGAGAGAGGGAGAGGGAAGGTGAGAGAGAGGGAGAGGGAAGGTGAGAGAGAGGGAGAGGGAAGGTGAGAGAGAGGGAGAGGGAAGGTGAGAGAGAGGGAGAGGGAAGGTGAGAGAGAGGGAGAGGGAAGGTGAGAGAGAGGGAGAGGGAAGGTGAGAGAGAGGGAGAGGGAAGGTGAGAGAGAGGGAGAGGGAAGGTGAGAGAGAGGGAGAGGGAAGGTGAGAGAGAGGGAGAGGGAAGGTGAGAGAGAGGGAGAGGGAAGGTGAGAGAGAGGGAGAGGGAAGGTGAGAGAGAGGGAGAGGGAAGGTGAGAGAGAGGGAGAGGGAAGGTGAGAGAGAGGGAGAGGGAAGGTGAGAGAGAGGGAGAGGGAAGGTGAGAGAGAGGGAGAGGGAAGGTGAGAGAGAGGGAGAGGGAAGGTGAGAGAGAGGGAGAGGGAAGGTGAGAGAGAGGGAGAGGGAAGGTGAGAGAGAGGGAGAGGGAAGGTGAGAGAGAGGGAGAGGGAAGGTGAGAGAGAGGGAGAGGGAAGGTGAGAGAGAGGGAGAGGGAAGGTGAGAGAGAGGGAGAGGGAAGGTGAGAGAGAGGGAGAGGGAAGGTGAGAGAGAGGGAGAGGGAAGGTGAGAGAGAGGGAGAGGGAAGGTGAGAGAGAGGGAGAGGGAAGGTGAGAGAGAGGGAGAGGGAAGGTGAGAGAGAGGGAGAGGGAAGGTGAGAGAGAGGGAGAGGGAAGGTGAGAGAGAGGGAGAGGGAAGGTGAGAGAGAGGGAGAGGGAAGGTGAGAGAGAGGGAGAGGGAAGGTGAGAGAGAGGGAGAGGGAAGGTGAGAGAGAGGGAGAGGGAAGGTGAGAGAGAGGGAGAGGGAAGGTGAGAGAGAGGGAGAGGGAAGGTGAGAGAGAGGGAGGGCGACACAGAGAGAGGGGTAGGGGACAGAGTGTGACAGAAAGCAAGGGAGGGCCACGGGGGGGGGGGGGGGGGAGAGGGGAGGGCCACACGGGGGGGGGGGGGGGGGGGGGGGAGGGGGGAGGGGTTGGGGGAGAGGGCCACATTGGGGGAGGGGGGCACATGGAGGGAGAGAAAGGGAGAGCAATTGAAAGAGAGTAACAGAGAGAGAGAGAGAAATGGACAGATACAGAGAGAGGGAGAGAGAAAGAGACGGCAATTTTTATTTAGTATCAAGCTGTCCCAGCAGGAACTGAGAATGACATTTGCAAGCCAGCTCATAAAACAGCATTCAAAAACAGCAAGGATGTAGATTCCTGCTCAACTGAACTGGAAAGGGAATCAGGCACTTGCTCCTTTATAACCTGCAGAAACAATATGATGAGTGTCAAAGAAGCCCTCCTGATTTGCAAAAATTTAAAAATCTCCTCAGAAAAAATATGCCCCAAAGCAGTTCACTTTACATCATTAAGATAATTAGCTACAGTCCACGAGGGACCATAGGCATATGTGGTCTATCAAGCCACATCAAGCATTGGGGCAAGGAGGCATGAACTAGCACAGCCGATATGGGGTTTGAACCTGCGCCACTGGTGTCATTCTGCACTACATTAGCCAACCGAGTTAATCGACCCCAAACGTTTTGAGACAAAAGTACAAATTTTACCAGAACTGACAAATGACCAGCCAAGTGGAAATGCATTCATCCACTTGTTCATATCCTACAACACAAAATAACTAATACATATTTAACCAAAATGCAGTATCATTTTAACGAGGATTAATTAAGTTTAAGTTTATTTATTGGTGTCACAATAGGCTTATATTAACACTGCAATGAAGTTACTGTGAAAATTCCCTCGTCGCCACACTCTAGCGCCTGTTCGGGTACACTGAGGGAGAATTTAGAATGGCCACTGCACCTAACCAGCACGTCTGGTGAATCACAATTCAGCAGAAGAACAGAATTTATTTAATAAGTGTTTGGTTTCTCCCTATTTTTAACAAAGTGTAATCTCCAGTCTCGAGCAAGTTATCACAGTTTATTATATTTAGGCAAAAAGACAGGATTTCTTAAAAAAATCTCTACTGCATTGCAGATGAAAGAAATTATGAATAAGATGAAAAGCCTCCAGTGATTCATTCAACCGGTTTCCTTTTCATAGAAACATAGAAAATAGAAGCAGGAGGAGGCCATTCGGCCCTTTGAGCCTGTTCCGCCATTCATTATGATCATGGCTAATCATTCAATTCAATAGCCTGATCCCACTTTCTCCCTATATCCCTTTGGCCCCAACAGCTATATCTAATTTCTTCTTGAAATCATACAATGTTTTCACTCTTCCATTTTAATTAAACTAAAACTTAGCCAAACGAGTAACCTTTTGGGACCAGAGAAGTAACCAACTTATTTCAGCAAGTAGGACCAGGTCTTAGAGAAAGTTAAAACCATATAGTGGCAGCAGTTACTGAAACCAGAAAAGCAGTGTTCTAGGGGCTTCCATCGTGTAAAGAAAATGCAAATAAGACATGACTCTAAAGATCTTAAAATACTACAGCCACAACACAGTAAGCAGGTGACTGAACCATGTGCACCTACATGTTCCTACCCATCTACGAGCATAGCTGGCTTCAAAGCAAACTAATGAAATGTGCAAAAGAAGACAACTTCATTGGGAATATCACTAAAACATCTCTCTGAACAGTTTCATTTAACCAATGGCAGAAACACAAGTTGGGGAAAAAAAACCTAATTTTATGTAGAATGACAGTTAAAGGCATTGCTCAGTATACAAAGCTCCACCAGGTTGTAACAGGTGATAGTATGGATATGAGGGGATGCTATGTCCCATCTTGACATCATACCACAATTCCATTCAAATAGACCCAACCAAATGTTTTACAGCACAACACGGTAAAATGGGTAAGAAACATGTTAGTATTTAATCTAATACTCCTGGATGTACAACAATTTAAGAGTTTGAATAACACCAGGTTAAAGTCCAACAGGTTTATTTGGTAGCAAATGCCATTAGCTTTCAGAGCCCTGCTCCTTCGTCAGATGGAGTGGATATCTGCTCCCAAACAAGGCACACAGAGACACAAAATCAAGTTACAGAATACTGATTAGAATGCGAATCTTTACAACTAATCAAGTCTTAAAGATACAGACAATGTGAGTGGAGGGAGCATTAGGCACTGGTTAAAGAAATGTGTATTGTCTCCAGACAGGACAGCCAATGAGATTCTGCACGTCCAGGAGGCAAGCTGTGGGGATTACCGATAGTGTGACATGAACCCAATATCCCGGTTTAGGCCATCCTCATGTGTGCGGAACTTGGCTATCAGTTTCTGCTCAGCGACTCTGCGCTGTCGTGTGTCGTGAAGGCCACCTTGGAGAACGCTTACCCGAAGATCAGAGACCGAATGCCCGTGACCGCTGAAGTGCTCCCCAACAGGAAGAGAACAGTCTTGCCTGGTGATTGTCGAGTGGTGTTCATTCATCCGTTGTCGTAGCGTCTGCATGGTTTCCCCAATGTACCATGCCTCGACACATCCTTTCCTGCAGCCTATCAGGTAGACAACATTGGCCGAGTTGCAAGAGTAGGTACCGTGTACCTGGTGGATGGTGTTCTCACGTGAGATGATAGCATCCATGTCGATGATCCAGCATGTCTTGCAGAGGTTGCTGTGGCAGGGTTGTGTGGTGTCGTGGTCACTGTTCTCCTGAAGGCTGGGTAGTTTGCTGTGGACAATGGTCTGTTTGAGGTTGTGCGGTTGTTTGAAGGCAAGAAGTGGGGGTGTGGGGATGGCCTTGGCGAGATGTTAGTCTTCATCAATGACATGTTGAAGGCTCCGGAGGAGATGCCGTGGCATCTCCACTCCGGGGAAGTACTGGATGACGAAGGGTACTCTGTCCACCATGTTCCGTGTTTGTCTTCTGAGGAGGTCAGTGCGGTTTTTCACTGTGGCGTGTTGGAACTGTCAATCGATGAGTCGAGCGCCATATCCTGTTCTTATGAGGGCAACTTTCAGCGTCTGGAGGTGTCTGTTGCGATCCTCCTAATCCGAGCAGGTCCTGTGTATACGGAGGGCTTGTCCGTAGGGGATGGCTTCTTTAACGTGTTTTGGATGGAAGCTGGAGAAGTGGAGTATCGTGAGGTTATCCGTGGGCTTGCGGTACAGTGAGGTGCTGAGGTGACCGTCCTTAATGGAGATGCGTGTGTCCAAGAATGCAACCGATTCCGGAGAGCAGTCCATGGTGAGTCTGATGGTGGGATGGAACTTGTTGATGTCATCATATAGTTGTTTCAGTGATTGTTCACCATGAATCCAAAGGAAGAAAATGTCATCGATGTATCTAGTGTATAGCATCGGTTGAAGGTCCTGTGCGGTGAAGAAGTCTTGTTCGAACCTGTGCATGAAGATGTTGGCATATCGAGGTGCGAATTTGGTCCCCATGGCTGTTCTGTGTGTCTGGATGAAGAACTGGTTGTTGAAGGTGAAGACATTGTGGTCCAGGATGAAGCAGATGAGTTGTAAAATTGCATCTGGAAATTGGCAGTTGTTAGCGTTGAGTATTGAGGCAGTTGCAGCAATGCCGTCGTCGTGGGGGATGCTGGTGTAGAGTGCCGAGACATCCATTGTGATGAGGAGTGCTCCTGGTTCAACTGCTCCATCTGCGTTGAGTTTCTGTAGGAAGTCCGTGGTGTCGCGACAAAAGCTGGGGGTTCTTTGTACAATGGGTTTCAGGATGCCCTCAACGAAGCCGGAGAGGTTCTCGCACAGGGTCCCATTGCCCGATACGATGGGACAGCCGGGTGTGTTTGCCTTGCACATCAATGCACAGTGGTTAGCACTGTTGCCTCACAACATCAGGGTTCGATTCCCGGCTCGGGTCACTGTGCAGAGTCTGCACATTCTCCATGTCTGCGTGGGTTTCCTCCGGATGCTCCGGTTTCCTTCCACAGTCTGAAAGACGTGCTGGCTAGGTGCACTGGCCATGCTAAATTCTCCCTCAGTGTACCCGAACAGGCGCTGGAGTGTGGTGATTTTCACAGTAACTTCATTGCAGTGTTAATGCAAGCCTCCTTGTAACACTAATAAATAAACTTCAAATTTTAAACAACATTTTGGCTGCCTTTGAAATCATAGGTCAAAGAAATTGACAACAAATTGGCATCAAGCCCATCGTCACTGGGCATCGCATAAGCCACCCGTTTGCAATCTGTTCCCTTGAATCTGCCTTTACTTCATATTTCCTACCCCGACTATTGTTCATCTCAGCATTTTCCATTTACTAGCTCGAACTAGTAAATGGTCTGAAATCTGTGAAATAAAATACTTTGAAAGTTTAAAAGATATAGACAATAACCTAATAAATGAGCAGTCATATTTTAACGATCAAGAGAGCTCACCATTTCAGCAGCTCAGGGCGTTGGGGAGAGTTACAGAACAAAGAGATCTAGAGGTACATGTTCATAGCTCCTTGAAAGTGGAGTCACAGGTGGACAGAGTGGTGAAGAAGGCATTCGGCATGCTTGGTTTCATCGGTCAGAACATTGAATAAAGGAGTTGGAATGTCTTGCTGAAGTTGTACAAGACATTGGTAAGACCACACTTGGAATACTGTGTGCTGGTCACCCTATTATAGAAAGGATATTATTAAACTAGAAAGAGTGCAGAAAAGATTTACTAGGATGCTACCGGGACTTGATGGATTGAGTTATAAGGAGAGGCTGGATAGACTGGGACTTTTCTGGAGTGTAGGAGGCTGAGGGGTGATCTTATAGAGATCTATGAAATAATGAGGGCAACAGGTCAGCTAGATAGTCAATATCTTTTCCCAAAGGTAGGGGAGTCTAAAACTAGAGGGCATAGGTTTAAGGTGAGAGGGGAGAGATACAAAAGTGTCCAGAGGGCAATTTTTTCACACAGCGGGTGGTGAGTGTCTGGAACAAGATGCCAGAGGTAGTAGTAGAGACGGGTACAATTTTGTCTTTTGAAAAGCATTTAGATAGTTACATGGGTACAATGGGTATAGAGGGATATGGGCCAAATGCGGGCAATTGGGATTAGCTTAGGGGTTTTAAACAAAAATGGCGGCATGGCCAAGTTGGGCCGAAGGGCCTGTTTCCATGCTGTAAACCTCTATGACTCTATTACAGTCACTAAAAAAAGCAAGGAACTGCACTCCATTATGGAGTGCATGGAATGGAAGCAATGAGCTGGACTGCCCAGAATCTCTCGGTGACACAGAAAGCAGCATAAGCTTTTGTTCAAAGGCACTCATGTCGTACAGGATAAAATGATGCAATAGACATTTACCTGTTCGGCATATTCACAAAGGATATTCTCTGGCTTCAGATCTCTGTGCGCTATACCTTGACAAGAACAAACAAACAGTCAATTACATAAGAGAATACCAGGCACCAGGACTCTCAGTCAGGGCACATTAAAATTTAGCACTGCATGGAATTTATTTCCCTAATGTATTTATTGTCTAAGTTTGACATACCCCATTTGCTGTGCTGCAGCAGATTGGGTAACGTTTCCATTTTATGGGGGCTTCCAACCTTTCCAATACTTCCTCTTTATTTTATCACAGTCAATATCAATATCGCTTCCGGCTTTGCTACTACATTTGGGGGGGGGGGGGTACACCCACGTGATGCCAGGGCAGGGAAGTGGGCATCCACCTTGCAGACCAGAGCAGGTTGTTCATCTTCTTCTGGGATTGCATGCCCACCCTCTTTGTAAAGCTCCTGGTGCTCACTGCCGCGGTCACCGCTTCCCATGCCTCCACCTATTCGGCTGAAGGCAGTCTCCTGCCAGCTCGCGGAAAGAGGGTGGCCTCCTCTCCTTCACAGCTTCCAGCATCCTCTCCACCTCTGATACTAGAAATTGGGGAGCAGGCCTTTCCCCGGCCATATTGCTGGCTGAAGTGAGAGTGTTGCTGAGGGAGCGTGGACATACGGCTCCCATTTGTAGAGGGCTGACAGCTGAATCCTGATTGCAGTGAATTAGGCACCAGGCATCAGAAAGTCTGCGTGAAACATGCAGGGGGAGAACTGGTCTATTAACATATTCTGAATTGCGAGTGCAGATCGTTGGTAGCGCCAGCGGGAAACCTCTGGCTTTCCCACTGGCATGGGAACTTAAAGTTTAATTAGTTTCATAAGTAGGCTTACATTAACATTGCAATCAAGTCACTGTGAAAATCCCCCGCTCGCCACACTCCGGTGCCTGTTTGGGTACATTGAGGGAGAATTTAGCACGGCCAACGCACATAACCATCATGTCTTTCGGACTGAGGGGGGAAACCAGAGCACCCGGAGGAAACCCAAGCAGACACGGGGAAAACGTGCAGACTTCCACACAGACAGTGACCCAAGCCGGGAATCGAACCAGGTCCCTGGCGCTGTGAGGCAGCAGTGCCAACCACTGTGCCACCCACTTGGTCCCAATTCAGGAGAATCGCGGCCATTATCTCTCCCATTCACTTCCGAACCCTTTCTGATGCAACAAAGCTTGAAACATAAACCTTGATACACCTAATTCAAGAGTTAGAAAATATCCTCAGACAGATGATGGCCACCTCATATATACTGGGATACTTCAAGTTGGTGGTAAACTTGTTTTCTTCGGCAAGCATAAAGGTCAACAGTCCTAACCAGATGGATTACAGATGGCATTCATCTATAATTAGTTAAGACTGACATGAAATGTTGATAGTTTAAATTAGAGGCAGTCTGCTTGTTGCAAGCCCAGGGGAGCTATAGTTCTTTGTTATGTTTTATGTGATTCTGGGTCAGGATCCTGACATGAGCAGCATTTCCAAATCCTGACCTCACACCTCCCAGTGTCTGTCACTTGACACAACTTTTTTTCTTTTTCTTATCTTTTCTTACCTGACACAATTTTTTTTTTAAACAAGCAAACCAATTAGTGGTCTAATCGCTAATGGAATTAACAGAGATAATGACAGGGAGGAGGCTGGAACCGGACCCAATTCAAAGGGAGACCAGTAGCTGCTGATGTAGTTGCATATTTATCTCGTGGTGGAACAGAGTTGAGAGATGTGGGTCAGCAGATCAGGCACTCATAGAAGGCCTGCCCTTAATTCACAGATGCCTCCACTGTGGTGCCCTTGGAGGCACTGGCATCACAGATGTGTTCCCTGTTCCTGGAGAGCAACAGGAGGCTAGTTAGCCGGAACAAGGAGGCAAGGCTGGATGTGCCGGTGAAGTCAGTATCTAAAGCATTGTTAAGAGGAGATAGGTACAGTGCCAAACGGACTTCAGTGTCTTCGATGCAGCGCCATTAACCAGACGACAGACCCACAAGCCGCGTGGCCTGAAGCAATATAGTATTCCTGAAAGTGGAAAATGTCTGCTCAGGAGTACACCTAGCAATCAAAACTGAAGACAGCAATGTGCTTACACAGCTGGAAATGGTGAAGGAGGCCACAATGGTCTTAACTCACTCATCCTTGACCTTGCAGGGTAAAAGGAGCACATAGATCCAGAAAAAGGGCTTGTTCAGGTGGTGGGCAGAATTGTCCCATATTACATTAACATCCACGGAGGAGACATGGCCAAGGTGGCCAGACATCCAGCAGTGGATGATGGTGAGTTGGGAATCCATCCCAGACAGTGTGAAATGCTCTGGATATGGAGTTCTCTTCTCTCCAGTTTTCTTCATGCCAAGGCAAAAGTTCTAATATCCTGCAACATCTTTGCAGAAAAGCTGCTGACAGAGGCAAGGCTTCCTGAGCAGTTTGTTCAGTTTGCCACAGGCCAGGTTTGGAGGCAACTCATGCTGAAGTGAAGTAATCGGTGTTCAGTGGAGGAAGGATCTACACTTGCACATTAGTTGAGCATATTCCCCTCGGTGGGGCCTCATTTATGTTTAGAATGAGTGGTCACATAGTGATCAGCACTTCACATGAGTGGGAAGTGACAGAGCCAGAGGCAGCTGTTGGTAGTACCCTTCAGAGAACAGACACTGATGATCAGCTAGGCAGAAAAGAATGGAGCGGCTGCCAGTTGCACCTCTCAGCTGGTGGCTCTCTCTGACGATTCTGCACATCATGAAAGGGCTGAGACAGTCACAGTTCATGTTGATGAGACCACTTCTCAAGGGGCACCATCATCGCCTGCCACCTTAACTCCAATGAATGAAGCATCATTCAGAGAGTAAGAGCGAGAGAGAGAGAACACAGGCATCCCAGATGGGTGAAGACAGAAACAAGCAGATTGCTTTTACTTCTGCCTCAAAGGCAGGGAGAACACTCCATAGGAACAGCCATGAAAGCACACTGCTGCATCCGTAGTTACACTGAGGTAACATTTAGTTATGGTAACATAATGTGATACGGTCGCAATCCAATGAGGAAGTTTTTGAATGACCCCAGACTTGTGTTTCAAATCTTTGATGACATTAAGGCAACAGAAGGAAAAAGTGGAATGTTTTTGTCCAGGTTTGATGTGTGGCCATTAGACACTTTTGTTCCACTCACAGTGTGGGACTAAGCAAATAATCTGCATTGTTTTCATCCTGAATGTGACCTCTCATTCAGAAGGTGGTGAGTTTCAAGCTTACTTCTAGAATTAGGGACACTCAGGGAGCAGGGAGATCCCTAACATTCCAATCAGGCCTTTGACTCCTCAGCCAGACTGGTGGAGCACCTTGCACCACATAGCACTCTCCTCCACTACATTCTCCTCCTCCGAAGTAGTGTGCCTCTCTGGTAAGTGTGCCTCTCTTGTAACTCTCCCCCTTCAAAGTCCACACCTCTCTGGATGGCCATGTTATGGAGAGTGCAGCACACCACCAAATCTAAGACACCCCTAAGCGGCAGAGCGCCAGCAACTGGAAGCACATCTTCAGAATCCCAATGGCCTGTTTCAGGTAGTCCCTGTGATGAGATTGTATCTGTTCTAGCAACTTGGTAGCAATCTCCTCAATAGATACCCTTGTCTCCAAACAGTGCGCAACAAGGTTTCTGTTGGCCCATGAAAAGCTCTGGCATCCTCAATTGGATTAGAATGAAGCATTTTGGGCCCCACACCTCAGGAAGGACATACTGGCACTGGAGCGGGTCCAGCGGAGATTCACACGGATGATCCCAGGAATGGTAGGCCTGACATACGATGAACGTCTGAGGATCGTGGGATTATATTCATTGGAGTTTAGGAGGTTGAGGGGAGATCTGATAGAAACTTACAAGATAATGAACGGCTTAGATAGGATGGACGTAGGGAAGTTGTTTCCATTAACAGGGGAGACTAGGACGCGGGGGCACAGCCTTAGAATAAAAGGGAGTCACTTTAGAACAGAGATGAGGAGAAATTTCTTCAGCCAGAGAGTGGTGGGTCTGTGGAATTCATTGCCACAGAGGGCTGTGGAGGCCGAGACGTTGAGCGTCTTCAAGACAGAAATTGATAAATTCTTGATTTCTCGAGGAATTAAGGGCTATGGGGAGAGAGCGGGTAAATGGAGTTGAAATCAACCATGATTGAATGGTGGAGTGGACTCGATGGGCCGAATGGCCTTACTTCCGCTCCTATGTCTTATGGTCTTATGGTCTAAGCAGTCATTGCAGCTGCCAAGAGATCGTGCACACACCTGCATGAAGCTCTTGCTGCCAGCTCTAATTGCCCATTAATGGAGTAGAATTCTCTCCTGTTGGGCAATTTTCCTGGCTGTTCAGTCAGTGCCTTGATGGTCACATTGGTGCAATCAATGACCCTCCTGCACTTGAGGGAATCTAGCATGGAGACAAATTGCACTGCTCCCTCTGCGGCTCCATCAGCATGGAACTCAATGTAATCCTCTATCCTGATGAACAGCTGAACTACCTGATGCAATGATGGGCAGTCACTTGAGAAATGCCAGCTAGGTCTGCTGACAACCCTTGGGGATCAAGCCAGGTGCAAAGAAGCTCAGCAACACCATGACTTAATGGCTAACGGTAAGGCATGCTCACAAGAGCTGGAAGGTCTCTGCTGACGCTCAGTGAGGGCACATAGGTTGGAATCAACTGTCTGGATAGACACAGTCACCTGTAGCGCTGATATTTCTCGAAAGCTAAATCTGCGGTGCTAAATCCTATGGGGAGGGTATTGCCTTTGTTGCTTCCCAATTTGGAGTATCACGTCCCCATTTCCAGATATGGCCTTGCACATGATCAGCTTCTCTATCACGCCTATCTGAATCCTCCTGCCATCTCCTGTCAATTACCATAAATGGGTCTTTTTTTGATTGGCAGGCAGGGTACAGCAGGGATCTGTGCTAGGACCCCAACCATTCACATTATATATTAATGATTTGGAAGAGGGAACTAAATGCATTATCTCCAAATTTGCAGATGATACAAAGTTGGGTGAAAGGGTGAGCTGTGAGGAGGATGTAGGGATGCTTCAGTGTGATTTGGACAGCCTGAGTGTGTGGGCATATGCATGGCAAATGCCGTATAATGTGGACGAATGTGAGGTTATCCACTTTGGCAGCAATAACAGGAAGATAGATTATTATTTGAATGGGTGTAAATTGAGAGAGGTGGATACTCAGCGAGACTTGGAGTCCTCATGCATCAGTCGCTGAAAGTAAGCACGCAGATACAGCAGACAGTAAAGAAGGCAAATGGTATGTTGGCCTTCATAGTGAGAGGATTCGAGTATAGGAATTGGGATGTTTTACTGCAATTGTACAGAGCATGGTGAGGCCACACCTGGAGTATTGTGTGCAGTTTTGGTGTCGTCTGAGGAAGGGTGTCCTTGCTATAGAGGGAGTACAGCAAAGGTTTACCAGGCTGATTACTGGAATGGCAGGTCTGTCATCTGAGGAGAGACTAAGTCGGTTAGGATTATATTCACTGGAGTTTAGAAAAGTGAGAAGGGATCTCATAGAAATTTCTTCATGCAGAGAGTGGTGAATGCGTGGAATTCATTACCAAAGAATGTAGTTGAGACCAAAACGCATTATTTCAAAAAGAAATTAGAAATAGCTCTTGGGGGGGTGGTGGGAAAGGGGGATCAGGATATTGGATTTGATGGTCAGCCATGATCATAATGAATGGTGGAGCAGGCTCAAAGGGCCTACTCCTACTTCTAGTTTCTATGCCATGCCAAAACTCCCCCTGTTTCCCCAACACTTGCAGATTATACGCTTGGAGAGCTCTGCTCATGTGATGATCACTCTTTCCCAAAGCATGAATCCTCTCTGAGCCTTGTTTCTTTTATCCTGCTTTGTGACCAGCACCCACATCCATCTTTTTCTGCAGTGAGGCCACTTCCTCCTCATGGACTTGCCTCAGAACCTGCACATTTCCTGTACCTCGTATCTAAAATCGCAAGGTGGCTCTCAACGAAATGGAGAGATGTAAGAAGTAACTGCTAAGTCAAGATGTTGCTGCCATTCTTTAAAAGAATCTTGCATATTAATCCTATTAATAGGATGGAGGGTTATAGGTAGGCTTAGAAGGTAGGGATATGTTCAGCACAACTTGTGGGGCCGAAGGGCCTGTTTGTGCTGTAGTTTTTCTATGTTTCTGTGAACAATGGAATAGCATTACCATTTCAACATGGACAACTAAATAGCAGCAGCAGTCCTTAGTGAGATCTTTTCAGTCAACGTTTTACTTCCAGATCACTGAATGGCAGTAAAGAAAACGATCAAATTGAAAAATCAGGGTATGTTAGAAAATAAAAGCACAAGAGGGAGAAACAAGAGGCAAAACTCATCTGAATGGACAGAGTCTCTGGCAGATGGATAGCAGCTTGGGAAAGTTCAGGTGCAACTCTTCCCACAGTTCTGGAATTTCACACTCTGACACCAATTTACAGGAACAGCTCAGTAGGAACCATGGAAGCGTTCCAGTTATAGTCTGCAAACTCAGCGAGTGTCAAAGTTTTAAAGTCAGGTGGGACAAGACTTAGCAAGAAGACATCCCACTGAATGTACTCAAGAACCATAAGGCAGAAAATAACTCAACCCAAACAGCAAGAATAGAGTGGGCAGATTGTTACAATATGGTCAGGTGCTTAATACACTCTTGCTGACCAGAGTGCGAATGGGGGGGGGGGGCCATGTTAACGGCCGAGTATCTGGCAGCATTTGTGCCACCCACCATCAATATCTGTATGTGTGTGCCCATGTGTGTGTGTTTAACTACTTGCTGCCCAGAGTTAAAATCAGATTTTGTAGCATTAATATGGAGCTGATTAGCTCTATCAAGCAGTCAGGGGAACAAATAATGACCAGTCTTTAGCTGCGGGGCTAGAATACATTAAAGTTATACCACTCACCTACAACACACAGTAAATGAAAAAGCATTGCAGCCCCAGCAAGCTGCTTTAATTGCAGGGCTGCCACCCACCACTCAGAAGAATAACAGACCCAAACCCAACACGGATGTATTATAAACAAGAACAGTTGGTGGGTGCTTTAAGAAAGCAAACAGTCTCAAGTTAAGAAAGCAGTCACAAAACATTTGAATTTTTGTCATGAACCAAATATGTATTTGGACATGTGCACTTGCTCATTTTACAAACGGTGGAACACTTGGGGCTAATAGAAACAGAAAAGGCAGTTAGGCCAAAAGGCTTGTCACTTTTTGACAAATCAACCCTTATCTAGCCACCTTTCATTATATTCCTCAACCCCCTCCTTTTCCTAAACTAAAATTCTGAACTGCTTTTCTGTTCGAACATTTCACTTTCAGCATGTCCTATTGCCTTCACATGTTGTCTTCGTATCAGAGTTTAATTGCAAAGTGCACAATCCTGCTGGAATGTTGCCCGGCATTTGCTGCTCATGTGTCACATTGGAATTCCTATTCAATTCTTTAGTCACTTCCCCCTTTTGCCTTTCAATCTTTCATTTCTCCCAACATGTGGGTCTCACCAAGGTGGTCTCCTTTCTCCCTTGCTCTATGGAAAAAGTATTAGTTTCCTTTTTAAAAAAAAACTCTTACTCCCTTTACAGTCCACCTGACCAATTAGTTATCTAAAGACTTGCAACATTTTTGTTTCCTTTGTTCTCAGATCGGTCATTCACAGCTTCCAGCAAACACCTATTTCCCCTATCCTTCAAAATATACCTTTCAACTGCCCGTATTGTACAGCAGTGCAGTTCTTGACTCTTCTGAACATTCCCTGTGATTTGTGACCTCTGAGCCAAGGATATTATTTGCTGACTTGTTTGATCCACTCAGGCTGTTCCCAGCTTTATTCCTTTGTCATATGACAGCATTTTGGTTTTTTCAACCTCATTTTCACCAATAACACTTGTAATAGGCAGTTTCTACTGCCTATTATAGGCAGTAAATTATTACTGCCTTTTCTTGCAGTATAGGCTGTATATGCCTATACTGCATGAATAGTATAGGCCTATATTATTCCTGCAGATCAAGTCTTTGTTTTTAATTCCAAGAAAGAATAAAAACATTTGTTGCCCATTCCTAACTGAATGGCTGCAGAGGGCAGTTGAGGGTAAACCACATTGCTGATGATCTGAAGTCATATGTCGGCCAGACCAGGTAAGGATGACAGATTTCCTTCCCTAAAGGGAATTTGTGAATCAGATGGAATTTTACAAAAATCAATATCTTACAATCTTCACTGTGACTAGTTTTCAATCCCAGATTTGTTACTGACCAACTGAACTTAAATTCCACCAACTGCTGTGGTGGGATTTGAACCCAAGTCTCCAGAGCCTGGGTTCCTGATTACTAGTCCAGTGACATTATCACTACTCCGCTGTCTCCCACAGTCTACTGCACAATTCAATGGATACCCGAAGTACAGACCTTCATTGCCCCACTTCAACCGTCAAAATCACTCTGATCTCAGAACATATTTGATGAATTCTTTTGGCACTGACTAACCTTACCTTTAGTGTGCAGAAAATCCAAGGCAGATGCAATGTCTTTCACAACAATACTTGCTTCCCTCTCATTAAAGTGCTTTCTTCTCTGGATGTGGGTCAAGATGGAACCTAGAATGCAGAGTTTATTAAAAAATGCTAGTATTACATTAATAGGATTTTCAAAGAGTAATACAGGAGGGATTTGGATGCCTGAAGCACTGGGACTGATTCTGGGGGAAGCTGGGATCTGTACAAGCTGGATGGGTTGCACCCAAACAGGACTGTGGCCAATATCCTCACAGGGGTATTGGCTAGTGCTGTTGGGGAGGATTTAAACTAGGGTGGTAGAGATTGGAACCTGAGTGGGGAGAGGAAAACAAAGCTAGAAATAAGTGCGGCATGGTGTCACAGTGGTTAGCACTGTTGCCCCACAGTGCCACGGACCCGGGTTCAATTCCGGCCTCAGCCGACTGTGAAATTTGCATATTCTCCCCATGTCTGTGAGAGTTTCCTCCGGGTGCTCCAGTTTCCTCCCACAGTCCAAAGATGTGCAGATTAGGTGGATTGGCCATGCTATATTGTCCCTCTGTGGCAGGGGGATTAGCAGGGTTATTAATTGGGGTTATGGGGATCAGGCCTGGGTGGGATTGTTGGTGGTGCAGGCCTCAATGGGCCAAATGGCCTCCTTCTGCACTGTAGGGATTCTATGAAAAAGTAGAAAAATAGAAAGCAAAAGAGGAAGGCAGACAAAAGAAGGATTAGCAGCAAATTGGACCGTAGTACAAAAAAAGTGTAAAAGCTTTTATAAAGGCAAGTATTGTTTGTACCTGAATGCACAGTGCATTCACAATAGATTGCTGATTTAACAGTACAAATTGGTATACACAAGTACAACATGATTCGATTACAGAGACATGACTGCAGGGTGACCAAGGCTGGGAACTTAATGTGCAATAGTATTCGATATTTAGGAAGGACAGGCAAAAAGGAAAATGAGGTGGTGTGGTGTTGGTAAGTTAAGGAGGAAATCAGTGCAATTCAGAGAGAGTGTATTAACTCAGAGAAAATCTAGATGTAGAATCAGTCTAGGTGGAGCTAAGAAGCAACAAGGTTGGCCATAGGTCTCCAAACAGTAGTGGGAAGATAGGGGGCATTAAACAGGAAATTCGAGATGCGTGTAACGAGTGTACGACAGTAACCATGAGTGACTTTAATCTACAAAAAGACTGGGCAAACCACATTCCTGGTGTACGTGATGCTTTTTTAGACCAGTACGTTGAGGAATCAACTAGGGAGCATGCTATCCCAGATTTGGTACTATGCAATGAGAAGGGATTAGTTGGTCATTTTGTTGTGCATTCGGAAACAGTTCAGAATTCAACAAAGGAGGACCAAGAGATTGATTAAGAGGGGGAAAAAAAGAGCAGGAATGTAAATATGCAAGTAACATAAAAGCTGACTGTAAAAGTTTCGGCAAGTATATAAACAGAAAAAAATAGTAAAGACAAATGTAGGTCCCTTAAGGTCCCAAACAGAAGAATTTTGATGATACAGTGCCTTTAAGAAATGTATTTTAGTCATGTCTTTTGTGCAGGATCTGTTCTATGCACTCGGAGCCATTTTGTCTGGATCTAGCAGCACTATATTGTTACTGCTGCAGCATACTTGATTTTAATTTCTACGATGTTTTAATCTGAAGTAATGCAGGGTTTTGTTATTTTGTGTTTTCCCCTGGGATATTTCAGAGTGGGCTTGATTAGGTTGATTGACAGGTAAGGTCATATGACCAGGTGGGGCTAGGCAGAAAACTCAACGCAGTCTGTTTTATGGGATCTTTAGAGAGAGGTTGCTTTCTCTGTATCTCTTGCTCTTTCTGAAGTGGAGACAGGAATCTGCTAAGAAATAAGTCTCTTTCTCGGCGATTCTACAGTCTGGGGTAGAGTTTTCTCTGTAAGTTGCTGCATAAGAATTAAAAGACTAGTGTCTGTCTGGATCACTCTCCAGAAGTGTCAAAAGGCTGGAAATCTCGCAGCATGTAAGCATATTTGGTTTCCTGTGCTAACTGGTTTTAAAGAAGGGATTTACATCTATGGGAGATATTGCTAAATTGGAACAATAGAGATAGCTAGCTGTTAAGAATTATACTTTGTCATGTTTATATTTTAATTGGTAAAAGTTATGCTAATTCTTTTTGTTATATTCTAACTGTGTTCTTAAATAAAGTTTGATTTGACAAAAGCTTCCACGTGGGTCACTTGAATCATACCTGGAGTGAAACACCTCATGCTCACCCTAATGCCAAAATCAAATGTAAAAGTTAAGGTCTAGGCTAACTTCATAATATACCTTAGAGTTTCTGATCTGGTCCTTAGCATAATAGAGAACAAGGAAATGGCAGAGCAATTACACTATTTTAATTCTATCTTGACTGAGGAAGACACAAATAACTTCTCAGAAATGTTAAAGATCCAAGAGTCTAATGAGATCTGGATTTTCAAAAAACTTTTGATCAACATAAGAAGTTAGTGTGCAAAATTAAAGCACGTGGGATTGGGGTAAAATATTGGCATGAGTTGCGGACTGCTTAGCAAACAGGAAACAAAGAGTAGGAATAAATAGGTCTTGGGAAGAATGAGTGGTCTTTTTTGAAATGGTAGGCAGGGACTATATGGTCTCAAAGGGATCAGTGCTTGGGCCCCAGCTATTCACAAAATACATCAATGATTTGGATGAGGGAACCAAAAGTAATATTTCCAGGTTTGGTGACAACACAAAATTGATAAGAATGTGAGTGATGTGGAGAATGTTAAGAGGCTTCAAGGTGATTTAGACAAGTTGAGTGAGTGGGCAAGTGCATGACAAATGTAGTATAACATGAATAAATGTGAAGTTGTCCCCTTCAGAAAGAGATACAGAATGGCAGCATATTATTTAAATGGTGATAGATTGGGAAATGATGACTTGCAATGGGACCTGGATGTCTTAGTACACCAGTCACTGAAAGCAATCATGCAGGTACAGCAAGCAATTAGGAGGGTAAATGGTACGTTGGCCTTCATTGCAAGAGGACTTGATTACAAGAGCAAGGATGTCTTATTGCACCTGTAGAGAGGGCCTTGGTAAGACCTCACCTGGAGTATTGTGTGAAGGTTTGTTCTCCTCATCTAAAAAAAGGATATACTTGCTATAAAGAGTGCAACAGATTGAATCCTAGGATGACAGGATTGTTATATGAGGAGAGATTGGGTCAATTGGGCCAGTATTCACTGGAATTTAGCAAAATGAGGAGAGATCTAATTGAAAGGTATAACATTCTGACAGGGTTGGACAGATTGGGTGCAGAGATGTTGTTTCCTCTGGCTAGGGGGTCTAGAACAAGGAATCACAGTCTCAGAATACAAGGTCGGCTATAGGATGGGGTTGAGGAGAAACATCTTCACTCAGAGAGTGGTGAACCTGTGGAATTGTCCATTAGAGAAGGCTGTGGAGGCCAAGTCACTGAATATATTTAAGAAGGAAAGAGATAGATTTATAGACTCTGAAGGTGTGATAGGTTATAGCGGAGAGCATGGAAGAATGTTTCTGAGATAGATCAGCCATGATCATACTGACTGGCAGAACAGGCTCGAAGGACCGAAGGATCTCCTCCTGCTCCTGTTTTCTATGTTTGTGCTTCCAGGATACAGCCAAGATTTTTGATAGTGTGTGCAGCTCTAACCCAAGCATCAGAGAAAGGTTGGATTAGAGTAATGAAATGGCTGTTTGTGTCTGCATCCCCCACAGGGAAATCTATTGATCTCAACAATGCTCGCATAGAATGCTGCAAGTGCTTGTAAATAGGAAAAGAAATACATTTTCATTAGAAGAACTGTCATATAGGAGTCAAAACATTAACTCTGTTTCTTTCTCCGCTGGTGTTGTCAGACTGCTGAGTATTTCCAGCACTTTGCTTTCAAAATGTCATTTCTTTTAAAGTCAAAAGGCTACAGTCAAAATTCCCATAGGGATGTTAATTTTTAAATTACTGGAAGGTTTGTGACCAACACTCAAACAGACCCATGCAGGAGGCCCAGGCACAGTATAAGAAGATGGCACTCAGCTTTGCAGCAGCAAAATCAATGCCGCTCTCACTGCAGTCCCAAATAAATATTTCAATATCTATTCACTTGCTGACCAGGGAATTAAACAGCTTCATGATAAAGATTTCCCGATCTTTCTATTTTTAGGAGCGCAAGAACAGGAGAAGGCCATTTCACTGGCAGCAGAACAGTAAAGCACAGTGGGAGAGAAAAACCTTTAAAAGAAAATCGACACAGGAAACAAAGGCAGTGACAGAGCAGCAAATCACAACGGGAGAGGGGGTGATACATCACAAAGCGACGTCACAGGACAAGAAGTCAAGTGGTCTAAGTGCACTTCGCAAGCTTTTAATTTTTCTTCTATTTAATTAAATAAATTATAAACTACGACAGAAGCAATTAACGAGCATAAAACTAAATGCAGTTAACACTCATCTGATACAACCAATTTAGTATACTCCACCATAATGGAAAGGAGATCCAGAAACAATTAAATTACTGCCTCCCTTGTTTCCCCCATCGGAGCACGTCAGTGGATGAATACCATCGAAAAATCTGATTTTTGCAAAACCAACTGGTGATAAATGTGTCTGTGCTGCTATACATCCTCGTCAGGGTAGAAGTCAGAATCACAAAATCGGGATTATAATCTCAAGGGAACGTGGTTTGGGATTAATGACGGACTGCAGGATGACGTAACCACCCATGCAGGTTGAAAAGACCAAAACCATAACAGGATCATTGAGCAACATCCAGGATCCATCCAGAGTTTCACAGAAGCCGCAGCACCTCCGCCATGTCGTCTTCCCTAAGCCCCAGCAAAGAGAAGCCTAGGTCCTGGTGAGCGGCAAGAACCCGATAGGTCCAACCGCCTCTGACCCTTCTCGATGGGGCGGCACGGTAGCACAGTGGTTAGCACTGCTGCTTCACAGCTCCAGGGTCCCGGGTTCGATTCCCGGCTCGGGTCACTGTCTGTGTGGAGTTTGCACATTCTCCTCGTGTCTGCGTGGGTTTCCTCCGGGTGCTCCGGTTTCCTCCCACAGTCCAAAGATGTGCGGGTTAGGTTGATTGGCCAGGTTAAAAATTGCCCCTTAGAGTCCTGGGATGCGTAGGTTAGAGGGATTAGCGGGTAAATATGTGGGGATAGGGCCTGGGTGGGATTGTGGTCGGTGCAGACTCGATGGGCCGAATGGCCTCCTTCTGCACTGTAGGGTTTCTATGGTTTCAAAGGACATGGCAACACAAGTCCAGCAGTCGCAGTCTTCGACTGACCCCAAACCATTCTTTCCTCTGACAGGATTCTCTTCTCCATTCCCTTTAGCACATCTCGCAGTTTATCAAAATGAGCACCAAAAACCGATGCCGGGGAGCCGAGACCATCGTCCATCCCTTTGCTCCGAATGGCGGTCATTATCTCAATGCCAACAGCATCACCGAAGCATAGGCCTGCTCACCGGCGAAACCGTCACTGCGATCAGGGCCCCAACCCGGCCGTCTCGATCAAACAAGGATTATCTTGATTTAACTTGGCTTCCCTTTACTAAAATTATGATCTTCCACGATCATAACACAGATTATATACATCAGCACGGATAATTATGGGTTGTGCATCAGGATAAAAAATGGATTAAAAGATGAGTAGCGCCAGAGCTCATGAAAACACAGCTGCTCCTACACTTATATCCCGTTACCCTCCCCCCCCTACCCCACCTTGGTTGTTTCTTTGGTTGGCAGGATGTGCCAAGTGGTGTGCCACAGGGAACAGTGCTGGGACCTCAACTTTTTACAATTTATATAAATGACTTGCATGAAGGGACTGAAGGGAATGGATGTGAAATTTGCTGACCACACAAAGATACATAGAAAAGTATATCGTGAAGGGGTGTATCGTGGCTATAAAGGGACATAGATAGGTTAAGTGAGCGGGCAAAACTCCAACTGCGGGTGGGATTCTCCCAAAAGAATTCTAAGTGCCGAATTCATGTAAAAACTGGAGTAAATCCCGCTGTTTTTTTCATTGGGATTTTCAAAATGAATCTCCCTCCCGCACTCTGCATCACAGAGAGTCCGAGCGTGAACCTCATTAAAAATCTGTGGGCGGGGTCTATTCCTGCCAGAAAGGACGGCAGACCCTCTCCCCACCCCGATGGCCAGCCCCGGTCGATGGCCTCCCTCCTCCTGTCACTGATCCCTAGTGTGGAGTAGCAGTGGGATCGCCCCACCCCCACCGATCGCCAATATAGGCCCTGCCCCAATAGGCCCGCCCCCTTGACTCTGTCCAATGCCCAGTGGGCAGTGCCAGGGGGCCAGGCTGGCACTGCCAAGCTGGTAATGCCCAGAGGGTACAATCTTTACCCCCGACCTCCTGGGGGAGGCCTCCATGGCCCCCGCTTCAGTCCAGCGAGGCTGGGCCGCCAGCTACCCACTAGTGGGGAGCTGTTGTAAACCCCGCTGGAGTGAAACAATCCTGGTTGGGGGAGGAGGGGGGGGGGGGGGGGTGAAAACAGTAGCGGGCCGGAGACTTCAGTCCCAGGCTCGCTAATGATATTAGGGTGAACATAATTTATTCAGCTCCACGGCGATTTCTGACGCAGAGCTGACGACGCTGGACTTCCAGCAGTCGGAGACACGCGGAGGCCGTGGTGCCTAAAGGGAAGCCCACTACACGGCCTCCGCTCAAGTCTTCCAGCCTGCTGTGCTGCAGCGGGCAGGGAGAATCGTCTCCTGCTTCTTTCAACTGAGGATTTTCATGACTTTATTCGGCATTTTGTCCCAAAGTTTAACAAGAAATCTTCCAGGGACGTAGTATGGAGTTTTCTCTCCAGGGCTAGACACTTATGGGCTGTGCATTAAGATAAATAAAAGGATTAAAAGAATAGTGCTCACGTCACGGGACCCCCACCTTCAATTTTGAAGGCCATGCTCTGCGTTTCTTAGCTCCCCAACATGTGGAAATAATTTCTATCGATCCAATCTCTTCTCTTTAATATCATGAAAACTTTGATTAAATCACCAACTAACCTTCTAAATTTCAGGGAATGCAACCCTAATTTACGTAATCCCCCCCTCACAATTTAACCTTTGGGGATCCAGTCTGATGAATCTGCACTGCACTCCCTCTATATTCTAAAATGTAGTGTCCAGCACTGTTCACAATATTCCAGGTGTGGTTTAACCAGGGCTTTGCATACTGAAACATGGCTTCTACTCCCTTGTATTCAAGCCCTCTAGATCTAAAGGTTGGCAATCTGTTAGCCTTTTTAATTATCTTGTGTACCTGTTAATGACATTTTTAATGATCCCTGTACTTGGCCCTCTAAGTCTCTTTGCACCAGTTTCTAGCTTTTCGCCATTTAGAATGTGCCCTGTTTTAGCCCTCACATTTGCCTACATTGAAATCCAATTTCCACAGTTTTGCCTTTCCACTTAATCTATCAACACCATTTTACAATTTGAAGCTTCCATCTTCACTGCTTACAGTGACGCCTATCTTTGTGTCATAGGCAAATTTGGATTTGCTTTCTATGCAAACAAATACAGTAAATAGTTGAGGCCCCAACACAGTTCCATCCGGAAACTAATCATATCCTTCTGTAATCCCTAGTTAATAGAAACCTTGATCCACAAGTAATCTTAATTGAAACCTTGGCAAAGCAACCAGGATTAGGCTTTTTGTTAAGACAACCAGACACTTTATTTAACTGTTTCAAGTGCTTAACGTGGGACTGTCGTTAAAACATCAATCTGCGTTTGGTCTCATCTGATTACACCACCTGCCCAGTGTAACTTTTCTCATCAGTATGATTAATTGTTAACTGGAAGAAATGCAAGAGGCTCGAGTGCTCAGTGTTGCTAATGTGTTGGCTGATAGAAATACAACTTCATTAATTGCTGACAAGGGAAAAAAAGCAATGGGATTGGGTTTATATGATACAGCTTCCAAATGTGGAAATTATGCCAAGTCTGTTTTTCATCAATCATTAAAAACAAGGAGAAAAAGTAGTACAGAAATAAAATTGGATTTTAATGTAGGGGAGAATAAATGCAGCCTCTTCTTTCAGCCGCTTAGGGTAATTAATTTACAACAGAATGAGTCACAAATAATACAAGATTCAGCAAAACAATTTGTGAAGCTGGTACCCATCAATTGCCACCAGTTGCCCCAATTGTTCTTTTGAACAATGACTCAAATGTCGGGCGTGGCACCAAATCTTTTATTTACATCTTGCTTGTGGAACCGTTAATTTGTGTCCAATGTGTAATCATAAACTCATTTAGTCTGCGACATCACCATACAGATGATGCTTCCCGATCATATATTCTAATATCACAATAGCTGCTGCATGAGGCATGCAGGGACAGATTGTAACTGCCACTGCAAGATATTACTTGAGGCTGAAAGAAATTATAATAATTTACAAAATCTACAGTTTAGATGAGGGACCAATGAATCTGTTATGCACAGTGTAACAAAGCACGGTCCATTAAGCACTACTCTACTTGAGGACCTGAATGATGTGACAAACCATGATAGCAGAGCTGAGCAGTTATTCACCCAAAGCCTGAAATTATACAGAAATCAGTTGCTGATCTCATTATTTCCCATATGTATGGCTTAAATTTAATGTGGATAAGTTATTGCATTTGGTTAACTTTTGAACTGGGAGCCTATCTGTATATTCTACATTCTCAACAATTGAGCAAAATGATTCATAATTCATAATGTTAGCAGCACTCACTCTTCAGTTACTGAAACTCTCAAAGCAGGAGAGAAAAAAATTACAAGTGCAAATTTATACAGACTCCTAAAAGTAGTATTACATGTTCATGAAGACAAATGTGTTGACGTTGTACCAAGTATTTGAAGCGCAGAAATGGGCCATTTGGCCCAACAGGTCCATGCCAGTCTTTACGCTTCACATAAGCTTCTTTATTCGTCATAACCTTCTATTCCTTTCTCCCCCATGTGCTTATCCAGTTTCCATTAAACACATCTATGCTCCTTGCTTCAACTACACCTTGTGATAGAGAGTTCCAAATTCTAACAACTCTCTGGGTAAAGTAGTTTCTCCTAAATTTTCTACTGGATTTATGAGTGACCATCTTATATTTGTGACACTAGGTATTGGTCTTGCCCACCTATGGAGATATCTTCTCCACATCTACCCTATCAAACCTTTTCATAAGCTTAATGACTTCTATCAGGTTACCACTTAGTCTCCTCTTTTCTACAGAAATTAAATCCAGCCTGTTCAAACACTTAAATCTGTACCCTCTAGTTCCTGTACAATCAGCTAATGGTAAGTTATTCTTTGTCTATCTTTTCTAAACCCATCATAATCTTGTACACCTCCATCAAATCTCCCTAGCTCCAAGGAGAACAACCCCAGCTTCTCCGACCTGTTTTTTTATGGATAAGACACACCTGGGCAATTTTTCATTTTGTCACGGAGGTGCCAGTGTGGTAATTATACTGGAATAGCTTGGCGAGAGTCCCAGCTAGTTCTGAAGAACAAATCTTCAGTACCACTACTGAGATGTTGTTACAGCCTGTTGCCTTTGCTGTAGCCACTGCATTCAGCTGTTTCCTGATAGCAGACAGAATCGGTCTGAATCAAATCAGTTGAAGGCCAGCTTCTGTGTTAACTCAGGGGGAGGTCAAGATGGATCTGCCATTTAGCACTTCTGGCAGAGGAGGACGCAATGGTTTCAGCCTTATTTTTAGTACTCACATTCTGGGCCCCAGCATCATTGAAGATGGGGATGTTCGTGGTGCCTCCATTACTTGTTTAATTAGCCACCATCATTCATGATTGGTTGTGGCAGGACAGCAGAGCTTTAATTCAATCGGTTGTTTGTGGGATCACTTAGCTCTGTCTATTGCAGGCTGCATCATATACTTCCGCATTATAGCTTCACTCGATTGTGATGCACCTCAATCAATGATTCACATCACATCATTGCAGACTGTCTCCTGCGGAGATCTCAACAGCGGAAGCTGTTGCCTGGCTTGGTGATTACTGACTATGATAAGAGAAACCTGGTTGGCACCTCATTGTTAGATATGCCTGGTGCTGTTCCTGACATGTTTTTCTGCATTCATTGAACTAGAGTTGATTCCCTGATTTTCTGGTAATGGTAGAGGAAGCAACATGGTAGGCCCTGAGGTTACAGATTGTCGTGGTGTATGATGCTGCCCACGTACCACAATGCCTCATGGATGCTCAGTTTTGAGTTGCTACGTCTATTCTGAATTTATTCCATTTAAAACAAAATGATAGTTTCTCCTACAAATACTGATACTGTCATGGACAGAAGCATCTGCACAGGGAGAACTCTTTGCCACAGAAGGCTGTGGGGGCCAGGTCATTAAATGTCTTTAAGACATAGATAGATAGGTTCTTGATTAATAAGGGGATCAGGGGTTATGGGGAAAAGGCAGGAGAATGAGGATGAGCAGACTCGATGGGCCGAGTGGCCTAATTCTGCTCCTATATCTTATGGGAAGTTGGTGAGGATGAGGTCAAATACGTTTTCTCTCTTTTTGGTTCTCTCGCCAACTGCAGTCGGCCCAGTCTGGCAGATATGTCTTCCAGAACTTTCCCAGCTTGGTCAGAAGTGATACGATGGAGCCACTCTTAACGGTAGACTTTTAAGTCTCCCACCCAAAGTACATTCTGTGCCTTTGCTACTTACAGTACTCAAGTGGTGCTCAACAAGGTGGAGAATTGATTCATTACCTGAAGGAGGGCAATAGGTAAGCAAGAGGTTTCCTTGCCACAATTTGATCTGATGTCATGAGATTTCATAGGATCCAGAATCAATGTTGAGGACTCCCAGGGCCACTCTCTTCCTCGTCCCCGCCTGTATAAATGTATACCATTGGGCAAAGATACTGCCCGGGATGGTAACGGAGGGGTTTGCTGCATTGCCTGAGATTATGACTATGCCAGGCTGTTGCTTAACCATGTTTGGGGCAGCTCTCCCAATTTGATTCAGGTGCAATGTTAGTGAGGAGAACTTTGCAGGGTTGATTGGGTTGGTTGTGTCATTGTGGTGTCTGATCCCTGGGGTAATGCCAGTTGGCATGTCTGGTTTTATTTTCATTGGCATTCCTCATGGTTTGATGGAAAAAGATACGAAACTCTGAGGTCATGTACCAACCGACTCAAGAACAGCTTCTTCCCTGCTGCCATTAGACTTTTGAATGGACCTACCTTGCATTAAGTTGATCTTTCTCCACACCCTAGCTATGACTGTAACACTACATTCTGCACTCTCTCCTTTCCTTCTCTATGAATGGTATAGCGCACAAGAAACAATACCTTTCACTGTATGCTAATACATTTGACAATAATAAATCAAATCAAACTGAGGAGCTTTTTAAGTCATTTCATTGGGTAGTTAAAAAGTCAACCACATTGCTGTGGATCTGAGGTCGTATAGGCCAGGCTAGGTAAAGCCAGCAAATTTCCTTTCCTAAAGGACAACAGTGAACCAGATGGGTTCTTTCAAGAACCCAGTAACTCATTTATTTCATTAACCAAATTTAAATTTGCCAGCTTGTATGGTGAGATTTGGACACTCATCTCTAGTTCATTAGTCCTGACCTCTAAAATACTGAGACAGTGATATAATCTCTATGTTAACATGCCTTGTCTACAAGATTAAGCGGAATAGAAAAAAAATTAAACCGGACCATAATTTCAACCAAAACATATTGCAGGAAAAGGAGATAAAAGGTGCCCAGTCAAAAACAAACCTTTGGAACTAATTTCTGCTACTAATTTGCTTTTTTCAAAATGATAAATACTGCTTTAGATATTTCAGATTAGCTAGTGGAGGCAAGATCTCTGGAATTATTCAATCATAAGAGGCAGTGATGGGCAGGGGTAGAGAGCATATGTTTTGTTGAAAGATGAGCTGGAGGAGTCAAACGATCTCTTTTCAGCCTTACTCAACAATTATTTGTATCCTCCTCTTCTTCATCTGCCCAGACTCCAACTCCGAATCAGTAACAAAAACACAACCAGCTGCTGTGTTTCCAAACTCTTGTGCCAAATACTAATTATGGGAGGGTGGAAGGCCAGAAGGGCAGAAAGAGCAGGGGATGGATGTAAGATTTGCATTTCTTTAACACAGAGTCACTATTAAAACTTTGAAGTAGTTCACCGTATGTGAAGAATTTTGTGAAGTGTGGTGCCTGTAATGAAGGGAATTGTGTGTGTAGAAAGAGTTCATGAATCGCACCAAGCTGAAAGACGAGGACCTTGTAGTGTTGGTCAACGGAGGAATATTAGTCAGAACGCCAAGAAAACTCCCTGTTCATCTTTAATTAGTACACTGTGATTTATTATCCACCGGAATAGATGGATGGGATATAAAAGAGAATGATTTGCCCATTCCTTTTCTTCTCACCACTCTTGAAAGAAAACACCCCACCCCTAACTATGTGTTTAATCTTTCCTTCAAAAGGGATTCACAACTGGAAGGGAGGAAGCAAAACAAAGGTCGCAAAGCCTCATTTTGCCCTACTGTGCAATAATGCATTAGCTCACTCACATGCTTTGCCACCAAGCGAAAAGCAACAACATTTTGCAGCACATTATTTGTTGCTGAAGTAATGGATATGACTTACCTCCACGCATTTTTTCAAACACCAGGTAAAACTGTGCTTCATCCTCAAAAAATTCAATCAGTTCTAAAATGTTCCTACAGAAAAAGAAATAAATTTAAATCTCAAGTGCTCTTAGTACAGATGATAAAACCAGGAAAATAATGCTTCCTGCTCCAATTGAATAGGAAATAAATGAAAACATTTTATCATGTATTGATTTCCTTTCTTCATACAGTACATATTTCTCCAGGGAGGTTCTATGATAATATTTGAAAATATAACTGGCTCTTTCCACATACATTTCATTCTTGTGTGGCCTGTATAAGAGGTTTAGACAATCAAAACAGCAGCCTGTCTTACTTTTTCTATTTCATTAGCTGCAAACCATATCCCAATTTCAAACTCCCCCAAATAATCTCTATTAGAAAAGTTATAATGCAGGTTTAATTTTGCTGGGACTCAGGCTAAAGCTTGGAAGCCCAATGAGATTCCAACAACACTTATGCCCATTTATTGCTCACAGATTAGTAAGTGTGACAGATGTGCAAGCTATAAGTTTGATAAAAACAATCAACATTGTGAAGGCCCGGCCCATATTCACAAATAAAACCATGCATGATTCTCTCTCTTCTCTTCCCCTCAGTGCCATTGTGGTGTACTTGCTCAAGTCCCATTACTGCTGTAAAGGCACGTGAACATGGCCGCACATTTTTAGCAGGAAATAATATGATGGCATGTTCGTCAGGTTTGGCTTGATAAAAACTTGCGAATATTATAGATTTTAGCTTTCAGAAAGTTGATATACTTCCTCGATGTCTTACTGTAGTCAAGGTAAATAGCATCTCATCTTCAGTAAGGTAAAATGGAGAATTATTTAATTATATACCCTTCAAAATGTAGAGGATAGCAATGATAGAATGGTGTGTGACATGACCAAACACGCAGTCTCATGGTGGAGCAGAGCTGGGACCTGTGTGAGACTCAATATCCTGATCCCCACTTTCAACGCAGCAGCAAGGCAAGAAGTATAGAGTTACTAAAAACATGCAGGACAGCACCACAAAAGTTTGTTTATTGATTTTATTTATTAGTGTCACAAGTAGGCTTACATTAACACTGCAATGAAGTTACTGTGAAAATCCCCAAGTCGCCACACTCTGGCACCTGTTCAGGTACATCGAGGGAGAATTTAGCATGGCCAATGCACCTAACCAGCACGTCTTTCGGACTGTGGGGCGGAGGGGGGGGGGGGGGGGGGAATCCCACCCAGACACGGGAAGAACATGCAAACTCCGCACAGACAGTGACCCAAGCCAGGAATTGAACCTGGGTCCCTGGCGCTGTGAGGCAGCAGTGCTAGCCACTGTGCCACCATGCTGCCGCTAGTTGCAGAGTTGAACATCTTTTTGTGATTTCTCCTAAACTGCCATTTTGAAATGCAAATCTGAGATATGGTGAGGGCTGGAATAATACCCAAGCTGAATTTGAATCTGGTACTGGGGAGGAGCTTATCTAGGTTCCTTCTGATCAACTCAGACTGCAACCATCTCCTCCTTTCTGCACAGCTGTGCATAATCGGTATTTTCTTCCTGTTCCAATGGAAACTTCATAAGGTTTTCCTACAGCAATAATCCCAACGTAGGACTAACTCTGACAACTCTTTGATCATCTTGGTCGCTGGTCATCTTGATTCCAGTTTAAACCCTCCCACTGATGGAGCAGTTCTGGCCTACACCCTGGTTAATGGTGTAGTCCCATCAGACATGTTTCTTCCTACCTTGCAAATAAATAAACAGAAGAGAGGTAAGAAACATAGAATAAGAGAGCAAAAAAATAAGTTGAGAAAAGAAGACTGAACCAGAAAAGGAAAGACAGAAAGTTAAAGGAGAAGGGAGGATAGAGAAATATCTATAATAAAATGGCATTGCTAATATTATTTAAGATTGTACTAATGTTTGTCAGGTATGGTAGGACATCAGTTCCATACGAGATCATTGTTCACAGCTCCCATATTTCAGGATTTGAAACTTACTGGTTTCCCTGACACTGATATAAAGTCTCAACTTCACGGAAGACCCTACTTCGGCTCAGATCTGCTTTCTTCTCAATAACCTGCAGGGAGAAGACAAAGTGTTTTCAATTATTGTTCCTATCATGATAAAATAAGAACAAAAATATTCTTGTTCTGCATAGAAAAACAGAAACTAGAAGCAGGAATAGGCTATTCAGCCCTTCGAGCCTGCTCCGCCATTCATTATGATCATGACTGATCATCAAATTCAATATCCTGATCCCCATTTTCTCCCATATCCCTTGATCACTTTAGCCACAAGAGCCATATCTGTCTTCTTGAAATCAGACCTCAACTACTTTCTGTGGCAGTGAATTCCACACATTCACCACTCTCTGGGTGAAGAAATTTCTCCTCACCTCAGTTCTAAAAGGTTTACCCCTTATCCTCAAACTATGACTCCTAGTTCTGGACTCCCCCATCATCGGGAACATTTTTTCTGAGTCTGTATCTTGTATACTGTCAGGAAACAAAGGTGGTTTTGAGTCATCTGTATTTGTATTTGAGAGTATTAGAAATAAGCTATGGCTTTAAGTTTAATTCTGTGTTTCTGTGCAAGAAAGGATTGAAATTTTAGTTAGCTTCATATTAACCAAAGGTGCCTGCATGTCTGTGGGCTTTGGTCACTTTAAACTGTGCTTGCATTGTAATTAAAAGATTTACAATGTGAAAACAAACAGTTTAAAGAAAGGCTGGGTGATTGCTTAGCATGATGTGGAGATGCCGGCGTTGGACTGGAGTAAACACAGTAAGAGTTTTAACAACACCAGGTTAAAAGTCCAACAGGTTTATTTGGTAGCAAATACCATTAGCTTTCGGAGCGCTGCTCCTTCGTCAGATGGAGTCGAAATCTACTCTCAAACAGCGCACAGAGACACAAAATCAAGTTACAGAATACTGATTGGAATGCGAATCCCTACAGCTAACCAGATCTTAAAGATACAGACTGTATGTTGTTAACCTGGTGTTGTTAAAACTCTTACTGTGATTGCTTAGCAACCAGGTGCCACCTAGGTTAGAAATAATTTTTGAATTTAGTTTTAAGCTAGACCCAAAAACAGCTGACAGGACCAGGGAGCTGCAAAAAGCAGGCTTCCCAAAAGAACAAAAGTAAGTCCAGAAACCAGGGAGTTGGACAAAAAGTATGTCTCAGGAAGGCAGTTAAGTTGAAGGAATAAAGAACAAGAAGTTGAACAAGCTCTATATTAGTTGGATACAAGGATAGTAGGTACCACAGCCAAATTTGCAGATGACACTAAAAAAGGTGGGATAGTAAGCTGCGATATGAAATAAGAAATTTACATATGGATGGGTTAAGTGAATGGGGCAAAATTTGGCAGATGGAGTTTAACATGGATAAGTGTGAGGTTATCCATCTTGGCAGGAAGAATACAAAGGCAAATTGGCAAATTATTATTAAAGTGGAGAGAAACTTCAGAGTGCGTCAGTGCAGAGGGACCTGGGTATCCTTCTGCATGAATTGTTGAAAATTAGTATGCAGGTACAGCAAGTAATACGCAAGACAAACGGATTTTAGTACCTATTGCTAAAGGAATTGAACATAAATGTAGTGAAGTGTTGTTGCTACTGTACAATACATTAGTGAGATTGTACTTAGGATATTGTGTACAGTTTTTCTTCCCTTACTTGAAGAGGAATGTAGTTGCATTAGAGGCAGTTAAGAGGAGGTTCACCAGATTGAATCCAGAAATGAGAAGCTTGTCTTAAAAAGAGTGATTAGCAGTTTAAGCCTATACATATTGGAGTTTAGAAGAATGAGAGAAGGGAGACTGACAAAGTAAATGTGGAGAGGAGTTTCCTCTTGTGGAGCAATCTAGAACAGGTCATGGTTTTAGGGTACAGGGGGGCAGATTTAAAACAGAGATGAGGAGAAATTATTTCTCTCAAAAAGTCATGCGTCTGTGGAATTCATTACACCAAAGTGTGGTGGATGCCAGGGCTTAGAGTAAATTTAAGGAAGGGGTGGACAGATTTTTAATTAGTAAGGGTTTGAAGGGCTATGGACAAGAAAGTGAAGTCGAGACGAGAGCAGCCATGATCATGCTCTAGCAGGCTCGAATAAGAAAAGGGATAAGGGGATATGGGGAACAAATGGGGAGATGGATTTGAGATCAGGAAGGGATCAGCCATGATCTGACTGAAATGGTGGAGCAGATTCGAAGGGCTCAATTTCCCTACATCTGCTCCTAATTCCTATGTTCCTAAGGGGCTAAATTGTCTACTCCAGCTCCTAATTCTTGTGATCTTTATGAAGATCCTGTTGGGTGAAGTAAAAAGCAGAGAAAGTGCTCTGCATTAAAGAGTCAGCTGCGAGAACCAGATTTAAAGTGAGAAACCAGACATCAGAGATAAATCAAAAGTTTGACGACATCCTAATACAGCCTGTGAAGCAGTGGTGTTTTTGTGGGAGGGCTGGTTTTGTGGGAGCTTGAATGCACACACCAATCCAAGGCAGAGGGATACTGAAAGGAGGGATTGAAATCCTTGATGAAGGCATCCGAGAAAAAGCATTGTTTGAAGGAAGAATCTAAGGCATAGTTTTTTGAGAGTGGAGTTTGGAAACACTCATGTGGAAGTCAGATTCCAGCGAGACAAATTGGCTCACATAGTATCCACAAAAGTTATATTGAGTGGCATCGGCAACTTGGTGTGGTGCGTCTGACCACAGTTGGTCTGTTAATTTATATGGACTGTGTACTTCCTGAGGATGTTATAGTGCAAGATATATTTTGTAACTTGTGTTCCCCTTAAAAATCTGTGTACATCTGTGAAGATATAGATGGGGTGAAGGAGCTTGTATTATAATCAATCTTTCCATGTTTAATACATTTTTTTGTTAAAAGTTAATTAGCAGTCCTGTGACACTGTTCATCCACTTCTCTAAACAAAAAAATAATGGTTACGGTCTATTGAGCCGGAGTTACATTCTGGCACCTGACTGTCCAGTAGTAACATCAGCTGGGATCACAACAATATGTTGGAACAGGACTAACACTCTTGATTTTGGAAGATCCAAGAGTCACAGTAAGCACATATCAAGTCTCAATGGATACATTCTTGCCCAGGTCTGGATGGTATTAGGTAACAATCTTACTTTCCACAATCTTTATTCAGAAAATCACATTAGCTAAACACAATACTGTTTTGCACCTTTCAGATAGGCCTGTATTTTCTCTGCTTAACTGAAGAGGAACATAAATCTTAGGATAAACTTCAAGATCAATGTTTACTTAACTCATGGTAATTATCCACAGTTTGACACATTCTACCTAATTTATTATACAATAATAATATAAAACACGACAAAGCAGCAGTGTACAGAATACAGAAAGACACAGACTTTACTTGTACAGATCTTTCATAACCTCAGCACATCCCAAAGGACTTTCCAACCAATTAACAACATGAAGAAGTGTAGTCAGCTACACTGACAGCTACTTTTCAGCCAGCCTAGTCCCACAAACAGCAATGTAATTAATAATTGCCAAATAATCTGATTTCGGGTGTTAGGGATGAATATTGGTCAACATGATCTGGATAACTACCGCGATCTCCTGCAAATTAGTAATGGAATCTTTCACACTCACACAAAGCGGACAAGCTTTAATGCATCTCTGACAGTGCAGCCTGCGTGATTGAGAGTTCATACTGCCTGAATAACTTGATGTCCTGGGCTGTATATAGAATCAATGCATACTAAAGTAAAAACAGCTTTCTTCTGAGCTTGGGTTGCATTGTGTAAGTGAGCTTAAGGCAAGGATGAGGAGCTGATGGAATGTACGAAACTCACTCATTCCATGCCCTGTTGGTTTAGGTGAGATTGTTCAAAGAATCATAGAATGCCTGCAGTGCAGAAGGAGGCCATTCAGCCAATTTGAGTCTGCACCAAAAGAGCATGTTACCCAAGCCCACCCCTCATCCTACCCCCGTAACCCAGCGCATTTACCATGGCTAATTCACCTAACCCACACATGTTTGAACACTAAGGGGCAATTTAGCATGGCCAATCCACCTAACCTGCACGTATTTGGACTGTGGGAGGAAACCGGAGCACCCGGAGGAAACCCATGCAGACACAGAGAGAACGTGCAAACTCCACACAGATAGTCACCCAAGGCTGGAATCAAACCCTGGTCTCTGGCACTATGAGGCTGCAGTGCTAACCACAATGCCACTCTATCTGGTTATCTGGTTTATAGCAACAAAATGGTTAAGTGGGCCATGTAACCATGCCAATAGAATGCTTAGAGCTACGTTCATTTTGTTAACTCCGCGCTCATGACACTTTTACATATCTATTATGTACTTTGCATGCATATCACCTTCAAATCAAAGTAAAAATCAATGGTAGAATTACTATTAGAGATCTGAGAGAACCCTGGATGTTGTACTCAGACTAGATTGTGTAATAACAGCTCAAAAAAGGCCCATTTACTCACAATGAAATCCTGAAATGTCATGTCACAATAAAGAGCTGATTATGCATTGTTATATCCAATGCATATGTGCTCCAGTGTTTCAAGTAACTAGACAAATTAGAAAAATAAAGCAGTCGAACAGCGTACTCTCAAGAACTGCACTATCAGCATAGATTCTTCTTCTCTTTGGTAATCTTTTAACCAGTGGGGGAACTTTCTTTCAAGCCTTTATTAGAAAATGCAGGAGGATCCTTGGGTTCGTAAATTTCTATTTGCCATTGAGGGAACTATTTATTGATGCTTGAATTTGCCCTGTAATATTAACAGTGATTCTATTGGCTTTGCAATTATAAGGAGGTTCTCCTTTCTATAGAATTTCCAATGATACCAATATACCCACTGTGCTGATGTCAACTTTTTGAAAAGCCTATCTAATTGGACCAACTCTTTTGCCCAAAGCTCTACAATGTGCTAGCGTGCTGGTTAAGTGCATTGACCCGAACAGGCGCTGGAGTGTGGAGACTAGGGGAATTTCACAGTAACTTCATTGCAGTGATAATGTAAGCCTTACTTGTGACGAATAAATAAATAAACCTAACTTGTGTGCTCAATTCTCTGAAGTGTGACTTTAATCCACAATCTTCTAACTCAGGAGGACACAGTGTTACCCATTGAGCCACATTTGACACTCAGGGCAGGATTTTCGCTCGGGCAAGATCGTAAAATCCCGCCAGAGGCCAACGGAGATTTCTGTTCTGGGAACCTCGCCTGCTCCGGTTCAGAGGTGGGCGAGGTGGTAGGGTTTCGGCCTCAAACTTAGACAGCGGTGCAGAGATATATTCTTAAGTTCACAGACTTTTGTCAAGCTAAAATTGTTCTTATAGCCCTCATGATTTTAACTATGGCAGAACACCACATCTGCCACAGAGTATGGAAAGTCTAACCCAAGAGAGAAGAAGCGAGGTGATGGAAGCTTCCAGTTTGTATTATAATCACCAAGGACCAAATCCTACAGTGGACTCAGGAAAATCCAACCTATGCACTTTCACGGCTTGCAAACTATACACCTGACCCATATGTAACTTTTCATGCCACCTTTGGGGTTGGGATTGAAATAGAATCCCTACAGTGCAGAAGGAGGCCATTTGGCCCATCAAGCCTGCATCAAAAACAATCCCACCCAGGTCCTATCCCCATAATCCCATGTATTTACACAAAGGGACAATTCTGCATGGCCAATCTACCTAACCTGCACATCTTTGGAGTGAGAGAGGAAACCCATGCAGACACGGGGAGAATATGCAAACTCCACACAGACAGTGACCCAAGCCAGGAATTGAACCCGGGTCCCTGGCGCTTTGAGGCAGCAGTGCTAACCACTATATCACTGTACCACCCCATACAGTTTACAAACTGCACAGGAGTGCATGAGCAATGTGACTGTGGAAGTGGGTCAATTAAAAAGCCCATCCCAGCTCCAAACAGTCTTTAAAGGCTCCCTAAACCTCACCCCACCCAATCTACCGGCCTGCCAGCCAAGCCCTTTCAGACGGCTTGACAGTGGGGCAGCAACTGTGCTGAAAATCATTAAGCACTTGAAATTCAACCAAGTATTCAGAATGGCCACAGCTGTCCAGACAATAGATCTCTTTCTGGGAAGGAAAGAACAGAAGGTGCTAATTTGAAAACAGAATGCCTGTCAATCAATGTAACAGAGCAGGTGGTTAGATTTGTTTCAAATGTAATTTTTTTTTCCAAGTGTCAAAACCAGCCAGAGCCATTTAAACCACAATAGGAATGACGACTGTATACATTGACAGGCTATTCTTCAGGAGCCACATCCTCCATTGCTCGTGATGTATCAGAAGCAGTGATGTAATTTTGTTCCTTACCTTTACAGCACATTCTTTTCCACTGTGCAAATTGACACAGCCTTGGACCTTGGCATAGGCTCCTTCTCCTAGTTGTTCATCAGTCAGCTTGTACAAATCTGCCAATGCAATAAATTATTTAATATACAATTATTTCAGAGTAGTCACAATATTGTCAGTGCTTTTAACAAGACATTATATTGAAAAATCATAGTGAACAGATCAAAATGAGATCAGAACTTAATCAATCACAAATAATTGTAAAGGAAAAGAACAGCTTAGAATAACAACCAGAACATTCAGGAATTGGTCTGGTCATCGGCCAATCTAAACTTTCAAAAGATTGATAGGCCAAGTAGTCTTTTCTGATCCCAAGCTTTTCTTAAGTACAACTATCGTGAAAACATCACAATGCATTGGAAACACACCTATCAAAATGGAAAGCCATTTTCTATGGAATGTTGCTGATAGCTGAGGCACAAGCACCCTCTTTGGCCCTCAGCCCCAGCTCATATTGATGTGATTTTTTAAAAAAAATCATTTATGGGATGCAGGTGTTGCAGGCTAGGTAGCATTTATTGACATCCTTAGTTGCCCTCGAGAAGTTGGTGATGAACTACCTTCTTGAACCGCTAAAGTCCATGTGGTGTGGGCACACCCAAGAGCTGTTAGGGAGGGAGTTCCAGGATTTTGATCCAGTGATAGTGAAGGAACGGCGATATATTTCCAGGTCAGGATGGTGAGTGATTTGGAAGGAAACTTCCAGGTGGTGATGTTGCCACGTGTCTGCTGCCCTTGAACTTCTACATGGTAATGATCGTGAGTTTGGAAGGTGCTGCTTAAGGAGTCTTGGTGAGTTCCTGCAGTGCATCTTGTAAATGGTACACACGGCTGTCACTGTGTGTCGATGGTGAACTGAGTGAATA
Organism: Mustelus asterias; assembly: GCF_964213995.1. Taxonomy (NCBI): domain Eukaryota; kingdom Metazoa; phylum Chordata; class Chondrichthyes; order Carcharhiniformes; family Triakidae; genus Mustelus; species Mustelus asterias. The sequence goes on from NC_135808.1 coordinate 111,104,535, forward strand.
TTTGTGGAAGGCTGCTTTGTCCTGGACGGTATTAAGCTTCTTGAGTGTTGTTGGAGCTGCACTAATCCAGGCAAGTGGAGAATATTCCATCACATTTGGATTTGCGCTTTCTAAATGATGGACAGAGTTTGGGGAGTCAGAAGGTGATTTACTCTCCACAGGATTCCTAGCCTTTGACCTGCTCTTGTAGCCAGAGTATTCATACGGCTAGTCCTGTTATTTATTTGTTACCCTTTCAGTTCCACAATGAGCAAGGTTAAGTGCTTTCTCAAAGCTGAGAGAATAAAATAAAAGAAATCAGCAAGCAATAAGAGTGAGCAAGAGCCTGGAGAATAATGCCACAGGAAAACAGAGGGAGAGACACGGTACGTGCTCCGAATGCCAGATTAGGAAAATATGAGCAAGTGAAAAATTCAAAGTACAGGGAAAGCACAGTAGGCCCATCAACATCGATAAAAAATAGGTTAATGTTTTCACTGTCAAACCTTTGTCAGAACTAGAAAAGGGAAGACACATGACTGAACTTGCTTGGCAATTAAAGATGTGTTTATGCGAGCAGAGCAGCAATTCACAAAGCATGCAGAATACTGAATCTTAACAGATAAATCCATAGAGTATAAGTCACTGAAAATTACTGTGCTCTAATCAGTATCTACCGAGTACTGTATCCAATTTTTGTCACTCAGTTCAAGGAATGCAATCAAGAAGGTGACACAAATTTAAAAAGCCAATTCCTAGTATCAGGGGATTTGAGTTATGAATAAAACCTGGGCAAAATTAGCTTTGCAGTCTTGAAACTCAGACGTTTACAAGATAGGAAAGGTTAACTTGAAACAGTACTTGAGGTTAAACTCTGACGATAGGGACAGTCTGTGTGGGTTAAGTTCTTTACACAGGTTTCTGTTAGGAACAAGTAAAAATTCCTGGAATGTAGCTAATGCTAAAATGGAGGATGGAAAACTAAATTGTTTTTAAGCAGATGCACTAGATGGGTCAAATAGCCTTACTCATCACCTGCATTTATCTCCTGATCTTGTGAAATGATTCGTTGGTTATCTGAAACCCAAGACTGGATTGCTGCCTTATACTCACCCAAATGTCCACCATTTTACTTTTCTCCCCCCCCCCCCCCCCCCTTTTACATACAGAAATCATTACTCCAAGTTCAGTTTAATATTGCTACATTTGGTAGAAGTTAAATAAAGTAGCAAAAATAACATCTCAAATATTGAGAATAAATATATAGTAAATTAATAGTTTGAATGAGATTTGATTGAGTAATTTTAATTTATCTTTTGTTGTGTGTTGTGCCTTGTGAATCAGCGTGGATTTTGATGTTCCCACTTCCCAACCAAATTCCACATCCTCTAGCTAGATTGAGAAATAGGAGAGAGAACAGCTGAGATGAAAAGCCAATAACTCCTAGACAATCGTGGGGGAGGGGCCATAGCATGGTTAGCGATGGCGAGAACACCTTTTGGGATTCTCCCAGAACCCCCATGGCCCAATATAATCCAGTTCACATCCTTGCATATTTAAACAATCGTTTAAATACAGAGCGTCAGTTTGGAGGTAGATTCTCCTGACTTCTGCAATTCTCCCAATCATCAGGCGCAGCGGGAACCTGGCTTGAATCACTACTGGTCTCCACAAATGGAAACTAGTCATTACGGCCACACCAGAGGGGCTCTAAGGGCATTGAAGCCCTCAGCAAGTTGGGAGATGGCTGGGTAGTGCCCTAGTACTGCCAACCTGGCAGTGCCAGCCATGGGGGTGCTTCTGAAGGGGGGGGGGGGGAGCCTTTGGTGACCCCACAGCAGGGTGTCACTCACTTAAAGGGGGTGGGGGGGGGGGGATTTTGGTACCGTTTCCCGCTGAGGACAACACTTCAACATTTTTTGGGAGAATTCTGCCCATAGTTTTTCAATCTGTATCTGCATGCTCAGCTTGAACTTATTTTCTAGGTTTTTTTTGTTTTCAATGTTTGATAAATCAGTGGGAATGTTTAGGAAAATGGATAAAAATATCAGCATAGATGGCAATAAATCCTGAGGTGGGAGGGAGAGGAGCCTGAGGTAGCGGTACATATTGGTACCGCTGATGTGGGTAGGAAGGGAGAAGGGGTCATGAAAAGGGAGTACAGGGAATTAGGGAGACAGCTGAGAAAGAGGAAAGCAAAGGTAGTAATCTCAGGATTACTGCCTGTGCCACGGGAAGGTGAGGGCAGGAATGGAGTGAGGTGGAAGATGAATGTGTGGCTGAGGGACTGGTGCAGGGGGCAGGGATTCAGGTTCCTGGACCATTGGGACCTCTTTAGGGGCAGGGGTGATCTGTATACAAAAAACGGGTGGAACTTGAATCACACGGGGACCAATATCCTGGCCGGTAGGTTGGCTAAAGTTACTGGGGAGAATTTAAACTAGATAGGTTGGGGGGAGGGGAGCTAGAAGAGTTGACTAGGATCAAGGAACTAATTGATGGGGTGGAGGATGCAGGGGTAAGGGGAATTACAAAATTAATGGTAGAGGAGAGGGTGCAAGTGAATGAAGGCGGTAATTTAGATAAGGGAGTAGAGGGAGAGGGTGTTCGCGACTCATCAAAGCGGGTCCAGATAAAAGCTGGAATAAGGACACTTTGCCTGAATGCACGAAGCATTCGGAACAAGGTATATGAGTTGATGGTGCAAATCAGCACGAGTGGGTACGATCTAGTGGCCATTACAGAAACGTGGCTGAAAGGTGACCAGGACTGGGAGATGAATATCCAGGGGTATCAGGCGTTTAGGAAGAATAGACAGGAAGGAAAAGGTGGTGGGGTCGCGCTATTAATAAGAGATAATATCAGGGTAGTACTGAGGGATGACATAGGCTCTGAGGAACAAAACGTGGAATCGTTATGGGTAGAGATGAGGAATAGTAGAGGGAGAAAGACACTAGTAGGTGTGGTATATAGGCCCCCAAATAATAATGTTGAGGTGGGGAGGGCTATAAACAAGCAGATAAGGGATGCGTGTAAAAACGGAACGGCAATAATCATGGGGGACTTCAACATGCACATTGACTGGCAGACTCAAGTCGGTAAGGGTGGAATGGAGGAAGAGTTCTTAGAATGCTGTCGGGATAGTTTCCTTGAACAGCATGTTACGGAACCGACGAGGGAACGAGCTATTTTGGATCTGGTATTGTGTAACGAGGTAGGTAGAATTAAGGATCTTATTGTGAAGGACCCTCTTGGGTCTAGTGACCACAATATGGTCAAATTTCTGATTCAGATGGAAGAGGAGAAAGTTTGGTCCCAAACCAGTGTCCTCTGTTTGAACAGAGGGAAATATGATAGGATGAGGGATGAATTGGCTAAGGTAGACTGGGAGAGCAGGCTGGCAGGTAGGATAGCTGAGGAACAGTGGAGGATTTTTAAGGAGATCCTTTTCAGTTCTCAGCAAAAATATATTCCAGCAAAAAACAAGGATTGTAAGAAAAGGGAGAACCAGCCGTGGATAACGAAGGAAATAAAGGAGAGTATTAAAATAAAAACAGCTGCGTACAGAGTGGCCAAAAATAGTGGAGAAACAAGTTATTGGGAAAAATTTAAGAAACAACAAAGAGAGACTAAGAAAGCGATAAAGAAAGGAAGGATAGACTATGAAGCTAGGCTAGCAATTAATATAAAAAATGATAGTAAAAGTTTTTATAAATATATAAAAAGGAATAGAGTGGCTAGAGTGAATGTTGGACCCTTGGAGGACGAGAGGGGGGAGTTAATAGTGGGAAATGAGGACATGGCTGAGTCTTTAAATAAGTTTTTTGTGTCGGTCTTCACGGTGGAGGACACAAATAGTTTGCCAAATATTAACGATAGAGGGTTGGCAGCAGGAGAAATACTTAATACAATTAATGTAACCAGAGAGGCAGTGCTGGGTAGACTAATGGGACTGAAGGTGGACAAGTCCCCGGGTCCGGATGGAATGCATCCCAGGGTATTGAAAGAAATGTCAGAGGTAATAGTGGATGCGTTAGTGATTATTTATCAAAACTCGTTGCATTCTGGGGTAGTGCCGGTTGATTGGAAAACGGCTAATGTTACGCCGCTGTTTAAAAAAGGAAGGAGACAAAAGGCGGGTAACTATAGGCCGGTCAGCTTAACGTCTGTAGTAGGGAAAATGCTGGAATCCATTATTAAAGAGGAGATAGCAGGGCATCTGGATAGAAATGGTTCGATCAATCAGACGCAGCATGGATTCATGAGGGGAAAGTCGTGCTTGACGAACATGTTGGATTTTTATGAAGATGTGACTAGGGCGGTTGATGGAGGAGAACCGGTGGATGCGGTGTTTTTGGATTTCCAAAAGGCGTTTGATAAGGTGCCCCATAAAAGGCTACTGAAGAAGATTAGGGCACACGGAGTTGGGGGTAGTGTGTTAAAGTGGATTGGGGACTGGCTATCCGACAGGAAGCAAAGAGTCGGAATAAATGGGTGTTTTTCCGGTTGGAGGAAGGTAACTAGTGGCGTGCCGCAGGGATCGGTACTCGGGCCGCAACTATTTACCATTTATATAGATGATCTGGAGGAGGGGACGGAGTGTAGGGTAACGAAGTTTGCAGACGACACAAAGATAAGTGGAAAAGTGAATCGTGTGGAGGACGGAGAAGATCTGCAGAGAGATTTGGACAGGCTGAGTGAGTGGGCGAGGATATGGCAAATGGAGTATAACGTTGATAAATGCGAGGTTATACACTTTGGAGGAAATAATAACAAATGGGATTACTATCTCAATGGAAACAAATTAAAACATGCTACCGTGCAAAGGGACCTGGGGGTCCTTGTGCATGAGACGCAAAAGCCCAGTCTGCAGGTACAACAGGTGATCAAGAAGGCAAATGGGATGTTGGCCTATATTGCGAAGGGGATAGAATATAAAAGCAGGGATGTCTTGATGCACCTGTACAGGGCATTGGTGAGGCCGCAGCTGGAATACTGTGTGCAGTATTGGTCCCCTTATATGAGGAAGGATATATTGGCATTGGAGGGAGTGCAGAGAAGGTTCACCAGGTTGATACCGGAGATGAGGGGTTTGGATTATGAGGAGAGGCTGAGGAGATTGGGTTTGTACTCGTTGGAGTTTAGAAGGATGAGGGGGGATCTTATGGAGACTTATAAGATAATGCGGGGGCTGGATAGGGTGGAGGCGGAGAGATTCTTTCCACTTAGTAAGGAAGTTAAAACTAGAGGACACAGCCTCAAAATAAAGGGGGGTCGGTTTAAGACAGAGTTGAGGAGGAACTTCTTCTCCCAGAGGGTGGTGAATCTCTGGAATTCTCTGCCCACTGAGGTGGTGGAGGCTACCTCGCTGAATATGTTTAAAGCGCGGATGGATGGATTCCTGATCGGTAAGGGAATTAAGGGTTATGGGGATCAGGCGGGTAAGTGGTACTGATCCACGTCAGATCAGCCATGATCTTATTGAATGGCGGGGCAGGCTCGAGGGGCTAGATGGCCTACTCCTGCTCCTATTTCTTATGTTCTTATGTTCTTATGTTCTTATGTTCTTAAAGCCAATCCAACATTTCTGAAAAGTTGTGACCCAAATTCTTGTTTACATATAAAAATGGACAGGAACAGTGGGGACCTGTGAAAGTTGTAGAATACATTTTCAGATAGGTGGTGGAAAAGAATCGAACTACCAGGGATGGTGGCCAGGGCAGCTAATAGTTGTTTTGAAGGGGATCAAGGAACAGGTAGGTCTAAAGACAACACTCTAGCCTTGGGGGACTCTATAGTAAGTTGAGTTGATACAATGTTCTGTTGCAAGAGGCCAGGATGATGCATTGCTTCCAAGGTGCCAGAGTTCACAATGGAACTGAAAGGGAGAATATGATCCTATGTTGAGAAAGGGATAAACTAGAGCAGTGGTTCCCAAACTTTTTTCACTGGGCCGCACTTTCGGAATAAAAGTTTGCTCGCGCCACACCGAATTTTTTATTGATAAGAAATACATTCAAAAACAAAAAAAAACAACTCCTAGCAGTGCTTGATTCATAACATAGAACACAACTACTTTATAATATGATCATGGGACATCCAGAAAGTATAAAACAATCACTTTGGAAAAATATCTAATCCATGTTTAAATGTTTCTTTGATTGTCCTTGAATCTTCCCGCCACACTTGCCATCCTCTCTCGCTGCACCAGTGTGGCGCATTGCACCCTTTGGGAACCACTGAACTAGAGGCTGAGACTGACAGGGCAACCATAAATACAGGTAGGCTAGAATGAAGGAGCTAGTATATTGCAAAAGGGAAGGAAATAAGAAATAGCACAGGGACACTTTAAACAAGCTCAGGAGAAAGAGGGAAAAACAAAAAAAAGATTCATTTTTAACCAGTCATCATAGAATTTTTTGGGAGGTCGAAGAAAGTGTCAAAGTTTCGGCGAGAAGCTTATTGTGAAGTATTTCAAGAAGCTTTTCTTAATTAAAGAAACCAATGTGAGGGAGGCAATATTGGATTTGCTCCCAATTAATGAAGAGGAAAGATGGAGATGTGGAGATAAAGTAAGGATGTTTTCAAAGGAAATGTTTTTACATTAGTCAGCCAGTTTTTCCCAAATTAAAGAAAAGGATAAAATCATACGCGAGTGTGCAATGAAACATCAGAAACAAGGAACACAAAATACTGTGGATGCTGGAAATCTGAACTAAAAACAACTTGCTGGTAAACTCTCAACAGGATAGGTACTATTTGTGGAGAGAAAAAATACAAGTTAGCATTTTAGGTCAATGATTTTTCATCAGAGCATCTGGAACTGTTGAGTTACAGGAGGGAATATGATAAGAATACACTGCATGTATATAAAATGGCAATAACAACACGCTGAAAGTAAAGCAAGGCTGCAGAAGTACATTGGGTCGTTTTACTAGTGGCAGTGGGGAGGTAACGTCTGAGGACAAGTAAACGGCAGAAGTATGAAATCTTCATTGTATCTGTTTTACTATGGGGACAAGGGAAAGAAAGAGAATCTGAGGGGAGCATGTGAGAGAAAGAGAGAGGCTGTCAACCTTTAGTATTACAAGAAATAATACAAAGATTTGGAAGTTAAAGATAATACAAAATCTCCAGTGCTTTCACATTTCAGTCAAAGGGCACTTAGTGGTAAAGTTGCCCAAAGTACTTGTATATCTTTCAAATCAGATCAGTACAATTGGAATGTTGCCAAATGTATCCCATTTCTATTTATTTTCCATATAAAAAGGAGTGTGGAGATGCAAGGAATGAGCTCGCTTAGAAGCCTTCCCGGTGGGCAAATATTCAAGGCCTTAATGGGAGATAGTGAATTATCTGGACAGACAAGATCTGATTGGAGAAAGTTAACATGGGTACAAATGCAGCAGGACTAGGTCTTTTTATGTTTACAGATCTAATACATGAGGGGAAGATGGAGGAATTATCTACTCGGATTTCAGGAGTTACTTGGTATTTCAAAAAACAGACTGCTCAAAGTGCACTTGACTGAGAGAAGCGACAAAATTGGGATGAATTGCGGTATAGCTGAGAGGTAAGCAATATTACAGCTAACAGGTAAAAAAACCAGTTGCAAGTGGACTACCATGGGGACTATCATTGGGGCAGCTGTTTATCATTTTGATCAATGATTTATAGAATAGAATGTTGTTCAAGAATTGAAGATAGTATCAAACTAAACACAGTGGAGAGAATACTATCCTTAGAGATCTGGATCAAACAAGCTGATTTGCAGAGAGGCGACTGCATGTTGTAGAGTGTTGAGATATTAATCATAGAATCCTACAGTGCAGAAGGAGGCCATCCGGCCTATCAAGTCTGCACTGACCACAATCCCACTCACGCCCTATCCCCATAACCGCATGCATTTACCCTAGCTAGTCCCCCTGACACTAGGGGAAATTTAGCATGGCCAATCCACCTAACCTGCACATCTTTGGACTGTGGGAGAAAACCGGAACACCCAGAGGAAACCCATGCAGACACGGGCAGAATGTGCAAACTCCACACAGACAGTGACCCAAGCCGGGAATCAAACCCGTAACAAAGCAAAAAAGAATTGGGGGATGTTGATGATGTGAACTATTGAGGTGTATAGCTAAGAATATGACCAAGTCAGAAAAGATGTTATAATGGTATCAAACTTGGGTGAGACACAATCTGCTCTGTTTTGGTCCCTATGTTGCAAAGTTATTGGAGATACCCCAAGTCAGAAGACTAAAGTATGAGGGAAGGATTACCCATCCTAATACTTGACTCTCTGGACAGGACTATGGGCAATGCCATTCGAAGAATAGCACAAGAATAAATTTAATAAAAAGGAAGATTTTCAAAGACATGAAAAAATTGAATGCAGGGCAGGTCATCAGGCTTGGAATTTCAAGGAAAGAATAAAACCTTTTAGTTAAAAAGTGTCAAAGGAGAATAAGAAATTTAGACAACCTTTTATAGTAAGGCACTGATAAAGTTATGGAACAGGCTATCATTAGAAATGATGGTGGAGAAAACCGTTACAGATTTTAAGATAAGGACCGGATGAATTTTTGCTTAGGGCTGTTAACTCCAGAATCCTAATTGGAAGCTTGAGAGGGTTGGTCAGACTAACCCAAGATCTTCTTATGCCCAAGACATCACTAAGTATTAAGTATTATTTACTGAATGGAACATTCCATTAGCTTTTTTAAACTTCTTTCACAAATGGAGCGAGAATAAATTACTTGGTGAGTATTCATCTTTTCCTGTCTGAATAATTTGCCTCTTTTTCAGTGAGGTTTAAACATTTGGCGAGTCTAAGGTAAGATTTGACAGTAATGGATTCTACTTATATCTAGCTGGCAATGTTATGTATCTTTTTTCAGGACTGTGACACAAAAGTTGAGTCTGCCCCTCAGCAAATAGATTATTTCAGATGGCGAGTTACAACTGTGTATGACACATCATACAGGGATTCTCAGTGACCTCATATCACGCAGGGAAGTGGTTTGTGACATTATCTTCAAGGAAATGCTGTAGGTTAAACTCTGAAATGTCACACCAACAGATATCAGAAGTCATCAAAATAAAGTCACTGACCTTCAAACTTCCCAGTAAAGCTGTCCGTGGTCCTTGCTCTTCTCTTCTTCTTGTTGCGTTTGCCATTGTCAATAATACTGACTGGGTGACTGGACATAATTTCTGTAAGGATCCAAAACAAAGAAAAACACTCATAAATGCACATTTATTGTTGTAATGATTAATTAGGTGCAGTGAATTTCCTCTTATCACCCCTCCAACCAAAGTGCTGGGAAGGTAATAAATGTCACCAACACAAAAGACTGAGGGATGTCAGACAAAAAAAACACTATATTCTGCTGAAACATAGAAATATAATTTATGGAAATGAGGAAGTCACAGATGACTGACAATCAATTATTCTTGAGGCTCGGGGAGAACCGTGTGCCATCAAAAGCTTTATCTGTCATACCTCTATATACTCTTAAGTATGTTATAGATGATACGCAAGTACAAATTGTACTATGTTTCTTGGAAAGGTTGCCTTCAGTGGACATTTCTTTGTTCTATCATTTGCTATTAAATACAATCACACATTTTATCACTGTCTCCATTATATCTGTCTTGGAGATTTTTGCAGCCCACACCTGTGACCAAGAGTTGGACAATGTACTCCTAACATTCAATTAGCATTGCTCTGCCATGGTCAAGCATTAAGATGCCCTACAGTGTTTCCTTTTCCAAGGACATTCAAATCTGCCACAGCTGCCACCTCAGAAAGGGACAAGGGTCACATTTTGTGGCAACATTAATTTAGCTGAAGCTGGATATATTTACAATATCCTGCAGCGTGCCATCCACTGTAAAATAAAGGAAGTCATTGAGGCTCCCTATTAAATGATGGCTAACTATATTTCTCACTCTGCTACCAGAGACAGGCAAGTGAAACTAACTTCTCACAGATTTCAGGCGTTCCCATGGTTCAGGTGTCATCAGCTGCATGTACATCACTTAGTCACAGGTCATCTCTGCCCAGGTACATCACCCTCAGGCAAGCTGGCTGGGAAGCCAGTTCAAAAGGAAGTAGAAAAGTAATGGCAGTCTTTTAAGGAGATTTTTAATAGCTCCCAGCAAAGATTTATCCCAGTAAAAACGAAAGACTCTGAGAAGGATGGACTGTAATTACAATGCATCCTTCTCAGTAACTAACAGTTAGTTAGTACAGTAACTAACAAAAAGGTTATATAGATTGCACCAAATTGAAATAAATACTGTACAAATCTGCAAAGGTTAATGGTAGATCAGGAGATAGGTCAGATTTTAAGAACCAGCAAAATGACTAAAAAATAATAAAGGAGAAAGCTGAGTGAGAACTAGCTAGTAATATAAAAACAAACAGCTAGACTTACATAATTGTAGAAAGTAGAAGAGTAATTAAGAGTAATTAAGTTAGTCCTCTGGAGAGTGAGCCTGGGGAATTGATAATGGAAAAAAGGAAACAGGGGAGGCATCGGCCAGGTATTTTGTGTCAAGTCTTTATCTAGAAGACTGAAACTTCCCAAAGATACTAGAAAATCAAAAGGTGAGCAGAGGGAGGAAAACAATCATTATAGGGAAAAGGTGCTGGGAAAGCAATTAGACCTAAAGGCTAACAGGTCCCCAGGGCCAGATGGCCTACACCCTAGGGTCTTTTAAAAAAGTCGCTGCAGAGGTAGTAGATGCGTTGGCTATAAACTTCCAATTTTTTTTAGATTCTGGAAGTCTTCCATTGGTTAGGAAAATAAGTAACGTAACAACTTTATTTGAGAAAGGAGGGAGACAGAAAGCTGGATACCAAAAGCCAATGAGTCGAACATCTGTCGTAAGGAAATTGTTAAAATCCTTTATCCAGGAGGTTACAACAGGATGCTTAGAAAATCATAATGTGATCAGGTAGAGCCAACATAGCTTTGTGAAAGGGAAATTGTGTTTAACTAATACAGTAAAGGTTGTTTGGGAAGTAATGAGTAGGGTGGATAAAGGGCAATCTGTAGATGTAGTACACTTGGATTTCACTTGGATTTCCAAAAGGCATCTGATAAGGTGCCACATCAAAGGTTAGCACACAAGATAAAGAGCACATGGGATTTTAGCATGGATAAAGGATTGGTGAGCTCACAGGAAGCAGAAAGTATGGAATAATCAGGTTAACAAGCTCTAACTATTGGAGTGCTTCTGGGGGATTGATTCCAAATGTAGGGAGGTTAATGCTTCAGTTGTACAGGGTATTGGTGAGACCACACCTGGAATATTGTGGACAGAATTTGGCTCCTTATTTGAGGAATTATGAAAATGGATTAGAAGCAGTTCAGACATGTCTTCCAGTTTCCACCTCCTTCAATTCAGGCTCCAGTGCAGTATTTGAAAAGCTGGGAACCCATTCTCTCCTATGTTGTGCCTTTATTAATTGTTTCCCAGATCAGATTTACTTCCAAAATGAGTGTCATCACAAGTTCCAGCCAGAATGCACGTTCTCTTTAAGAGATGCAGACTGGTTTGAACTGGTGCTAGCAAGTTATATACATTTGGGGCCTCTGCTGATGCACACAGCTAATAAACAGGACAGTTAGCTTGGCCGAACAAAGTTGGTATGCTGTCTGCATTACACTGAACAAGTGTGAGTTAATTATATGTACATCATGATTCTCCATACCAATATTTGGGGACTATCCCATTTAACCCTCGTGGTTCTGTGTGATACTTTAATGTGCATTTTTATGATCTACAAGCACGGAGGTGGTGCTTAGACCACCATTTGGCACTCAGCATTCACTCTGAATTCACTTCTTTTACTCCTAATCTCTCTTCCATTGTGTTGAAATGAAGACACTATTGTATTTTAAATCTTTTGTTTCCCCCTTTAGACTTCAAATCCTCATTTCTTCAAATTTTCTTTTCAACCTTGGTGCTGTTCTGCACAATATACCTTAGCCCTCATCTTACATTCGAAAGAAAATGAATATGCAGTGTTTTTTATTGTAATTAACTCAAGGAATGAATTATCTTTCTACCTGGTTTTAATTAAAACAAATCTCAAGAAGCTAGGATAAAATGAAAATTAAAGAATTGGATAAAAGGAAACTGATAAGGATTCAGCTGCAATGAGGGCTTTTGATAAAAGCCTCATAACAGGGTAAGCAGATATTTACCTAAGTGGAGCAGAGAACAATATGGCATAGAATTACAGGAGTTAAAGATGCAGAGGGCAGAAGTTCAAACGGAGAACTAAGAATTAACGTTGTACGGGGAGGCAATGGCCAGCTGGTTTATCGCTAGATTATTAATCCAAAATTCAGCTAATGTTCTGGAGATCCAGGTTCGAATCCCGCTGTGGCGGATGGTGGAATTTGAATTAAGAATCTACTGATGGCTGTGAAACCATTGCCGATTGTTGGAAAACTCGATCTGGTTCACTAATGTTGTTTAGGGAAGGAAATCTGCCGTCCTTACCCGGTCTGGCCTATATGCGACTCCAGAACCACTGCAATGTGGTTGACTTTCAACTGCCCTCGGGCAAATAGGGATTGGCAATAAATGCTGGCCGGCCAGCGACGCCCCATGTCCCACAAACGAATAAAAAAAACTTAAATGCTAAAAGGGGGAAGCTCATGTAATAAATGTTAGTAGGAGGGACTTCTAAGACAAGTCGTTCAGATAAGACGAAATCAAAAGCATTAAATAGTACATCAGGGCAGGGTTGGTCCTGTAAAAGAAGAAGAACTGGCAGGAAAAAGAAATCACAGCCACACCCAGTTGGAAGCTGAGCTCTTTCCCAAAACAAGCTGTTACCTGGAGATTGCAGTTTAACCCTAGCTGTTTGCCACTATGAAGAAGAAAATTTCCCAAAAGAAAGATACAGAACCTGTATCTACACAGAGAGTGGTGGGGGCCTGGAATGCACTGCCAAGTAGGGTGGTGGAGGCAAACACGCTGACATCGTTTAAGGCTTACCGGGATAGTCACATGAGCAGTCTGGGAATGGAGGGATACAAACAAATGGTCTAGTTGGACCAATGAGCGGCACAGGCTTGGAGGGCCGAAGGGCCTGTTTCCTGTGCTGTACTGTTCTTTGTTCTGTACAGTATTTATTGCTGGATTTGGCTCATAGTGTTAAAAACTATGGGATGCTGTTAGGGAGAGGTATATTCTTGGATTTTAGGGAGGTAGAGAGATTTGGAATGGGGTTATACTGTGTGTGTAGCCATTATTGTAGTTAAGTGCAATTTTTGTTCTGTGTGCTTTATAGTTTAATAAATGTTTTTTATTTGAACGATTACAAGAAGGCTGGAGCTTTCTTCACTGGTTTCATCTCTTTCCTCGCATTACACCAAACTGCAAAGTAAACAGTTCAGAACCGGTGTTCCAAGTTTCCCTTCCGAGATTGGGAATACTCTCACATTTAACATCAGTGGGGTTTTTAACATAACTTCCACGGTCTTGTTTCTCTTTCTCTGGTAAAATGCTTTGTGCCAGAAGTGGCAACAAATTCATAATTTCAAAAACAATCAGATCTCTAAACTAGGTCACAGGGTAAAGTCTCTGTCCCTCTCATATACAGCACAATTTCATAAAGTTCTTACTTTCATCCTCTTTTTTAATTATTAGCAGACAATAAGCTCACTTATCCATAACAATCTATAAAGTGCTAACAAATAAAATGAGGGTGGTCCAGTCTAGTTTTGCTATTTGTAATTTTGTTTTCCGCCTTTCAACTCTCCAATCATCAGAAGATTTAATCTCATTGTATATCTTAGCAACTTGTTTTTAACAAGAGTTCGCAAATCAGATAAAGCCACACTCTCCTGCGATTCAGAAGGAAAGAGGAGCAAAGATAGAATCAGCTAGTGGAGGGGTAAGGAAAACAGTTTTGCCTCCCCCTCTAGGATTCTCTTTCCACTTCTCTAATCTCTCTCCTCATTAAAGCCTACCTCTTGGACCAAAACTTTGACCTTAATGTCTCCCAATATGACCTTTGTCAAACTTTGTGAAACGCTTTGGAATATTTTACCACATTAAAAGGTGCTATATAAATGCAAATTGCTGTTGTTATTCAAACAACACAGAACAGCACTCTATGAATTATTGTACATAGTTCTTGCTGCAATAGGGGCATCAAGGAATTAGCAGCAGTGGGGTTGATTCGCAGTCTGAAGGTCCCTGATTCAGATAGTAGTAGGTTTAAGCTCCACTCCAAAGATTTGGATGTATAATTTAGGTTGACATTTTAGTTTAGTACTGGGAAAATGTTGCACTGTCAGAAACATTTTTGCAGGTAACACGTTAAACTAAGATCCTGTCTTCTCTGTCAGGTGAACATAAAAGGACCATAGCACTGTCTGAAGAAGTGCCAGAAACTTTTCTGAAGTCCTGACCAACATCTGTCCCTCAACCAATACCACCAAGCATAGATTGTTTCGTCCCTTATCTCACTGCTATTTGTGATACCGGTGCTTCATTACTCAGAAGATAAGTGTCGCATTTCCCTGCAGTACGACAGTGACAGAAATGGAAGCATGTCACAGTAAAATCTGGCCCACATGTTCTCCTTAAGAAGAAGCGGAAATGTCCAGCTTTACTTCACAACTTCATTGCCGCAAAATCAGGAGTTAGCTGCAGAGGGTGTACAGAAACCACTGCTGTACTACTCTAAACCACAGTGTCATCATGCCCAAGAAGGGAAATTATTTTAATTAAATCATTGATGCAGTGAAAAATAAATCATGTTATTTTCAGTCTGAAATCTCTAAGTCCTGATAACATTGCAGAGAAATTATGTAAAATAGGCAATATTTTAAAATAATTTTCCAATCATATTTTGGAAACATTCAGGCAGTCATATGGGAATGGATATGCTTTCAGTAATATATTCATGCATGAGCATATTCATGCATATTCATGTGATATAACATGGCATATAATTATCATTGTATCACTCGAACAAGTGACAAATAGCCACCTGATAACTCCGATTCAGAATCTGCAACTCAATTAAAGCTCTTAACTAGCCACTCTACACGGCCAAGTTTCATCAATGCTCATCAAGGCTGCATGGGCGCAGAATCAGATCCATAGCAGGGTCCCATGTAGTCATGAGTGCTTCATGGGTTATAATAACAGTAAGGCGATGTGCAGAGCGCTGCATGTGAGAGCAGGGTAACTGGGCAGCAAGGTGCATACGCTGGCAGGACCACTGAACACGAGATGATGAAAATTAAAGTATTGTATGCATCACCATTGCAGAATGTGGGGAAGCCCCAAGTACACTTAAGAACATTATTTTAAAATGGTGGTTAAAAATAAAAGCACTGACAGCACATTCTTTATAGAAATGCACAACAGGTCGATAAGGATTTGAAATGCTCGCTGTTATATTTTCATCTTATGAGTTTCTTTGGGCTCAATGTAATACTTTGAACCAATAGTAAGATATTGAAATAACTAACACAGGCACAGAGAATATTAAACATAGAAATATGCTTCTCATGAAACATCAATTCGTACTTTTTTTCTCTCCACAGATGCTGCCTGATCTGCTAAATGTTTCCAGCATTTGCTAGTTTTAGCTCAAAGTTCCAACTATTGAAAAAGCCGTCTAAAAGGAAAAATGTATTTGATACCTGGTCTTGTTTGTGAATTCCGAGTAATTTCTTCAGGGTAGTTGGTCACTGGATGAATAGAGTTGCAGATATTGTTGAAACCACTCAGAGGGATTGGGGAGAGTTGAGTGCTCTGCAACTGTAAGCAGCAATGAATTACTAAAGCACAAAAAAAAGTATTTGATTGTAATAACTGAGTCTTATCTCAGGCAGCAAACAGGACTGCAACATGGTATTTTTTGGGTGGGCTGGGGGTGGGGGGATTCCATGCCCCTCCATGCTCTAACAAGCACAGACAGTAATTTCAATAATGCTGTCTGTGAACATTGAACTGCCCAAAACACAAAGGCTTAAACTGAGAGTTCAGCTCAAATATCCCTCCATATATGACCAGCCAAAGAAGCTTTCCTGCCCAGTAATATTTAGGGGGAAAAATAACTTTAGCACAAGTTTCTCCATTCAAACACTGCCTTCTTTCCCTCAATGTAAGTTCCCCGATATCCCATTCAGGTAGCTAATTCCTCAGTCTTTTGCATTAACACTATATCAATCAGCCATAAGAAGAAATTCATGTTTGCTCACCCATTTGACTCTTTCCCTTTTCTCCTTTGTAGGGAAATGCTCATTTCACCATCTTTGTAATAATACAGCGAAAAATCAGAAACCCAGCATATGGGAAACTGGAAATAAAATCATTTCCCATCAGAGTTTGTTAGAATTGGCCATCTGCTGTTTCTCCCCCATAATTGTTTATGGCTACAGTTATATGGAATATTATGTTTTATATATATAATATGTATATATAGAAATCAACATCATTCAAAGATCTCTCCTATTCCTTATGCTCATCATTTCATTCACAATCTAAATTACTCATTAATTGTTGTATAGCAGCTTCCTGAAATTATTTTTTCCATTCATTTTCTATCCATTGACCCTCCCTCGGGAAATCATTCTTTTCTGGAATATGGTTCCATCTGCAACAATTACTGTTTGGTCCCTTGCCCAAGTGGGCCATTTGATTGTGAGAGCATTGCAACAAAAGCCAATCCTACCCTCGCCCATGTCTACACACAGTCCCTGCTAGCAAAAGCCAACAGGGAGGATCATGGAATAGAATCATAGAATTCCTACAATGCAGAAGGAGGCCATTCGGCTCATCGAATCGGCACCGGCCACAATCCCACCCAGCCCCCATTCCCTTAACTCCCACGTATTTACCCAGCTAGTTCCTGCTAATCCCTGACCAATTTTCTCTCTCCTTTCTCACAGGCATTGAAGCCAGTTGCACTGCTCTGAGTAATGTGTCCTAGCTGCCTCTGCAGAGACTGAGATTTATCACAAAATCCTCTGCTGTTCACTGATAAAGTTCATTAAGCCCAAATAGACCAACAGAAAATTCAGTTTAAACAAAAAAAAATAGGGTGGTCCTATTTCCACATGCAATCTTTACAAGAGTATTCACCACTTCGCAATGGAATTGAACAGTTTGGATAGGACTGAAAACTGGGTATCTGTAACTTCAGTCATTTTAAAACAACAAAGATTTCACATTAAAGCTGACTGTATCCATTACTCTTTGCCCTTCACCTCTCTCCCAAATATCTTACCTTATTGCAGTACAATTCTACAGGCACTGTAGCTATATATAAGTGAACTTACATAGCACGTAATGGAAGACCAACTGACATGGATACATCACAACCAGGTCAACCTGGTCCTGTCCAACATTGACAGAACATTCTTTCAGCGGGAGTCACTGGCAAAGTCAGTCATGGGAATCTAGGCCAATTTCTCCAACAGCCACAATAATAATTTGAGCCAATAATACTGTCTCAATTAGGTCATCAACCTATGATTAATGCTGAAGGTTTCTTGGGCTGTATGGATCAGCATAAAACTAAATCGCCCATTTGCCCAGGGTGGGCATGAGGTGTAGGGAAAGGAGAGAGATTAATTTTGCAATATCAGTACAGGCTGATTTTTAAAAAATATTTCCATCTCTCACTCATTTACTGTAACAGGATCATGCCACCAGCTATTTGGTACTGACAATATTGAATACCTAATCCTGGGATTAATCATTTAACATCACCTGTTGCCAACCAGCAACTCCACCCTCTGCTCTCCTCCTCTATCTCAGTTAATGTAGCATTTACAATATACATTTTGGAGGTCTGTAAATAATCTTGTTTCTCAAAATGAAGCAGTTACAGAAGACCAAGTAATTACCGAGGGTGCGCCACAGGAAACAGAGTACCATCAAGCACATATCTTTTTAAATGACTAATTCCATACTACTTTCTCAGAAGACTAAGGAAATTTGATATGTCCATTCCGACGCTCACCAACTTTTACAGATGCACCATGCATTCTTTCTGTTTGTATCACAGCTTGGTATGGCTCCTGCTCTGTCCAAGACCACAAGAAACTACAAAGGATCGTGAACAAAGCCCTGTCCATCACTTAAACCAGCCTCCCACCCATTGACTCTGTCTACACTTCCCGCTGCCACGGAAAAGCAGCCAGCATAATTAAGGACCCCACCCCCCGGACATACTCTCTTCCACCTTCTTCCGTCAGGAAAATGATATAAACGTCTGAGGACACATACCAACCGACTCAAGAACAGCTTCTTCCCTGCTGTCATCGGACTTTTGAATTGACCTACCTCGCATTAAATTGATCTTTCTCCACACCCTAGCTATGACTGTAACATTACAGTCTGCACTCTCTCCTTTCCTTCTCTATGAATGGTATGCTTTGTCTGTGTAGCGCGTAAGAAACAAGACTTTTCACTGCATACTAATACATGTGACAATAATAAATCAAATCCATATGTGTAACCTTCTTTCAGAGTTAGCTGAATCTATAGCAGTTTTCTTTTCAAACTCAAGTAATTCAGTTTTTGTTTGCATACTAATTGGCATCATAAAGGTTTCGTGCAATTGCAATTCCTCTCATATCAAGGGGATGCCATGGTTGCAGTTTTGTCAAGCTGAACAAACCTTCACAGGGAGGAAGCTAAACGCTGGTAAGGCCACAACTGGAATATTGTGTGTGGTTCTGGTCACCACATTTCAGGAAAGGCGTAATTGCTCTGGACAGAGTGCAGTGGAGGTTTACAAGAATGTTTCCTGGGCTAGAAAAGTGTAGCTATGAGGATAGATTGGATAGGTTGGGGTTATTTTCCTTGGAACAAAGAAGGCTGAGTGGTGACTTGAATGAGGTGTACAAAATTATAAGGGGAAGAGATACAGAGTGGACAGGATAAAATTGTTTCCCTTGGTGGAGAATTCTAGAACCAGGGGATATAGATTCAAGATAAGTGACAGAAGGCGTAGAGGGGACATGAGGAAGATTTTTTTTTTTTACAGAGAGGGTAGTAGGTGTCTGGAATTCGCTGCCCGAGTTGGTGCTGGAGGTCGAGACCCTGGACTCTTCAAAAGTACCCGGATCTGCACCTTAAGCACTGTAAGTGATAGGGCTATGGGCCAGGTGCAGGAAGGTGGGATTAGAAAGGACACCCGAGTGTCCGCAGGCTGGTATGGACAAGGTGGGCCGAATGGCCTCCTTCTGTGCTGTAACTTTTCTATGGTTCAATGGAGAGAGGTGGAGAGCAAAACACACTTTAGAGATACAGCGCAGACATAATAGATGAGTATTCTCAAAAGAGAAAGAAAAGCAAAAAACTAGAAAGTGCCAGACAAATACATGGTATCTACAAATAGCAGGAAAGTGTATTTCCATTGGTCCCAGATCTATCTACTGGAATATTACTGAAGTCTACTAGAATACTGACACATTATGGTATCTGCTCTGCAAAAATAAATTGCATCTGTAATTCTCCCAAAGTGAAATCAAAGTTAGGTTTTTGAGGTTGGACAGAGAGAGAATGGCCTCCCCTTGTCCCCTTTTCTTCTTGCTCAGCCACTTTTCGTTCGATTCAAGCTTAGGTTTGAGGGGGCACTTTTGTTCCAGTCTAGATTGATTCCAGCTATCATGGAAAAAAACAACATTCACCCAGATGCCATCCCAGCTCCCCTACTCTAACAATTTACCTGCGTTTCC
The DNA here is from genome assembly GCF_964213995.1 of Mustelus asterias. Lineage (NCBI taxonomy): Eukaryota > Metazoa > Chordata > Chondrichthyes > Carcharhiniformes > Triakidae > Mustelus > Mustelus asterias. Next base: position 111,124,250 of record NC_135808.1, read on the forward strand.
ACTGTGTGTCCAACAGGTCGATGTGATGTGTGCAGCGTTTGAGTTAGCATGCTTTCTGCTTTGTGTATTAGTTTATTTCTCAGTTTCAGACTGCACCACTGGCCAGCAGCAGTGCAAGTAAAAAGAGCCAAGGGTGAAAATCTTTGCCAGTCAGTACAGGATGACGTTTTGGACCAGTACGTTGAGGAACCAACTAGGAAACAGGCTGTCCTAGATTTGGTACTGTGCACTGAGAACGGGTTAATTAATAATCTTGTTGTAAGGGGTCCATAGGGAACAGTAGCCATAACACAATAGAATTCTTCATTAGGATAGAAAGTGAAGTAGTCCGATCCAAAACTAGACTCCTAAACAATGGAAACTATGAAAGTATAAGGTGCGAGTTGGCCAAGATAGATTGGGCTACTTCATTAAAAGGCATGAGGGTGGACAGGCAATGGCTAATATTTAAGGAAGGAATGCATGCATTGCAACAGACTATATAGATTCTTTTCTGACACAAAAACACAGCAGACAAAGTGGCCCAATCGTGGCTAATAAAAGAAATTAAGGATTGTATTAGATCCAAAGGTGAGTCATATCAATAAAAGCAAAATACTGCGGATGCTAGAATCTGAAACAAAAACAGAAAATGCTGGAAAATCTCAGCGGGAACAGACAGAGACTATTTGACTTTTGCTGCTACCACAAACATTGTGAAACTAATCCCTTCTTGCAGAACAAATCATGCCACAGTGGATCAGGCCATTAGTGCTAGCTGGATCTGATCATCACCAGATGTGACTCTCTGAACAGCATTCTCAACATATGCAGCTACCACAATGCTGACTGTGACACAGATCTCTCCCAGGTGTGCACCAGGGTTAGGAAGCACGCCTAAAGCTTTTTCATTCAAAGCAAAAATTCTGTCCTCAATGTCATCAATACTGTCTACCCAGATAATAAACAACAGTTCTACATCTCAATTGAACAGGCGCTCTCTGGTAGAAAATGGAACATACTTTGGGGCACCATCTACAACACTGTACTCTCAACATCTTACAAGGAAGATCAGAAAAATGCTGACTGGTTCAAGGCTAACACCAGTGTGATGGAACCTGTCATTGAAGCCAAGCAGTCCATTCTCAATTAATTACAACAAAGACCCAACTGAAAAGACTCTGAATGCACTAAGAGCTGCTTGAAGTAAAGTCTGACTACAGGCAGTGTAAGAAGTCTAACAACACCAGGTTAAAGTCCAACAGGTTTATTTGGTAGCAAAAGCCACTAGCTTTCGGAACAGGCTGTCCCTTCGTCAGGTGGTCAGATGGTGTTCTCGCGTGAGAACACCATCTACCAGGTACACGGTACATACTCTTGCAACTCGGCCAATGTTGTCTACCTGTTACGCTGCAGGAAAGGATGTCCTGAGGCATGGTACATTGGGGAAACCATGCAGATGCTATGACAACGGATGAATGAACACCGCTCAACAATCACCAGGCAAGACTGTTCTCTTCCTGTTGGGGAACACTTCAGCGGTCACGGGCATTCAGCCTCTGATCTCCGGGTAAGCGTTCTCCAAGGCAGCCTTCACGACACACGACAGCGCAGAATCACTGAGCAGAAACTGATAGCCAAGTTCCGCACACATGAGGACGGCCTCAACCAGGATATTGGGTTCATGTCACACTATCTGTCACCCCCACAACCTGCCTGGATGTACGAAGTCTCACCAGCTGACCTGTCTGGAAACAATACACATCTCTTTAACCTGTGCTTAGTGCTCCCTCCACTCACATTGTCTGTACCTTTAAGACTTGATTAGCTGTAAAGACTCACATTCCAATCATTATTCATGTAAATTGAGTTTGTGTCTTTGTGCCCTGTTTGTGATCAGAACTCCCACCCACCTGACGAAGGGACAGCCTGTTCCGAAAGCTAGTGGCTTTTGCTACCAAATAAACCTGTTGGACTTTAACCTGCTGTTGTTCGACTCCTTACTGTGTTTACCCCAGTCCAACGCTGGCATCTCCACATCATGACTACAGGCAGTGTGCCAGTGACTACTCGTTACAACTTTACCAGAATTTCCAAAATGTCCTTCAACTCAGGAACTATAGGGGTATATATTAAGAGATCAAAAAGGCAATGGGTTCGTCAGCAAGAAAACAGCACCATTGTAAACAAAGGTGGAGGAGATCATCACTGGTTGCAGCAAACAGATGGGGGAGGTGGGTGACACACTACCTCAAGTTGTACTTTAGAGAGAATGGTGTCACCAAGGAAGTTCTAGACACCATTGTCTATCATGGAAGAGCTGGATATTTAACCAACTATGGAAGAGCTCAGCAAAGCTATTGGCTCGTTTGCCATTGACAAAGTTCCTGGTGCTAATACTGAATTCATCAAGCACAGGAAATCAGCATTCCTGCAGCATCTGCACAAACTTCTCAGTCTCTGGTAGAAGAAGGGGGTAGTGCCCCAGGATATGCATGATGCAAAGATTATGACCCCGTAACCTGGTGACAAGGACGCTGGCAGCGATTGCAACAACTATCGAGGCATCTCCCTGCTGAGAATCATGGGAAAAGTATTTGCCCAAGTGTCTCTTGTCGGATTGCAGATCCTGGCTGAACTCTATCCTGAATCCCAGTGTGGTTTCAGAACTGGAAGACCTACAATTGACGTGATCTCTTCCAGCAGCTGCAAGAGAAATACCACAAACAAACATCAATCTCACCAAGGCATTTGACCATGTGAGCAGAGACGTTCTATTTAAGCAGCTGGAGAAAACTGATCTCCTCATTGTGATCTCCTCTTTCCATGACAACATGATGGACAGGGTTAGCTAACATGGGGCAACATAGGAGCCTTTTGAGATCCACAGAGGAGACAAACAGGATTGTGTTCTGACACTGGCGCTCTACTGCATATTCTTCTCTTTGCTGCTGTCATATGCCTTCAGGACATCTACAGAGGCTGTCTACTTCCGTACCTGAACTGATAGAAAGCTGATCAGCTTTGCTCACCTGAGATCACTTGTAAAGGATTGGTTTGCCCATCAGGAAGGCAAATGCCATGGTTCAGGTTGTTGCCATGCCGCCATCTATTAGCATTGACAATGTGACGGTGAAAGTTGTTGATGGTTTCACATATCTAAACTCCACAATCATCAGCCATCTGTCACTTGATGTGAAAATCAATACAAATCCATGCATTGCAAATGTTACAGCTGTTATATCCAAGCTGAAGGAAAAAGTGTGGAGCAACAGCTGGCTAACCAAGAACACCAAACTGTAAGTCAATCAAACCTGCATCCTCAGTGCACTCCACTGCAATGGCGAGACCTGGCCAACATAAGCTAGACAGGAGAAAAAGTTGAACAGTTTCCATCTTTGCTGTCTCATACTTATCTTCAGCATCTCTGGGCAGAAGAGATCACAAACTCAGAGTTCCTGGAGCGTACCAATTCCATTAGCAAAAACTAATTGCCAAGCTGTGCATCAAATGGATGATGGCTGTACACCCTAAGACCAGTGAATTAGTCACGGGGTCATGATCACCTGGACATCCACAACAAGGACCCATACAAATGAGATATGAAAATAGCAGACATTGAAACTGACAACTGGGAGGCAGTCACTGACAGCCATGGCCCCTGGAGGCTGACTGGAAGGGCACCGGAAGAGGCGAGCAGAAATCAAAAGATCAGCTGGCAAAGAAGTGGGCCCAGAGAAAATGGAGGCCAGTGAATCTTGCAACTTTTCAGCCCACTGTCTTCCTTTGAAAATAATGCAGCAGAGCCTGCCATGCCAGAGTAGGGCTCCTGAACCACACCAGGCCATGCTCAGCACAAGAGTTGACCGCCACGGCACAAACTATCATCTTACAAGATGGAAGGATGTCACTGTATCTCTACTGTCCAGTAGCAATTGCATAAACTCAGTCACTTGGACTTGGCACATGCAAATATGGCTAACAACCTCCTTTGATTTGGAACTGAATTAAATCCAGTTTAAATGCTTCATTGACGTAAAATTGTGTCAGCCCCACTCTTCTCGCGACGCCATTTTATGTCCATTGTTTCGTGTTATGATGAAACAACCTGCTAAATTCATCACTTCAGTGCCTCAGTTATACAGTTATCAGGGAAGTTAGAATTTCCTCACACTGGATCTTCAGTCCTGCATTTTTTTCTATAGGAGGAGGAGAAACCAGTATGTGACTTCCCTTCACATAAAGATATATATTATATAGGGTTCAGCATGTGCTAGGATTCTCAACAAACTGGTAAAGCTTCTTCTTGAACTCTTTTAACTTATAACCAATAACCCTGACCAGGAAGAAAATGAGTTCCTTTCAAAAGTGTAAGCCACATGAAGGAAATTAAATATAGGGGGAAAGAAAACTCATTACCTTTAAAACAAAGTAGAGTTATCAGAATTAAATCCAGCAGTTCGTGCTTTCACTCTTCAATCAGGATTTCCAAAACTCTATGTTCTTCAAGTAGATTGCCTTTGAGATTCTCAGCGTCATTTTACTCTCTATACTCATATCTTAAGGTTATAGCAGTAAAAAAAAGTACATGTTTCTTAGAATTTGACTCCTGCACTCATTATGTTAAAGAAAGTGCATGCTTACATGAAACATTAATTTTCCAGCACTTTTCTATCTGGTTGAAAAAGTAAGCATACAACCTCTCTGGTATCTTTATTCAAAGCCCTTTCCCAGTCAAAGAGCAAAGTCCCGTACTACCACATCACCATTACAGTTATTGTTGAATACTATGACTGTGTTTTGCAGTTTGCAACTTCCCTCACACTGTAGAGGGAATTGTCCTTGGTGAAATGATTTGATTTGATTTATTATTGTCGCATGTATTGGGATACCGTGAAAAGTATTGTTTCTTGCGCGCTATACAGACAGAGCATACTGCTCATAGAGAAGAAAGGAAGATGATGCAGAATGTAGTGTTACAGTCATAGCCAGGGTGTAGAGAAAGATCAACTTAAGAAAGATAGGTCCATTCAAAAGTCTGATGACAGCAGGGAAAAAACTGTTCTTGGTTCGGTTGGTATGTGGCCTCAGTCGGAAAAAGGTGGAAGAGAGTAGGTCTGGGGTGCGTGATATCCTTGATTATGTTGGCTGCTTTTCCAAGGCAGTGGGAAGTGTAGACAGAGTCAATGGATGGGAGGCTGGTATGCCTGATGGACTGGGCTTCATTCACAATCCTTTGTGGTTTCTTGCGGTCTTGATCAGTGCAGGAACCATACCAGGCTGCGATACACCCAAAAAGGATGCTTTTTATGGTGCATATGTAAAAGTTGGTGAGAGTCGTAATGGACATACCAAATTTCCTTAGCCGCCTGAGAAAGTAGAGGCATTGGTGGGCTTTCTTAACTATAGCGTCAACATGGAGGGACAGTACAGGTTGTTGGTGATCTGGACATCTAAAAGTTTGAAGCTCTCGATCATTTCTACTTCACCCCAGTTGACGTAGACAGGGGCATGGCCTCCACTACGCTGCCTGAAGACGATGACAATCTCCTTCGTTTTACTGGCATTGAGGGAGAGATTATTGTCATCATGCCAATTTACAAGATTCTCTATCTCTTTTCTGTACTCCGTCTCATCGTTTGATATCCGACACATTACTGAGTGATGGACACACTTTTCATGGTGCGTAGTGTTGCCTAATTGACTTCAAAACAATCGGAATTGTAAGTGCTGAACACTATTGAAATTCAAACCTAATTATTTCCCCATGCCTATCTCTGGTTCCTTTTATTCATTTAGTTTAGGCATAAACAAAAACAACATAATCCCATGGACTGCAAGATCACAAATTGTGAATGCCTAACAATATACCCCTGCATTCAGAGCACGTACCTAATCACTTTCCTCTCTACAGCACTCAACTAGCTCTTCCTCCAAATTACATAAAATATCAGACACAACCATTTCAGTAACTCCCTGATTCTTATGCAGTAGCATAAATCTTCTGAATAATATGTCCCCATCAGCTGTTTCTGTCTAAGGAAATTAATATTTGCCTTTGTAATGCTTACCTTAAGGGAGCAATGAAAGCTTTTCAGTTCTGTTATCTTGCTCTGCCTCACCATATCTGCCAACTGAGCGACAAAGTAAAATTAGCTGCGTTTTAGTGGAACTAATCAAAAAAGAAGCAACTGTACTGAATATATGGTTACAGCAGACCATTATTCACAGCAGAAGCAAGAAGCCCTGATTCTCTGTATACCCCCAGGCAGAGACTATCAACAATAGTTAACATTTCAACAAGGATATTCTTAGTTTGCTTCCTTACTCCTTCCTCCAAATAATTTTTTAAATATTAAATCAACTACACAGCAAACTCTCGTATCACCAGCAGTCTCTATAGTCTTGTGTTCTAACCACTGATATTTCCCAAGTCATCAATAGCCTCACAAAGAAAATAACCAGGTTTCAATTATGTAATAGGATAATGACATCTGTTAGGGAATTACCAGCATTCATTCCACCCAGGGACTTCAAACAGCTGATATAGAGAATAGTGATGGATGCTTAGTGATATTTTTACCCTGAACAGATGTTTGGATGGATTATAAAATAATAGCAAAGAAAATCACTAAACGAATCTAATTGATGAAAAATCCAATCAGATAAACATAAGATTTGTAGGATTGTTACCTGAACATAATGCTTTAAATTTACTACAATCCTGATAGTTCATCGTGCAATATTAATTTTTTTTTCTCCTGTTGTAACATTGCTGTAATTACTTAAGTCACAATGCGCTTCATTCCACAAAACGGCTTTAGAAATTGACCTTGCTCAGTCCTTTACTAAATACACATCCTCAGTTCTTCCAATCTTGCCATCCTGAGCCGTCCACTCAACTTTCACCATTTGAGCTATACAAAAAGAATTCAACTTGTCGCACCCTTGTGAAACTTATCATTTTTCACCCTTGTCAGTACAAATAAGATATTCAAATTTAAAAAAAGGCTGGGGAGGTTGACTCATGTAATACTGAGAAATGGTCATAATCCTTCAATAGGAACATCTTTTAAACGAGTAAGCAGGTGTGAACAGCATACTGAGTCACAAGACAACCTCCCCCTAATCCATTTTGTGACATTTTCTCACACTGTGCTCATCATGTGATGAGCTGAATCAGAAGATTAGGTAGGGAAGTTGATGGCTAGAGATGAAAAAATTATATCAGCTTGCAAAGGAGATTTTTGTCCACTGTAAGACTCAACAACAACCAGTGAACTGACTTTTTCATAAATTCAGTGCCAAAGCCTTGTTTATCAGCTTGATGCCAGTCTGCTGTTACTAAGGCATGCCCACGGCTACACTCGAGAGCTCAACACAGGAGAGTGGCCGAACATGACAGTGAGTGGAATTTTCAAAAAGGTGGCAGAGTGTCAGGTTCTGACAGAAAACCGGCGTGTTTCATCCAGAAACACAGCCAGGTTTTATCACCAGATCTTTAGACACTGTCAAACAAAAATCAGGAGGCACGGTTTGCGCTGTTACTCTAGCGAGGCAGGGCCTGATAGAGCCGGCAAGGCTGGGCTCCACAGAGATCAGAGCACCAACTTTAAAGAACGCTCCGATCTCAAAGTTAAGTTGAAGGCTCCCCCACCCCACCCCCACGGACATTGGGTCTCCGGCACAAAAGAGAAACACCTTCAACCTTCGCACACAGAAGGGCAACCCCCTCACCACGCAAAGATCGGGGCATCCCCTCCAATCCCACCCTCCCCAACACCATGCAAGAATCAGGGTGACCAATCGCCCACTCTGCCGCATCGGGGCAAACCCGCCCCCTCACAGTCTCTGCGCCCATCCTCCATTCACAGACTCTGCTTTCCCACCCCAATGCAGGCATAACCTTCCCATCAAACCATCAGGCCTCACTCCACATATAAGGGGAGCCTCCCCAAAGGGGCTCTCGAGAGTGCCACCCCCGGCACTACCAACCTGTCCACCGCCAAGGTGCCACTGCCCAGCCATGTCCCTTATCACCCAGGGGCTATACTCACCTCTGTGCCCCAGTGTGGTTATCATGACTGGTCTTCGTTTTCAAAAACCAGTAGGGATTCCCGCTGGCGTGACATCACACTGGCAAGTGGGGGGTGGAGCATTCAATCTGGCCAGACATAATGGCATAAAGACTTATAATGAGATTTAAATTCTGGCTAATCAGGTTGATGCCCTTTAGGGCGTAAACCTCTTAATGTCGCTGACAGAAGGGTGGGAAGATCTCAAACCGAGATCTTGCCGGCGCAAATCCCGTTATGGCCCTCTCGCAAGATTTAGCAGCCATAGCCAGGTTTGCGCCCACAGCAAATGGGCCCGCTAAACCTCACCCAGTAATGTCCCATATTTGAACCCCATTCTGTGTTGAGTTAGCTGATGTCAATCAGTTGGGGGTGGGGAGAAATATACTCAACAAGGATTCTCATTCCTGGTTGGACACCAATAACCCCTGCTGACTGGTGAGGTCGACATTAGGCCCAGCTGTGATTCCCCAGCATCAAATAGCCTGCCTGCACTCACCATCAAGGCTCACACACATCTGCAAGGAGTGTTAACAGTTTCAAGAGAAAAGGGAAGAAAATTAATGGGAGGAAATGTCCTCCCTCAATCAGACACATGCACCATCTCATGCTCTATTACATGGTGGAAAATAATATATTTCAGACAGGCTTGATTATAGGAGTGGGTAATTTGAATCTGTGGGCACATGTTCAAACCCTGATGTTCTCCACACAACTGTACTGCCACGTAGTTTAACATTCAGAATTAGATGGAACTGTAAATTGTAGTTTTGATCTATCAGAAAACGACTGTTGCAATATTTAAGTAGCCTACATCCTATACCGTCTAATGTCTGAAGACTGAGGAGATTGTATGCAATTCTATAAGAAATTGCCTCTAACAACAGTATATATGGTACAGCTATTATGCCAATGGGGGAAAACCAACCACCTCCCTCCCCCCCACCCCAGAATAAACTTACACATCTCTGTCTGCTGTTTGTCAGACTAGTTTTAATTTCAAGACTTGACCTCAGAGCATTACAATATACTGGCTGGGATCAGTCAGTCTTGTTCAAGCTACAGTAAGTTGTCTCACAACACCAGGTTAAAGTCCAACAGGTTTATTTGAAATCACGAGCTTTCGGAGCACTGCTCCTTCACTCCCCTGATGAAGGAACAGCGCTCTGAAAGCTTGTGATTCCAAATAAATCTGTTGGACTTCAACCTGGTGTTGCGAGACTTGTTATTGTGCCCACCCCAGTCCAATGCGTGTGACGACTAGGGGATTTTCACAGTAACTTCATTGCAGTGTTAATGTAAGCCTACTTGTGACTGATAAATAAAAACTTTAACTTTAAACTAGGAGCAGGAGTAGACAATTTAGCCCCTCAAGCCTGCTCCGCCATTCAATACAATCATGGCTGATCTTAGAACATAGAACATTACAGCGCAGTACAGGCCCTTCGGCCCTCGATGTTGCGCCGACCAGTGGAACCAATCTAAAGCCCCTCTAATCTACACTATTCCAATATCATCCATATGCTTATCCAATAACCATTTGAATGCTCTTAATGTTGACGAGTCCACTACTGCTGCAGGCAGGGCATTCCACGCCCTTACTACTCTCTGAGTAAAGAACCTACCTCTAACATCTGTCCTATATCTCTCACCCCTCAATTTAAAGCTATGTCCCCTCATGCTTGCCATCGCCATCCTAGGAAAAAGGCTCTCACTATCCACCCTATCTAATCCTCTGATCATCTTGTATGCCTCTATTAAGTCACCTCTTAACCTTCTTCTCTCTAACGAAAACAACCTCAAGCCCCTCAGCCTTTCCTCATACGATTTTCCCACCATACCAGGCAACATCCTGGTAAATCTCCTCCGCACCCTTTCCAACACTTCCACATCTTTCCTATAATACGGCGACCAGAACTGTACGCAATACTCCAAATGCGGCCGCACCAGAGTTTTGTACAGTTGCAGCATGACCTCCTGGCTCCGAAACTCAATCCCTCTACCAATAAAAGCTAACACACCGTCTTGTCTTGAACTCAACTCCACTTTCCTGCCCGTTTTCCATAACCGTTCAAAACATTACTAATTAAAATCTGTCTATCTCCTCCTTAAATTACTCAATGTCCTGACATCCACCACACTCTGGAGTATTAGATCTCCTTCCTCTCATACTCCTAAACTCTAAAGAGCATCGGCTTAAACTACTCAATCTTTCTTCATTAGACAAACCCTCATCTCTGGAATCAATCTACTGAAACTCCTTTGAACTGTCTCTAATGCCACAAAATTCTTCCTCAGATAAGGGGACCAAACGGTACAAGTACAGTCTCACCAAGGCCTTGTATATTCGCAGCAACACATCCTTACTTTTATATTCTATTCCTTTATACAGGTGCATCTGGAGTATGGCCTTGTGTCAGAACCAGTGACCGATGGAATCAGTCGACCTGCTCCTCGGCAATGACCTGGCGGGGTCAGATGTAATAGCATCCCTAGAGGTCTCTGAGAAGCCCACTGAGGTCAGGAAGACTGAACAGCTGCAATGGAAAGTGCCTGGCATTGTCCTGACTGTGGAGTAACCCGGTCTATGACCAGACAAGCTCAGTCAGAGGAAGCTGAGGTGGCACTGCAGACAGAAGACTTTCTGGTCCGGTTACCTGAAACCTTTTTTGGGAGTCTAGAGGACTCTAAGGAAATAATAAATAGATCTTCCTTGGTAGCAGCCCAGCAAGCTGACCCACAGTTAAAAACATTAGCTCAGACAGCACACACTGAAGCTGAGGCAGAAGCAGTCCTCAAATGCTATACCAATAGAAATGAGATGCTGATGAGGAAATGGAGACTCCATTACAGACCTGTAAGTAATGTGTGGATAGTGATCCACTAGGAGTGCTGCCGAGATACCATAGGGAATACTGCGGCAAGTTAGGGAACTATTGCGGCAAGTTCACAAATTTCCGGTGGCGGGGCATATTGGTATAAGTAAAACTCAACACCACATCAGCCAGCATTTTTACTGCTCGCATCTCCACAAGGTTGTAAAAACAGAAAATTTTGGAGAAACATAGCAGGTCTGACAGCATCTGTGGAGAGAATAAAGCCAACGTTTCGAGTCAGGATGACCGTTCATCAGCGCTCTGACATCGAAGCTTCCCCCAACCAGCTGCTGCTGCCACACACGCCAATACTCAGGTTCACTTGCCACCAATTACCTTCCTGCTGCTCACTCTTCCTCCTCACAGGTTGTTTCATTTCTGCGCTTGCTGCTAATAGACACAATTGCTCCTCATTCATGCAAGCAGCAGCTGGCTAAGTGCTGGCACCTGAGCCCCAGCAACGGAGTCGGAGGCACTTACATTTGGGAACCCCTGGATTACAAAGAGGGGGAGGTGGTAGCCAGAAAAAACTTCTCATTCCTCCTGAAATTCCACCATTACACAAGTTCTCCTTGGAGTCATCTGCCGTACCCCCAGAGAGCACCATTGATTTAAAAGATCACTCAGAAATAGGATATGTAATCCTGGCTGCAGTTCATAAAAGTCTGAAAGAAAATCCGACTTGAGTGTTGGATTTTGGAACAGAAATTTCCTTGGCATTGCTGACAATTCCACGATCCCACTGCTAATGAGTTGGGGGGCGGGGCGGAACAGAACATTTTCCCCACTTAGCTAGCTGCTGCTCGCGTGAGAGAGAAGCAATTGTGTCTATTAGCAGACACATTCTCCCCGTGCCTGCGTGGGTTTCTTCCGGGTGCTCCAGTTTCCTCACACAGTCCAAAGATGTGCAGGTTAGGTTGATTGGCCATGCTAAATTGACCCTAGTGTCAGGGGGATTAACAGGCTAAATATGTGGGGTTACAGGGATAGGGCCGGGGTGATATTGTGGTCAGTGCAGACTCAATGGGCCAAACGGCTTCTTGCACTGTAGGTATTCTGTATTCAAAGCACAACAGTTTCAATGTACATATAAATACATGTCTCTTTTCATATATTAGACATCTATCCTATATTTTTATTAGCAATGAAAAAACAAGGCTCTCAACACGTTTCAATTGTTAATTGGGCAATAAAATACAGAGTTGCATGCATTAGGCAAGATGCAGAATACAAAACCTCAATGTTTCTACAGTGCAGAAGGAGGTCATTTGGCCCATCGAGCCTCCACAGACAACAATCCCCATAACGGCACGTATTTACCCTGCTAGTCCCCCTGACACTATGCAGCAATTTAGCATAGCCAATCAACCAAAACCACACATCTTTGGACTGTGGAAGGAAACTGGAGTACCCGGAGGAAACCCAAGCAGACACGGGGAGAACGTGCAAACTCCACACAGACAGTGACCCAAGGCCGGTATTGAACCTGAGTCCCTGGCGCTATGAGGCAGCAGTGCTCACCACTGTGCCACCTTGCCGCCCCAGAAGAAAATGACATTTGACCCACTGAAGCTCACCCCTCCAGCATAAACCAGCCTCCCATCCATTGTCTCTGTCTACACTTCCCACTGCCTTGGCAAAGCAGCCCGCATAATTAAGGACCCCACGCACCCCAGACATTCTCTCTTCCACCTTCTTCTGTTGGGAAAAAGGTACAAAAGTCTGAAGTCACGTACCAACCGACTCAAGAACAGCTTCTTCCCGGCTGCCGTCAGACTTTTGAATGCATTAAGTTAATCTTTCTCTACATCCTAGCTATGACTATAATACTATATTCTGCACTCTCTCGTTTTCTTCCCTATGAACGGTATGCTTTGTCTATATAGCGCGCAAGAAACAATACTTTTCACTGTATACTAATACATGTGACAATAATAAATCAAATCAAAACGTACTCCCTTCCTATAACATACACTTGTTGTCTGCATTGTGATCTGTATCTTGCAAGGACGCTAAATTTAGCGTTAGAAATAAGGCTCAGCCTTATTCTGGAATTAAATGGTGACGACTTCCAAGAAGTGTCATACGGTTGGATTTGGCACTGCAGCAAAAACCCAGCTTCTAGAGGCACTCAATGAGCACAGCAGGACACACATTTTAAACCAACTTGACTGAATATTTAGATAGTCAACTTTTAAAAGGGACCTTTGCATAATCGCGCATCCGTGCAGGCGCCGGCTTCTTTTAAGGGCAAGACAATACGAGTTCAAGTAAAAGCCGAGAAATACAGGCATGGTACCGTCTGGCTGAAACTTGAACTGCAGCTCAGAGTCGCGCGTTGTAGTATAAATAACCCTTGGATATTTTCAACATCCCCGCTTTCTTCGTCTCGACTACATCGCTTCAGAGATTGTTCAAGATATTTTATCGTCCTTTGAATTAGCTGTTTTTAAAACTATGTTCACTTTTCGTTGGATTACATATTTGATCGGTGTCCTGGCAGTTTGTTTCACGTTAAGTATTTCAATGCCTCCAACACAAACCAGCACTGTCTGGATTCAACGATTCGAGCACCACAGTCTTGGGGTTTTTTTTAACATCCCGTTTAGCAGAACTTACGTCCTCGAAACATTATTTACAAACCACTTACCCTATGGGTGCGATACAAAGTTTCACACGCCTTGGGGCTTATCACCGGCAGATCCACTACTGAAACAGGTTTCAAACAAACCCAATTAAAATACCGTAACGCACTCCCATGAAAACGAGATTACACTCACTGGCAGCTCCATTGTGAAGAGGCGCTTTGGAATGGGTGAAATTTGAAAAGCAGCATTGCGAGTGACTGTGCCGATTATAATAACCTTGACTAGGAAGTACCAACTCGACTGTGGCCAAGTGAGAGCATTCCTTCACTGGATGTTGAAACAGCCCCAGTGAGTTGCATCACTCGGGAGTCATTGCAACAGACTAAATAAAACCTCTCGATTTCCCGGTTTGATTTGAAATGTTAACTGTTTCCTATAAGATGCACCGCACTGGTCGGCATCACTGTCTACTGGGCTGGGTGCATTTGTTTTAAGGAGTATTAAAAAACACACACACACACAGATGTGGAAGATTTAGAGGATAGATCCTGTGTCACCTTCAGGTCAACATGTCAGTCAGTGCTGAGAATGGGGTTACACTGGGGAGGGGGGGCTTTGTAAATCAGAGGGGGATGGAAATCAGAGGGGGAATATGTAAATCAGAGGGGGAATTTGTAAATCAGAGGGGGATGGAAATCAGAGGGGGATGGAAATCAGAGGGGGAATATGTAAATCAGAGGGGGATATATGTAAATCAGAGGGGGATATATGTAAATCAGAGGGGGAATATGTAAATCAGAGGGGGAATATGTAAATCAGAGGGGGAATATGTAAATCAGAGGGGGGATATGTAAATCAGAGGGGGAATATGTAAATCAGAGGGGGAATTTGTAAATCAGAGGGGAATGTAAATCAGAGGGGGAATTTGAAAGTCAGAGGGGGATTTGAAAGTCAGAGGGGGATTTGAAAGTCAGAGGGGGATTTGAAAGTCAGAGGGGGATTTGAATATCAGAGGAGGGATTTGAACATCCAAGGGGGATTTGTAAATCAGAGGGGAATTTGAAAATCTGAGGGCGGAATTTGTAAATCAGAGGAGGATTTGTAAATCAGAGGAGGATTTGTAAATCAGAGGAGCATTTGTAAATCAGAGGAGGATTTGTAAATCAGAGGGAAGATTTATAAATCAGAGGGAAGGATTTATAAATCAATGGGGAGTATTTTGTAAATCAGAGGGGGTGATTTATAAATCAGAAGGGAGAGATTTGTAAATCAGAGGGTATCATGATGGTGCTGAGTCCCTCCTCCACTCAGTAGTTTAGCTGCCTGATGAACAGCTTGTATAGTGGAGTTTGCTTTCTCTCAGGGCCACACAGCTTTGACTCAGCATAAAAACTCTCCCGTGTTATAAACACTGAGCCCAAACCGGTAAAGACACGAAGAGGGGGAAACAACCATTAAATCAGACAAAGAAACATAAGTTAGGAAAGAAAGTCTAAAAGTTCCTCCCAGTATTAAATTTAATTCTTGTCTGGGCTCTCTCTCTGTGAGGGAAAGAGTCCCCCTCCATTCCCCTCACACACAAACCAAAAGCTACTCCTTCCCGCTTAACAGCCCCCTTGGTGAGTCAGACAGCAGATTCCTAACTCCCTTCTGTCACTACCTTGAAACTCCGGCCATAAGGACTAAGCTCCGCTTTCACAACCTCCACCATCTTCCTTCCTCCCTGTTCGCTTTTCGAAATTCTGGACTGGGCGAACTGTACTGACTTGAGCCGGTCAGCCGCCGTAGCACCGCCATGTTGGTGAGGTCAGTCAGCAGCAATGGACCGCTCTTCAGCGCCATGTTGTGATGGTCACCCACACCAGATAACAATCCAGCAGCTGGTTGTGGGTTGTCCGGGGGGGGGGGGGTATATTTCATTGGGTCTCACATTGTAAAGTCAATCTAAATAATCCATCAGTTCTACTTATCCCATTAGATTTTTTAACCATTGCTGCTAGGATCAGAGACTGTATGATACATGTATTACACCCTTCACTCATTTTCTACTTGGCTGCTTGCATCTTCACCTTTATAAATATTCAAGTTGAAACTTCTCAGATTCATCTAATTTCTGAAAATATGAAATGCATTGTGTGGAGCTTTAAAATAATAACTGTAATTTATGATTGAAGGATCTGCAATCTGAGTCATTGTTGTAGGTTATAAATGTCGGTGAAACATTTCCCCAATGCTAAACGCTCCGCATCACTGTTTGCTCAACAGCAACAAATCTAATCACGAGGACTGGCTATAATCCTGTCACTATAGGCAATTATCTTCTGGCTAATTACGCAATATCGCATTACATGTGAGTGGCACAGGCTGATTTATGAAGTTTACAACATTGTTTCCCCAGTGACCAACACTTAAGCTCCGTAAACAAAATACTCTGGATGCTGATCACAAACAGAAACTGTAGGAGGGAATGAATGAACTGAGTCTTCCGAGACCATGCAGAACTTCAACTAAAACGGCTTGATTCAACATGCATAAGGGAAAGCAGAACTCGTGGCTGTAACTACAGCTTGCTTCTGAGCTACTCTACTGAGCACTGGCTCTTACATATTCTTATACCCCTTTCTTTACATTACAAAGCATTACATTCACATCAGGCCGTCATATTGTTACTTTGAATTGGTTACAATTCTTTCGTTGATTACATTATACGGTTCCATTGTCTTGTGTGCTTTAGTTTTTAATCGTTTTCTGGACATCTCCTATCTACCTGTTTACAATATCAAAGCGTTGTGTTTGTCAAACTGATTTCGATGGGGTGTTATTTGTCCCATCTCCTGGATATTTCATTAAGTTTTCAGAGGCACAATGGTTCCTTTAGACCTTTTGGAGCCTCGATTCTCACATGGTTGTTGTAACCTTGGAGTGATACCACCTGGGGTGTGACTGTTTTAGTGCCATCTGAGATGTAATTATTTGTATTTTGTCCTGTCTGCTTGCAATGGGTGTGGATGCTACAGTGCTGTCTGTTTAACCCTTTCCATATATTCCTCTCCTGCTGCAGTCCACACTCCCTGGGTTTTGCCCTAATACAGAAACGTTGGGTGGAATGTTTCAGTTTTTCGGACTAAGTGTGGCAGTGGGCAGGACAGAGTCTTCTGTTGATCAGCTCATTAAATATGTATCAGGTGGCTGCTTGCTGAATCATGTAGCGGGGTACTGATTTGCCCACTTGCCATTCCTCCATGGATTTGAATTCCTGCGGCACCAAACACACATACACTCTGCAGGCCCACTGTGTACTGATAAAGAACTGTTCTCCCAGAGAAGCAAGCCCTCTGTACCATGATCAGCCTCGACTCCCCAGTAATTCTCCTCTAGGCCATCTGAGAACACCTCAATGGACTGGTAAACGTGCAAAACCCCTCAGACTGTGTGCCTAATCCTAACTGTATGTATCTGTACTGAAGCAGAGTGGCATGACAACAGGACCAATGCATATAGTTTGAAAAGAATTGTACTCTCTATATCAGAAATATTGAAATGTATGTAATGTTCACATTATGGAATTGAAGCTCCTCAGAGTCCATCTTGACTGGAGAAAATGTGAATATCATTGCACTTCACTGTTATGACACTTTGAAATGTTCTGTCAGAGATTTTATAAATAAAGTATATTTTTGCAAAAAAAATCTGAGCATGCCAACATGTTCTCTTCCCCAGGGATGACAGCAGGAGATTGACCAACTTGACTTTGGTGGCTATCGGAGGAGGTCACCAGGTTGGTCTGTGCCCATGGCACAAAAAAATACCCTGCAGTACAGAAAGAGGATGACTGATCTCATCTGCTCCTCCAGGATGAATCTATACCTTCCACTCTAGACTCTCACACGGGCATCAGATACTCTAAGGGTTATATTCCACAGGGATTTCACATGCTAATAGCAGATTGGACAACTGCACTCATGATTGTTTCACACACACTTTAATATCGTCACCATCTCATCTGTCATCCTGCACAAACCACATCTTCTGCCCATACTGGGAAGGGCACAGCAGGTGTGCTTTCTTCCCAACTTCTCTTCCATCCATTCCCATCACATTCCATTCTGTCTGTCTTCATGCAGGGAAAGCTAACCTGCAACAAGAGGGCGAGATCCCTGACCAGTGGTGGGACTCCCAAGATTCAGGAGCTGAGTCTACTCGAGAAGGAGGCAGCTGAGTTGGCAGGGGAGAAGTTCCTGTGTTGAAGGCAAGATCAGCCTCCCCCAGCAACCAGTCCAGATGATGCTTTCATTAGTTTAACATGTCATGACCTTCACAGTGAGTTACATCTAATGTTAGATTCTGCCTACTCAGGGACTAATTCAAGCACCAGCAGAAGTAGGCCAAGAAATCCTCCAGCCAGCCCCTAAGCCCCAGCCCCAGTCCACCTCAGAATATAATGCTGTGGACCTAGTAGTTGTTGAGTCATCGCTGTGTTCCCTGTACTTTCCATCAGCACAGAGACACACACCTTGGTGGGATAGATGTCGATTAGGGGTCACAAACTGGAGGTCATTGCACTGATATCTCTCCCGAACAGTCAGAGGCAATGACGGCCCAAATCTCTAGCACCTGGAGGACTGCTGGAGAATAGGCCTCCGCTGAGTACAGGGCCAACGATGAGCCTTTGCAATCGGCCATTGCACACATGCTGGAGATGCAAGGACATGGAACATCAGGCAGAGTTGTTGAAGGCAGTCACTAGATGAGAATGAAGGACGGAGGAGTTTGTCCGCATTTTTTCTGATGCCATCGCTCAGGCATGTGAGCGCCTCAAGTCACCATGGAAAGGGTGGTGGCCTTCTTGGAGACTGCGACTCAGCAGTTTCAGCCTGATTTGCACTCCAACCTGCATCCCATCATTCTAGGGAGGTTGTAGGGGGATCTGTGAGTGGCTTGGTGAGAGGGGGCCTGGTATGGGGTACCTCTACCTCCTGCCAGAAGCCTCTTCTCAGGAAGTCTGGGAGGGGGCACTCAGACATCCAAGAGGGAGGAGGAGCATCTGCTAGACACTCCAGGGACTTCCACCCAGGACACTCCCAAGAGGGTCCAGCCATTCCTCATCCCCTTTGTGACCACATCAGCTCCCACTGCTCAGGCCAAGCAGGGTGTACCCACCCCACACACAGCAGGAGCCCCAAAACAGGCCAGGGACCTCCAGGACCCGGTCCTCCAGAGGACACCTGCTGAAGGCACCCCAGACCACACGGGATATCAGAAAGCAGGACGCCTCCATCTCTATGGATTTCAGGATTGCACCTAGATGTGGTGGTAAAGTTAAGAAATTATGAATCCACACTGGTGGCATGCATACTCATTCACTGGATATATAACGCACCTCTGTAAATGCAGCTTTATTTCATGACCCAACACCTCAGGATAGTTCAATATTCCATCTTATTTCAATGCGTGACCTAGGCTCCCAATTCTCACTAGTCTGCCTTCGAATGTCTTAGATTCATGTTACGTTTAGCTAAGTCGTGTTACACACCCCATCATTGAACGGTTATGTGTCAAGCCAGAGTCTGAAAGTGCATGTAGAAAAATAAAATGCCCTTGTACGTCCGCCAACACACAGTTGAATAATGTGAGTGCTCCTCTGTTTTAGAGGGTGATATCTAACATTGTGGCATCAGCACTGAGCTGTCTTCCTTGTGAATGTGAGAGCACCTGTCCTCAATGCATTATGACCACCGCAGTCAAGTCCACACCTCGGTGCCTGCTGAAAGTGTCTTGCTTTAAATATTTTTCTCTGTATACTAATACATGTGACAATAATAAATCAAATCAAATCGGCTGCACAGTGTGCTGTTGATTCAGGCTACATGCCGGTGTGCCGCTCTTCACATCGCACAGGTGCCACATGCATTTGGATGTTGATCTTTCCAACACTGATCCTCTCATTATCCTCGAGGATCACTGGTCTAAGGCTGAATGATGGGCTTGCTGGAGATGTTAATGACTGGGTAGAACTTCCTGATCGCTTCCATACCTCTTGGGGAGGAGAGAAATGCGCACTCACCACTTATGGACCTTAAACCCCCAATCATTCCTGTGCCTGCCATCCCCTCCCTTGTTCCTCTGTTCCACCAAACCTCAGCCACCTCATTCAATCCTCAGCATGCCAGTTTCACCCATTCGCCCTCCGCACTCCTCCTTGACCTTCCAAACCCACACCTACATTCCACTACCTGGCATGACTAACACAGACATTGCAGCCCTGCCTGCACACCCCAACACTCTCACACTGCAGCCCTGCCTGACACCCCAACACTCTCACACTGCAGCCCTGCCTGACACCCCAACACTCTCACACTGCAGCCCTGCCTGCACACCCCAACACTCTCACACTGCAGCCCTGCCTGACACCCCAACACTCTCACACTGCAGCCCTGCCTGACACCCCAACACTCTCACACTGCAGCCCTGCCTGACACCCCAACACGCTCACACTGAGACACTGCAGCCCTGCCTGACACCCCAACACTCTCACACTGAGACACTGCAGCCCTGCCTGACACCCCAACACTCTCACACTGAGACCCTGCAGCCCTGCCTGACACCCCAACACGCTCACACTGAGACACTGCAGCCCTCCTGCACACCCCAACACTCTCACACTGAGACACTGCAGCCCTCCTGCACACCCCAACACTCTCACACTGAGACACTGCAGCCCTCCTGCACACACCAACACTCTCACACTGAGACCCTGCAGCCCTGCCTGACACCCCAACACTCTCACACTGAGACACTGCAGCCCTGCCTGACACCCCAACACTCTCACACTGAGACACTGCAGCCCTGCCTGACACCCCAACACTCTCACACTGAGACACTGCAGCCCTGCCTGACACCCCAACACTCTCACACTGAGACACTGCAGCCCTCCTGCACACCCCAACACTCTCACACTGAGACACTGCAGCCCTCCTGCACACACCAACACTCTCACACTGAGACCCTGCAGCCCTGCCTGACACCCCAACACTCTCACACTGAGACACTGCAGCCCTCCTGCACACCCCAACACTCTCACACTGAGACACTGCAGCCCTGCCTGACACCCCAACACGCTCACACTGAGACACTGCAGCCCTCCTGCACACCCCAACACTCACACTGCAGCCCTGCCTGACACCCCAACACTCTCACACTGAGACCCTGCAGCCCTGCCTGACACCCCAACACGCTCACACTGAGACACTGCAGCCCTCCTGCACACCCCAACACTCTCACACTGAGACACTGCAGCCCTCCTGCACACCCCAACACGCTCACACTGAGACACTGCAGCCCTCCTGCACACCCCAACACGCTCACACTGCAGCCCTGCCTGCACACCCCAACACGCTCACACTGAGACACTGCAGCCCTCCTGCACACACCAACACTCTCACACTGAGACACTGCAGCCCTGCCTGACACCCCAACACTCTCACACTGAGACACTGCAGCCCTCCTGCACACCCCAACACTCTCACACTGAGACACTGCAGCCCTGCCTGACACCCCAACACGCTCACACTGAGACACTGCAGCCCTCCTGCACACACCAACACTCTCACACTGAGACACTGCAGCCCTCCTGCACACACCAACACGCTCACACTGAGACACTGCAGCCCTGCCTGACACCCCAACACGCTCACACTGAGACACTGCAGCCCTCCTGCACACCCCAACACGCTCACACTGAGACCCTGCAGCCCTCCTGCACACACCAACACTCTCACACTGAGACACTGCAGCCCTGCCTGACACCCCAACACTCTCACACTGAGACACTGCAGCCCTGCCTGACACCCCAACACGCTCACACTGAGACACTGCAGCCCTGCCTGACACCCCAACACTCTCACACTGAGACACTGCAGCCCTGCCTGACACCCCAACACGCTCACACTGAGACACTGCAGCCCTCCTGCACACCCCAACACGCTCACACTGAGACACTGCAGCCCTCCTGCACACACCAACACTCTCACACTGAGACACTGCAGCCCTCCTGCACACACCAACACGCTCACACTGAGACACTGCAGCCCTGCCTGACACCCCAACACGCTCACACTGAGACACTGCAGCCCTCCTGCACACCCCAACACGCTCACACTGAGACCCTGCAGCCCTCCTGCACACACCAACACTCTCACACTGAGACACTGCAGCCCTGCCTGACACCCCAACACTCTCACACTGAGACACTGCAGCCCTGCCTGACACCCCAACACGCTCACACTGAGACACTGCAGCCCTGCCTGACACCCCAACACTCTCACACTGAGACACTGCAGCCCTGCCTGACACCCCAACACGCTCACACTGAGACACTGCAGCCCTCCTGCACACACCAACACTCTCACACTGAGACACTGCAGCCCTGCCTGACACCCCAACACTCTCACACTGAGACACTGCAGCCCTGCCTGACACCCCAACACGCTCACACTGAGACACTGCAGCCCTGCCTGACACCCCAACACTCTCACACTGAGACACTGCAGCCCTGCCTGACACCCCAACACGCTCACACTGAGACACTGCAGCCCTGCCTGACACCCCAACACGCTCACACTGAGACACTGCAGCCCTGCCTGACACCCCAACACTCTCACACTGAGACACTGCAGCCCTGCCTGACACCCCAACACGCTCACACTGAGACACTGCAGCCCTGCCTGACACCCCAACACGCTCACACTGAGACACTGCAGCCCTGCCTGACACCCCAACACTCTCACACTGAGACACTGCAGCCCTGCCTGACACCCCAACACGCTCACACTGAGACACTGCAGCCCTCCTGCACACCCCAACACTCACACTGCAGCCCTGCCTGCACACCCCAACACTCACACTGCAGGTTGCCTGCACACCCCAACACTCACACTGCAACCCTGCCTGCACACCCCAACACTCTCACACTGAGACACTGCAGCCCTGCCTGACACCCCAACACTCTCACACTGAGACACTGCAGCCCTGCCTGCACACCCCAACACTCTCACACTGAGACACTGCAGCCCTGCCTGACACCCCAACACTCTCACACTGAGACACTGCAGCCCTGCCTGACACCCCAACACTCTCACACTGAGACACTGCAGCCCTGCCTGACACCCCAACACTCTCACACTGAGACACTGCAGCCCTGCCTGCACACCCCAACACTCTCACACTGAGACCCTGCAGCCCTCCTGCACACCCCAACACGCTCACACTGAGACACTGCAGCCCTCCTGCACACACCAACACTCTCACACTGAGACACTGCAGCCCTCCTGCACACCCCAACACTCTCACACTGAGACACTGCAGCCCTGCCTGCACACACCAACACGCTCACACTGAGACACTGCAGCCCTGCCTGCACACCCCAACACTCTCACACTGAGACACTGCAGCCCTCCTGCACACACCAACACTCTCACACTGACACACTGCAGCCCTGCCTGCACACCCCAACACTCACACTACAGGCTGCCTGCACACCCCAACACTCACACTGCAGCCCTGCCTGCACACCCCAACACTCTCACACTGAGACACTGCAGCCCTGCCTGACACCTCAACACTCTCACACTGAGACCCTGCAGCCCTGCCTGACACCTCAACACTCTCACACTGAGACCCTGCAGCCCTGCCTGACACCTCAACACTCTCACACTGCAGCCCTGCCTGCGAATGTGCACCCCAACAGTATATGACACCAGAGTGCAGCCCTGCCTATGATCCCCAACAGTTTCTCACCTGAGCAGCTTATTCAGTGCTCAGGAGTCAGTTGGAGCAGTGATCAAATATGGCAACAGCACTGTTGCAGATCGGCTTTGAATGTTGTACTCCAAGTTGTGAGTTCAGCGAAGGAGGGGGGTTGGACACCACTTATATCTTCTCATGGATCAGACCGGTCTGCTGCTGGCGTGCTAGTTAATTTGGTGGGAGGACATGTTGTGGTCTTAACGAGTACTCATGCCATGCTAATGCATGCAAATGTACTCCCAACATGGATCAGCAGGAAACCTGAGCTGCCATTTGAAAGTCCACAGGGGAAAATTCTAACTCGTCTTCCCACTGGCAGATATCTGACCTTTTGCTTCAGGGCAGGGGAATGGGAATGAGGAAAATATCAGCCATGATTGAATGGCAGAGCAGACTCGATGGGCTGAGTGGTCTAATTCTGCTCCTATGTCTTATGGCCTTACGGTCCAATTTTGCTCTCCCGCCTGCCACAAACGGAGCCAGAAAATTCCACCTAGAAACATAGAAACCCTACAGTGCAGAAGGAGGTCATTCGGCCCATCGAGGCTGCACCGACCACAATCCCACCCAGGCCCTACCCCCACACATTTTACCCGCTAATCCCTCTAACCTACGCATCCCAGGACTCTCAGGGACAATTTTTAACCTGGCCAATCAACCTAACTCGCACATCTTTGGACTGTGGGAGGAAACCGGAGCACCCGGAGGAAACCCACGCAGACACGAGGAGAATGTGCAAACTCCACACAGACAGTGACCCGAGCCGGGAATCGAACCCGGGACCCTGGAGCTGTGAAGCAGCAGTGTTAACCACTGTGCTACCGTGCCACCTGTTAACTTTGTTTCTGTCTCCATAGGGCGGCACAGTGGCACAAATGGTTAGCACTACTGCCTAACAGCACCAGGGACCTGGGTTCGATTCCAGGCTTGGGGCACTGTCTGTGCAGAAAATGCACGTGCTCCCCGTGTCTGCGTGGGTTTCCTCCGGGTGCTCTGGTTTCCTTCCACAGTCCGAAAGATGTGCCGGTTCAGTGCATTGGCCGTGCTAAGTTCTCCCTCAGTGAACCCGAACAGGTGCCGGAGTGGCGACTAGGGGATTTTCACAGTAACTTCATTGCAGTGTTAGTGTAGGCCTACTTGTGACACTAATAAATAGTCACTAATAAAGACCTGCTGAGTGCTGCTGGCATTTCCTATTTTCATAATTTAACTCCCTAATCTATAGTTACTGTTGAATTGCGGTTCTAAGTCATTTTGTTTACCAAAGAAATGAAGAAGGCAATCTGATTCCTGCCAGTAATGACAAAAACACCACCCAATGATTAACCTATTTCTCTGTTGGAGATTATTCTTCTCAACAGCTTGCAGTAATCAGAATCAATGGTTTCCTATTACCCTCCTTCCATCACCTTTGAGAAAATAAATTAACTCATCTCTGGAATAAAATATATTAATCTTTTATGGCTTTTAATATTAGAAAACTGCGATAAAGCTGAGTTAGTTTGTCTGTTTGTTACAATGGAATCTATTACACACAGCTTTGTAGAGTAGAAAAATAAATCATGGTAGATTTTACTGGGAGGAGCTGCAGGCTATTGATAATGTATAGTGTTATTGCCCGCACTTTCTGCTCAGCTCACAGAGAGCATCATTTTAAAGCACTGTTCCATAATTCTCCTATAACTGTAAGATTAAAATCTTATGCTCATTGCTGCCACCAGTGTGAGTCTTTTCTCTGGAGAAAATCTTAACTATCAGTTAAACCATGCTAACCTGACGTAGGAATGTTTGTTGTTCATACTGTTGATCAAAATATAGACGTCTCCAATTTCATGATATTGAAATCCTTCACTGTGGTTCATAGAGTCATAGAATTCCTACAGTGCAGAGAGGCCATTCGGCCTATTGAGTCTGCACCAACTCTCTGACAGAGTATCTTAACCAGGCCCTCTTCCCTGCCCTAACCCTGTAACCCCACACGTTTACCATGGCTGATCCATCTGACCTTGAGACACTAAGGAGCAATTTAGCATGGCCAACCTGCACAACTTTAGACTGTGGGTAAAAACCAGAGCACCTGAAGGAAACACACACAAACATGGGAAGAACGTGCAAACTCCACACAGACAGTTACCCAAGGCTGGAATCGAACCCGGGTCCCTAGAACTATGAGGCAGCAGTGCTACCCTCTGTGCCTCTGTGGTGCCCATTCACATAATTTTTTTTTTAAATGTACAAGCAAATGGGTTATAGACATTTGAGAAAGCCAATAACACAGGTCCCTGTTCAAACTCACGAGAAGCCACCTGCAACCTATTCAGTTGTGTGTTATCCACTCAACCTCACTGCTGCAAATATTAATCACATACTGATGGGACATATGTTTCAATCTGTGCATTCTTCATCAGCAATCAAAAAGGGAATTAATTTATGCTGCTACTGCTAATGGGATCAAAGAGCAGGTCCAGTGCCTGCACTAGTTTAAAATGGTAATATGCTGAGTTTTTTTAACTGCTTTCAATATAGTCATGCACAAAAAGCAAGGTTAACATAAACTGCGCATAAAAAAAGTAAATAAATAAATATTTAGTGTCTACACAGTCAAAAATACAAGTTGCATAAGGGAAATCTAGGTGTTAAAGAGAGTGAGGAAATTAAGGTAATTTATATTGCTGGTCATTATAGGCTGGTTAGTCTTACTTTGGTGGTCGGTAAGTTAATGGAAAAGGTCCTGAGGGATAGGATTTATGACCATTTGGAAAGATGCAGCTTAATCCAGGATAGTCAACACGGATTCGTGAAGGGTAAGTCTTGCCTCACAAATTTGATTGAATTCTTTGAGGAGGTAACTAAGTGTGTAGATGAAGATTGAGCAGTTGATGTCGTATACATGGATTTTAGTAAGGCGTTTGATAAGGTCCCCCATGGTCGGCTCATGAGGAAAGTAAGGAGGTGTGGGATAGAGGGAAATTTGGCCGATTGGATAAGTAACTGGCTATCTCATAGAACAGTAAGAAGTTTAACAACACCAGGTTAAAGTCCAACAGGTTTATTTGGTAGCAAAAGCCACACAAAAGTGTGGCTTTTGCTACCAAATAAACCTGCTGGACTTTAACCTGGTGTTGTTAAACTTCTTACTGTGTTTACCCCAGTCCAACGCCGGCATCTCCACATCATATCTCATAGAAGACAGAGGTTGGTGGTGGATGGAAAATTTTCAAACTGGAGACCAGTTACCAGCGGTGTACCACAGGGATCAGTGCTGGGTCCTCTGCTACTTGTGATTTTTATCAATGACTTGGAGGAGGGGGCTGAAGGTGGGTCAGTAAATTTGCTGATGACACCAAGTTTGGTAGAGTAGTGGATGAGGTGGAGGGCTGTTGTAGGCTGCAAAGAGACATTGATAGGATGCAGAAGTTGGGCCGAAAAATGGCAGATGGAGTTTAACCCTGATAAGTGCGAGGTGATTCATTTTGGTAGGACAAATTTGAATGCGGATTACAGGGTCAACGGCAGGGTTCTGAGGAATGTGGAGGAACAGAGAGATCTTGGGCTTCATATCCACAGATCTCTGAAGGTTGCCACTCAAGTGGATAGAACCATGAAGAAGGTCTATAGTGTGTTAGCGTTTATTAACGGGGGTTTGAGTTTAAGAGCCGTGGGGTTATGCTGCAACTGTACAGGACCTTGGTGAGACCACATTTGGAATATTGTGTGCAGTTCTGGTCATCTCACTATAAGAAGGATGTGGAAGCATTGGAAAGAGTGCAAAGGAGGTTTACCAGGATGCTGCCTGGTTTGGAGGGTAGGTCTTATGAGGAAAGGTTGAGGGAGCTGGGGCTTTTCTCTTTAGAGCGGAGGAGGATGAGAGGCAACTTGATAGAGGTTTATAAGATGATGAGGGGGATAGATAGAGCGGGCGTTCAGAGACTATATCCTCGGGTGGATGTAGCTGTTACTAGGGGACATAACTATAAGGTTCATGGTGGGAGATATAGGAGGGATGTCCGAGGTAGGTTCTTTACTCAGAGAGTGGTTGCGGTGTGGAATGGACCGCCTGCTGGGACAGTGGAGTCGGACACTTTAGGAACTTTCAAGCGGTTATTGGATAGGCACATGGAGCACACCAGAATGATAGGGAGTGGGATAGCTTGATCTTGGTTTTGGACAATGCTCGGCACAACATCAAGGGCCGAAGGGCCTGTACTGCGCTGTACTGTTCTAT
Source organism: Mustelus asterias (assembly GCF_964213995.1). NCBI lineage: Eukaryota > Metazoa > Chordata > Chondrichthyes > Carcharhiniformes > Triakidae > Mustelus > Mustelus asterias. The sequence goes on from NC_135808.1 coordinate 111,151,797, forward strand.
GTTCCAGGTTCTATGTTCTATGTTCTATATTACAGAGAAAAGTTTGTAAAGTTGCATCACAACAGTTTGGCACAATCAGCAGGATATTCGTATCGGATCATCAGGATGGAGCTGCTAACGGGTGAGTATATTTATCTACCACCCTTGGATAGTGCAGTAAGCCAGCCTGAGCACAGTCCGGCTGAGTATCCAAACAATTAAAAGAGGCCACAGGATAGGAGACGCCAAGGAGGGAAGGCAGATTCTCGTCTCAATGATTGTCCAGTGGTGAGTTCCGAGTTACATTCGAGCTAATAGGGAACGTATTCAGTCATGGCCAAAACTTTATTTACGGAAGAAACAATATAACAGGTTCATGCAGCCAGAACTACAGCACAGTTAGGTCAGACCCCTGGACACTGCAAGTGGGTAAGTCAGTCAAAGCCACGCTGGTCGAGAAACTAGACCACACAGGGCCCCCCAACCCACCCTCCCCATTTTCCACAATCTTATGAAAGTATACCACAGGAGATCTCACCATAGGAGAGAAGCCACGTTAGGAAGGATAGGCAGATGCTGTGGTGGCAGGAAGTGGGGAGAGTTGTAGCCAAATGTTGTCAGCAATGCCTACTCAACACAACTCACAGACTGATCGAAGTCCATATGTCACACTAGCCCTGACCAAAAGGACCATGTGAGCAAATACAGATAAACTTTACAAATAAACTTGACTACTGGAAGGTCATTAGTTTAATTTGCAGAATGTTACTCATCGTTTTGATGCCTCTGGGGGTTGGTTACTGGGTTCCCGGTGGTTGAATCCAGGATCGATACCTGACAATGACTGTCTATTGCACTGTGGCACGCCACAAGCAATGTTGAGTGTGACATGGAGCACAGAATGGTGAAAGGGCACTGTCTTGCCATGTCCCTCACCACCCGAGGGCTATACCTACCTCTGTGCTCCCAGCGTGGTCATCAAAACTGTTTTTTTATTTTTGAAAACCAGTAGTGGTTCCCCCAGTGTGACATTACGCTGATGGGGTGGAACATCTAACGCCCCCGGAAGCATCGGCATTAAGCTGTTTAGTCATATTTAAATGTATTTAATTTGATTACATCACTGGTGGGGAACAGGGAAGATGTCAAACTGAGATCTCACACTGCAAATCCCATTATAGTCCTCTTGTGAGAGTTTACGGTCATTACGGGATTTGTGCCTGTGGCTAACCGGCGCTGAGAATCACAGCCTATATGTTCCTATTGGAATCATAGAATCATAGAATCCTTACAGTGCCGAAGGAGGCCATTCGGCCCATCGAGCCTGCACCAACCACAATCCCACCCAGACCCTATTCCCGTAACCCCACATATTTACCCTGCTCATCCCCTGACACTAAGGTCAATTTAGCGTGGCCAATCAACCTAACCCACACATCTTTGGACTGTGGGAGCAAACCAGAGCACCCGGAGGAAACCCACGCAGACACGGGGAGAATGTGCAAACTCCACACAGACAGTGACCTGAGGCCAAGAATTGAACCCGGGTCCCTTGTGCTGTGAGGCAGCAGTGTGCACCATGCCGCTCCTTCAGTTTGAATCTGGACACCAAATTTGCCTAACTGGGCAGGTGGTCCTGCAAATGTCTCTGCTGGTTGCATGGACCTGTTGTGTTGTTTCTTCCGTAAATATAGTTCCCTATTAGCTTGAATGTAATTCAGAACTCACCACTGGACAATCATTAAGACAAGAATTTGTTCTTTCACACAACATTTGTGAGCATAAGTTTCTTTCCGCAGATGCTTCACTGTAAACAGCAGCATATATTAATGAAACGGAACAGTTGAGTTAGTGAGATACCCAGGTTTGCTTTACTGTTTCATGCACCAAAATGTATGTGATTGTGAGATATTATTTTAGAACTCTTACTGTTTTGTGGATCAATTTGGACCATCTCCTCAATGTTTATGCTCTTTCTAATTATTTAACTTCTTAAACTGTAGTGGAAAGCAACTATTGGAGCATATTTCTTCATTAAAAGGGAAAACAGGGAAGCTGAAATTATTTCTCTCATTTGTTTTTGGTGGAATAATTGCACCAAATCAATTATTACTGGAGAAAAATGTGCATGTATGAACATCTGTCAGTTACTAAGAAATCAAACGTCTATTGTTCAATCCTATGTAAGTTCGAAAGCTTGCAAATGCTGTAACATGCCTTTGAGGGATTGCATCATGATATCACTAGAAAGAAATGTGTCATGTGATCCAGTTTTACTTTCACTTTTGCTTTTAAGCAGAGCACACACTGACAGCTCTGTTGCTGAAGTGTCTTCAAGCTTTATACCCTTATATAGCTGTTTACATATGCCTAGTCTTAGTAAATGACTCCACAACATTTTTACCCAATCCCTTATTCATGCCTTCTATACCATTATAAGGACTCAACAGCAGATATTTGCAGATGAGGATTCCCATTCAATTTTTTTCAATTCATCCAGGAAAAAAACACCTGCACGCTTCAATGATTCCAGGTTTCTACATCAACCTTTGTCTGGAAGTTCATTGCACATGTGGATCGCTTTCCGTGAGAAAAATAAACTTCTGTTATTAGTCTTAAAGTTAGTTTTTGCTACTTTTGGCCTATGTCTCCTGCAATGGTCAGGTTAGAAACTCCAAAGTATTTTATGGAGTCTGCCTGGATCATAAGTTTTGCAATTTGAATTTGGCTAGGATAAGCATGATATGCTTCACTTCAGGTATGATTGAAATGACCCACTAGGGAGCTTTTATCAAACAAAGTTTATTTAAGAATATAGTTAACATGTATAGTAAGAAAATTAACAAGAACTTTTATCAATTGCAAACAAGAAACAAACAATAATGATAATGTATAACCCTTAACAAAGATGTCGACAATGTTCCAATCAACCCAATCCCACAGACAAAATACCCTTTTCACAGGTTTAACACAGCACAGACTAAGGCTCACGTGATATTGGAAATTGAGTCCTTTGGTTAGAGAATTGAAAACTCTCAGCCTTGGTACACTGAGAACAGGTTGAAGTCAGAACAGCTTTCCAGAACATCAGGGACTTTAGACAAACTACTAACAGCAGATTCTTTCCTTCAGGAAAGCAAAACCTTGCTTTAAGATCACCAGCAGAATTTCCAACTAAATCAGGGAGAGAGAGAGATTTCTGTTCAGCTTGCTATCTCTGTGAAAACCCAACTTCAGCTCAGAACTGAAAATGAAACCTTTAACTCACTGGGAAAAAAACCTATCCAAAAACACATGACCGTCCTCCTAACAATGTAGGATCGTAAAACTAATCTCAGAATAAATATAAACAATTCCATTTAAACCACTTAAGTAGCAATAAAAGGACTCATCGTAGTCAGCCTGACAACAGAATGATTCCAGCTAAGGCTGTGAGCTGAGAAACACTGACTGTGAGAGCTGCAGAGATTATGTTTGGACATTGGGGAGAGTTATAGAACAAAGAGATCTAGGGGTACATGTTCATAGCTCCTTGAAAGTGGAGTCACAGGTGGACAGAGTGGTGAAGAAGGCATTCGGCAGGCTTGGTTTCATCGGTCAGAACATTGAATACAGGAGTTGGAATGTCTTGTTGAAGTTGTACAAGACATTGGTAAGGCCACACTTGGAATACTGTGTGCAATTCTGATCACCCTATTATAGAAAGGATATTATTAAACTAGAAAGAGTGCAGAAAAGATTTACTAGGATGCTACCAGGACTTGATGGATTGAGTTATAAAGAGAGGTTGGATAGACTGGGACTTTTTTCTCTGGAGCGTAGGAGGCTGAGAGGTGATCTTATAGAGGTTTATAAAATAACGAGGGGCATAGATCAGATAGATAGTCATTATCTTTTCCCAAAGGTAGGGGAGTCTAAAACTAGAGGGCATAGGTTTAAGGTGAGAGATACAAAAGTGTCCAGAGGGGCAATTCTTTCACACAGAGGGTGGTGAGTGTTTGGAACAAGCTGCCAGAGGTAGTAGTAGAGGTGGGTACAATTTTGTCTTTTGAAAAGCATTTAGATAGTTACATGGGTACGATGGGTATAGAGGGATATGGGCCAAATGCGGGCAATTGGGATTAGCTTAGGGGTTTAAAAAAAAAAGGGCAGCATGGACAAGTTGGGCCAAAGGGCCTGTTTCCATGCTGTAAACCTCTATGACTCTATGTCTTTTTAAAAATCTCTTAAAGATACAGTAACATCACATCCCTTGCTTTTTAATTATACTTTATAGTGTCCTGATAAACTGTTTTCATTGCCATTCACTACCTTACACCCATTTATGAGACCATTTCTTGAATTCCTGTTTTCCAAACTGAAAAACCATGGGTGGGATTTTCTAGCCACGCTTGTCCCAAAACCGGAGAATCCCACCTGTGGTCAATGGACCTTTACGTGATCCATCCCCTACCCACTACGATTCCTGTGGTAGGCGGGATGGGAGAATTTTCTCCCTAATCTTTCCTCAGAGCATTTTGACCCAACACTAGGCACCAGCCTTGGAGCTCTTCTTTGAACTGTCTCCATTAATGTCTCCTTTATTTCTTAGCAATCAGAACTGGACACAGCAATCAAGTTGTGCTAGCAGAGCACAATACACTCAGTCACGTCTTCCTGGGATTTAACATTTCACTTGAAGAGTTGATAGCCACTCTGTGATAAGTTGGACAATTAAGTGTAAGTGCAATTCTGGAGGTCTTAATCCCCTCAACGTGTCTGTGTGCATTTCCTCCAGGTGCTCTGGTTTCCTCCCACAATCCAAAGACATGCAGGTTAGGTAGATTGGCCAAGTGAAATTGGCCCTTTGTGTCCCAGGATGTATAGGTTAGGGGGATTAGTGGGATAGGGCCTGGGTGGGATTCTGAGTTGAAGAGTTGGTGCAGACTGGTTGAACCGAATGGGCTCCTTTGGCACTGTAGAGATTTTATGAAACCTACAACAGTCCAACAATTATACATGTAAGCACATATGATTTGAGAACTATACCTATTCCATGACCTCCCCTTACAGAGAGTCACACCTAAGGGCTAAATATTACTCTACCTGCAACAAACTTGGACAGAACATAATTTTAAACATTTCTTTTCAAAGCGCCAGAGAGAACCAATGATTTACAAAGTAGTTACCAATAACTTTATTTTCAAACAAATAGAATAATAAAGCTCAAAAGCAAGAAGTATTAAAAGTACATGTAAGAGAAACATAATGAGAATGTCTGTAATGTCTTAATTATTCTTATAATGGTGGATTTATGGTCCATACATCTTTGTCCATTACAAAATCTAAGCTCTTCACAACATGCTGTAATTTCTATCCATCTCCAATTCAGCGTAAGTTCTTGTAGGAAAGTTTATTCACAATCTCTCCAGATCATTCACTTTTAGAAGATGATCCTTACTGTTTCAAAGCTCCTGCTTCCACCACCATTGATGTCAAAAGTGACATTTCTGGAGAATATCATCTTTCTCATATTAAATTTAAAAAATAAACTTGTACCTTTGTGATTAATAGATTTCTACAGATGAATATTCTGTACAAAAACAGGTGCTGCTTTGCATGATTTTAATTTACAGGCGTTTGCCAAAGGAATGGAGAGTTTGCATGTCTGCATTGAAAGCAGATGATTTCACAATGGATCATGTCAATCTTTAAATCAAAGAAAATAAACTTCTTTTATATTTGTCTGTGAGATGTAGGCAGCACTGGCTAGACCAGCATTTATTGCCCATCCCTCATTGCCCTTTGAAACATTTAACATTAAATTAGCAATTGAAACTAAGGCAATGAAATTTGACTAACAGCTCAGCAAGTTCATATACAAAGTTATCAGAGTCATTCACAAGAGGAAGGCTCCTAGTTTGATTTCCCAAATCTGTACTGAGTTTAGTTGGGTTCAGACAGAATGGCAGTAGGCATGCTACAATTAGCTTCGGTGATGTTCGTTTGGAGAGGGGAAACTACTTATAGCATGTGCTCTTGACTGCTATACAATGACCTCTTTTTTTTATACTTTTCCAATTCAATCAAATCAAATCCAATTCAGAGTCTCAACAAGTTGAGACACTTCAGATCCAGGCTGACAAGACAGGGCGAGCGACCAAACCACCCTGTCCTGGGCCTGATCTACATGAGTCAAGCTGATTGGAGAAGGGGAAGGATCCTCCTCCAAGACCTGAGCTCATTTGCATCTTAGCCAAAAGGCCGAGATGCCGCTTTTAAAAATTGCTTCAATGACCTCTGCTGGAAGTGAACGTATGTAGTTGTTCAGTACAGACAGAATCAGCCTTGGCAATGACTTCCCCCCCATTCTTGAGCAACCTACTTACACTCAGCATCAAGGCTTGCATTTGAATATTGACTACATGAGTGAATTATCAGTGGACAACTACCATCCACCAAGGAATCAAGAACTTTGGAAGAGGGAGAAAACTGGTGAGTAAAAACAACTTTAAAAGTTGCGGCGGCTAAGAGGGGATCTTATTGAAACATATAAGATGATTAGAGGTTTAGATAGGGTGGATAGTGATAGCCTTTTTCCTCTGATGGAGAAATCCAGCACAAGGGGGCATGGCTTTAAATTGAGGGGGGGTAGTTATAGAACCGATGTCAGGGGTAGGTTCTTTACCCAGAGGGTGGTGAGGGATTGGAATGCCCTGCCAGCATCAGTAGTAAATGCGCCTAGTTTGGGGGCGTTTAAGAGATCCGTAGATAGGTTCATGGACGAAAAGAAATTGGTTTAGGTTGGAGGGTCACAGTTTTTTTTTTAACTGGTCGGTGCAACATCGTGGGCCGAAGGGCCTGTTCTGCGCTGTAATGTTCTATGTTCTATGTTCTAAACAAACTTTGTCATGGTAATCCCATCATAACAACATTGAAATTAAAGAAATCTTTCAACTACTAATTATTCCTAAACACTTATATAAAATTATAAAACACAAATAAGAAATAAAGCCATGTATTTTTTAAAAAATGCAATTTGTTGAATGTCTGCATGAAGTCCCAAGATAAATTGACATATTTTAAACTATGAGACTAATTTAATTATGGCTCAGTCGTCACAAATTGGAGCCTTGCTCAGGCTCCATACATCTAAGTCAGTGACTGGTATACAGTTTGCAGTTCTCTTGAGCTGAACTCAAAAGTGTAAATGACTAATAAGATTAAACATTACTAGCTGACAATCTAATTGGTTTTTCACCAATGTGCCCACAACACTAATTGGGGTGTGATTGGTGCATGTCAAGAGGATCTTTGAAATGTAAGTATTTCATTATTGTGTGTGGAATTCTGACCAAACTACTTTTCAACAATCTACTGCCACCCATATCCCAACTATAGTCTTACAACGGAAATGCTGATCCCACATCACATTCCTCAGTCATGACAGGACCCACAGAAGATGATTAAATCACTAATAGCTTGGCATATGCGAACACTGAGGCATCTAACACTTTGCCAAACCTGGTCTCATCGATAATTCTATATAGCAGACTGGATAAATATTTTCTTTTCAATGTGGCTCAGTTGTATTACTCTCATCTTTAAGTCAAAGGTGGTTGGTTTAATCAACACTACAGGACTTGACCACATAATCTCGACTGAGATTTCTGTGAAGTACTGATGTAGTGGAGTGCTTCCTTGTCAGAGCTGTAATCTCTGAAATGAGATATTAATCCAAGGCTCCACCTAGCTGCTCAGTTAGGCATAAAAGATCCCACGGCATGATATGAAAAAGTACATTGAGTCCTCCCATTGTCCTGGGCAATATATAGTTCTCAGCCAAAAATAAAAGGAAGCAAGGCAAGGAATTTTGTTGTGATGATGCATTATTTGTAATGATGCCGAAAACATACTTTATCAAAACATTTTTGAGTCAAAGAAGTGACACTGCACATTGAAATTATATCAAAAAAAAGTTCTTTCATGTTTGACCAACAGAATATTAGGGGGGACTTTCCTGGATTTGTTTCTTGGGTAAACTGAATCATTTGATGCAATGAATATCAAAAAAATGGAGCAACTTGGAGGACAGACGTGTAAAGGAATCTGTATGTCTTCCCTCCCATTCAGGTTAAATGACAGACTTTACAGCAATCTGATTATATTTCATTTTCAGTGAATGGATGGTGTGTTACACGTTGTGCATAAGCTTGGTTATAAGTAACATGCTTATCTGGTAGTATAGTGAACGTTCCTGGGATAAAAGACTGTCCGATGATGAGAGGCTGAGGATTTTATAAGTATGAGGGGTGATCTGATTGAAACAAGTACAATACTGAAGGGTAGACACTGAAATGTTGTTCTGCTGGCTGGGGCATCTGGGCACAGTCTCAGGGTAAGAGGCTAATCATTTTGAACTGATATGAAGTGAATCCTTGGAGTTGTCCAACTTGGAGGGTTGTGGATGCTCCAGTGTTGAGTTTGTTAAAGCTGAACTGAACAGTTTTTTTGTTCTCTCAAGGAATCAAGGGATTTGGGGAGCGAGCAGGAAAGTGAAGTTGAAGGCAGAAGATCAGCAATGATCTACTGAATGATAGAGTAAGCTCAAGAGCTATATGCTCTAATCTTGCTCCTATTTATTTTACCCATTCAATCTATTCTGTAGAAAAACATTTCAAAGCATTTGGCAATTTGATTAAATGGCATTTTAAAGAACTGAAATTCTTTAGGCAAACCACCATAAAAGATTCCAAGATAAAAACATTAACAATAGTTTTCTTTTTTCTTTAAAATATTGGAGTCTATTGGCTAATGTTTATCTAAAGGCATGATTCTGATACAATTGTTGCCAGTTTTCACAAGGTCCTATAACTACTTTGAATCCAATCTCTGGGGTGTTCTGAAGCCCATTTTTTAATATTCATGGGATATAGTATCGTTGGCTAGGCCAGCATTTTTTGCCCATCCCTAATTGCCCTTGAGAAGGTGGTGATGAGCTGCCTTCTTGAACCATTGTAGTCCGTGTTGTAGGTACACCCACACTGCTGTTAGAAGGGAATTCCAGGATTTTGATCAGCAACAGTGAAAAAATGGCAGTCTATTTCCAAGACAGGATGGTAACTGACTTGGAGGAGAACCTCCAGTTGGTGATGTTCCCATGTATCTCCTGCTCTTGTGGTACGGTTGTGGGTTTGAAAAATGCTGTCTAAGGAGGAGTTCCTGCAGGGCATCTTGTTGATTGTACACAGAGCTGCCATTGTGCATCATTGGAGAAGGGACTGGATGTTTGTACATGAAGCCCCCCAGTCGAGCATGTTGCTTTGTCCTGCATGGTGTCGAGCTTCTTGAGGTTATTGGTACTGCACTCATCCAGGCAACTGGAGAGTATTCCATCACACTTCTGACTTGTGCCTTGTAAATGATGGACAGCCTTTGGGGAGTCAGGAGGTGAATTATTTGCCATGGGATTCCTAGCTTCTGAACTGCTCTTGTAGTATTTATATGGCTAGTCTAGTTCAGCTTCCAGTCAATGGTAACCCCCCCACAGGATGTTGATAGTGGGGGCTTCAGTGACGGTTATGCCATTGAACGTCAAGGGAAGATTCTCTCTTGTTGGGGATGGTCATTGCTTGGCACTGCGTGGCGTGTATTTTACTTACCACTTATCAGTACATTTAAAGCAAGGGTTTCAAAAAAATGACTTGTATCCAATTTAAAATTGGTATAGGTATTTTAAGTTTCATGCTAAGTCCTTTCATGCAGTTATTTGCTAGATTTAGAAAATACAGAAACTGACATTTCACTCTCATCTGGTGGTGTGTGACTAAATTGCCTCAATTTTAAATCCTGTAAAAGCACAATACAAAAGCACAATGCAACTGTACAGGACCTTGGTGAGACCACATTTGGAATATTGTGTGCAGTTCTGGTCACCTCACTATAAGAAGGATGTGGAAGCGCTGGAAAGAGTGCAGAGGAGATTTACCAGGATGCTGCCTGGTTTGGAGGGTAGGTCTTATGAGGAAAGGTTGAGGGAGCTAGGGCTGTTCTCTCTGGAGCAGAGGAGGCTGAGGGGAGACTTAATAGAGGTTTATAAAATGATGAAGGGGATAGGTAGAGTGAACGTTCAAAGACTATTTCCTCGGGTGGATGGAGCTATTACAAGGGGGCATAACTATAGGGTTCGTGATGGGAGATACAGGAAGGATATCAGAGGTAGGTTCTTTACGCAGAGAGTGGTTGGGGTGTGGAATGGACTGCCTGCAGTGATAGTGGAGTCAGACACTTTAGGAACATTTAAGCGGTTATTGGATAGGCACATGGAGCACACCAGGATGATAGGGAGTGGGATAGCTTGATCTTGGTTTCAGATAAAGCTCGGCACAACATCATGGGCCGAAGGGCCTGTTCTGTGCTGTACTGTTCTATGTTCTATACTGGACTAAAGCGAACCTTTCACTTGTGTCAAATCTTATTATTTCTGTATTTATCTCCTCATGTCTTGACTTATCAGAGGTGAGTGATTCATCTTCTTGGTCCAGCACTATATGGCTTGTGTATCTCTCTGACTTTACTATGTTATTGTTCTTGTAAATCAAGGAAGGCCACAGTTTGACCACTGCACCATTAGTGATGCTATTATATTACCCTGTTCATTGGGAGACAATCAGAATCAATTTATAAACTGAAAAATAATCAAATGTTTTGAGTCATCATATTAACAGGGTTTAAAACTAATCTATCCAGTCAGTGATGGTACAGTGCTGCTGGGATTTGATGCTAAGGCTCATGTGATACATGTCTGATACCTAGTGGTCCAATACTGAGGTGGTAGTGGTTTGATCCTGTTGCTATTCGCCTATTCTAGTGCTGGGGCAGAACATACCCAATATGCCTGATATCTATTAGTTTGTGGTGTGTGTTTTCTGATTCTTGGTACCCTGGTTCTGGAGCAGCATATGCTTCCTGTACAATAGCTGAGTGGACCAGGGATTACTGTCACGAACTGTAGATTCACTGCCAATGTGACTTGGGACGAAGACTATAGAGAATGATTGGTGGTGGCCATTTAGGCTCCAAGTTCATGGTCACACGTGTCTCTGAATAAGCAAAAGAGTGATTTATGAACCAAATAGTTTCGGAACTGATAGTCTTGATGGAACGGCCTCAGTTCCTTTGGTTTTGAGCAAGTGTATTTCGTGAGATGAATCAAATTGTGTAGGAGTTGCTGAACTGCCTTTAGTTGACTGGATTAAATCCATCTTGAGAATAAAATGGGGGGGGGGGGGGAGCATGGGGGGGGGGGGGGTGCGGCGGGGGGGCGGGTGAGATAGGCAATGGCCTCCCTAAGATGAAGGTATTTTGATAGCAGAGTTTATTCTATCACTTAAATGTGATCCCATGAGGGCGTTTTATGAATTCTTGATTTAGGCTTCGAAATGACTTCTCTTGATGAACTTTTGCAAGGACTCCGATTGTAGATTTTCACTTTCTGGTAACCTTCTTTGCACCAGACGGTACGTGGCTCAGTTGTTGGGTTTTGTGTCACTGGGGAGAGTCGCAGTGTGGCCTCTCTCAAGCTGGAATCAGTGGCAAATTTTCTCTGTCATCACTTTCTGTTAGAGAGAAAAAGAAAAATGAAATAAGTTTTATTTTCCTCTTAAAAGAGGACATTTTACAGTTCAGGGGTCTTTTCAAGCAGATTGGGCATGAATTTCTGCGTAGCCTTCCATGTTTCGTGGCAGCGGGAGGTGGCCAGCCATAGGCCGGCAGTGAGATCACCTGGTCCCCACTGTTGTCAATGGGATTTCCCGTTGAATGCACCTCTCACCACCAGCAGGGGCAAGCCATCGGTGGGACTGGAAGATCCCGCTGGCATGAATGGCAAGAAAATTCTCGCCATTCAGCTTCTGGCACAGCCAAGCCATTGGGAAATTCTGCATTTTGGCAGATGCTATCAATGCCACAATACAACCAACAACAGCTTGCATTTGTAATGTAACAAAACGTCCCAAGGCACTTAACATGATTAACAGCTACAATATGATTATACCACTACCACGCAGGAACTTGGATTAAAAGGAGTTCACTGGAACCTCTGTTTTGGGTCGAGACCCTGATGTTAGTGTCATATGGGGGTGCTGACCCTGCATCGTGTGGGAAACAGTCATCTGGCAGTGATGGCTCTGGGCAGGATCCTGCTGACAAATTAACAGACCAGTTGGTGGAGTGAATTTTTGCACCCCTCTGCTTCCATGCTTATTTGCATGTGGGGCCAAAAATTGTGCCCAAGAGATTTTTATAGCATTTCCCGACATGATCAACTGGTTACATTTTGGTTGTCCAATGCACTCGAATAAGTTCTGCAAAATACTCTTCGGTTTAAAAGGCCCACAGAACAATTTTGAAGTGAAACAAATTTCAAAAATTATAAATGTGATTATAAATAAATTACAACATCGGCCTAAACGGAACTATTCCATTAAGCCGCATATAGCAGTCACTATTCAATTTTTTTTAGCTACTTTTGTTACGATGACATCCACTGAATCACTAGATACTTCATTGACTATAAAGAACTTTGGGATGTTCAATGGTTGTGAAAGCAGTTGTATAAATATATCAATAATTTCTTCTTCTTTTACGTAATATTAACTGCTACTGAACACAGAAGGTCTCAAGTGTAAGTATGCAGGGACTCAACACAGGTAATGGATTTATGGGGGCGGGGTGGAATCTTGCCATCCCCACCCCCGATCAGAGTTGGCACTTCTCTCCCCACCCCACTTCCCCCTGATCATCAGCCCCTCCCCCACCCAAAGTCAGAGCCGACACCCAAGACCACCCCTCCTCCCCCAGTGGCCATCGCCAGCATTCCCTGCTCTTCCACCTGCTGCAAATCTAAATGAATCCCCCCTCCCCCATGAGGCTCCAACTAAGGCCCATCCCTTGGCACAGGTTGGCATTGCCATATTGGCATAGGTATGGTGCCAACCTGGCAGGGCCAACCTGTGCCAAGAGACAGTGCCTGGGTGCATTGTCAGGCCACTGTCTGACCATGACCCTCTCCCTTGGGGGCTATACTTACCTTTACGCCCCTGGGAAGATCCACAACAGGTTCGGATCTAGGTGAACCTGTTGTAGCTGGCTCTAGCATAACATCACACCGGCGCCTGCTGAATAACTGGTGAGGGGGGAATGTTCTGGAGAGTGTGTCAAGCTTTCCGAGTTTCCCTGAATTTTGAGCATATGCTGTCATCCCCATGGATGAGGAGCGTGGGCTCAAAAGTCAGCCCCATAATTTAATTTGCTAGGTTTCCATTTTATGATATTGTTTTTCATAAATTCATAAGATTATAGGAGCAGAATTAGGCCATTCGGCCCATCGAGTCCTCTCCGCCATTCGATCATGGCTGACGTGCTCCTCATCCCCATTTTCCTTCACCCCATAACCCTTCTACCCATTACCAATTTAAAAATCTGTCTAACTTCTCCTTAAATTTACTCACTGTCCCAGCATTCACTGCACTTTGGGGTAGTGAATTCCACAGATTCCCAACCTTTTGGGGGAAGTAGTTTCTCCTCAACTCTGTTTCAAATTTGCTACCCTTTATCCTAAGTCCTCTCATCCTAGAATGCCCCATTAGAGGAAGCATCTGCTCCACATCTACTTTATCCATACCTTTGATCATCTCGTATACCTCAATTTGATTTTCCCTCATTCATCTCCCCTCATTCTTCTAAATTCCAGAGACTATAGGCCTAAACTGTTCAATCTCTCTTCATACGACAAACCCCTCATCTCTGGAATCAGAGATTTTGCGCCAATAGTGCCCCTTTTTCTGCCACTGTTTGAAGAGTGTCTCCTTATTGTTTTGTTTAAGAGGGATTCATTGATTGAGTCCCTTTGCCACTTACTTCTCATTATCCACAATCAATAAAACCTTTTATACGTTACTGACTTGATGTGGGATTTTGTGGCCGATGTTTGATCTCTCCAGATAGTGCTTAGTCAATGCAGCTCTTCCCTTTCATTGTCAGTTAAAGAACGTCTATTAACAATAAGGACCTTTGTGTTCACCAGAAGGTATTGTTAAAATGATGTTGTACATCTTGTTGCCAATTACTGGATGGTTTGGCTTACACAATTGAATAGAAGATCATTGACATCGGTGAGTAACTTCCGGGTATGGACACGGAGGGATTTGAAACCAAAGGTGACTGTTTTGAAATCAAGGCATCGTTGGACAACGGCTTCAGCCTTCCCAGTATTTAATTGCAGAAAATTTCTGCTCTTTCAACACAGAATTGATAAGCAGTCTGATAATTTAGCAACAGGGAAGGAGTCCAGAGGGATGGTGGCAAGGTAGAGCTGGGCATTGTCAGTATATATGTGAAAATCGACCTTGTGCTTTTTGATATTGCAGTGGGCAGCATTTAGATGAGAAATAGAAGGGATCAAGGACAGATCCTTTGGAGACACCAATGGTAACAGTACAGGAGCAAAAGGATTGCAGAGATGGAATATACACCTTGTCAAAAATAGGAGACAGAATTCTGATTCTTACCATTCTGGCTCATATCCTCCTCTCCTGCTTATTTTAGCACACAGTTTAAAGTTTTTATTTATTAGTGTCACAAGTAGGCTTACATTAACACTGCAATGAAGTTACTGTGAAAATCCCCTAGTCGCTGCACTCTGGCGCCTATTCGGATCCACTGAGGGAGAATTTAGCATGGCCAATGCACTTAACCAGCTCAGACTGTGGGAGGAAACCCATGCAAACATGGGGAGAATATGCAAACTCCACACAGACAGTGACCCAAGCCGGGAATCAAACCTGGGTCCCTGGCGCTGAGGCAGCAGTGTTAACCACCATGCTGCAGAAGGTCACTGTGAGTGAGTGGTGGGGCAAAATGTGTAACATGCAATAAAGAACCATTTATTTGGATTTGAAAAGCTTTGAGGGTGGCTTTTATTTTCAAATGTATCAATATGGATTAGTGACAATTAGTGTTTTTTATGCTTGTTCACACCATTCCTTGCAAACTCAAGCTGCATTTTCAAATAGGAAAACAAATATCTTACCACAAAACAGGACTTGAAAGGAGTTGACAGGTACTTTGAGTGATAGCATAAAGGGGTAAACAAATTTACTGTAAGCTTACTAGAATTTTTATTGAAATGTAAGGCATGTTGGCTTAACTTGATCCAATGGATGGTGATGCAGCGGTCACGTCATTGGACTAATAATCCAGGCTGATAATGTCTAAAATCTCACCACAACAGTTAAATCAATACAATTCTGGATCTGAAAGCTTGTTTAAGTAACCATGAAACTATCGATTGTTGTAAAAACCCATCTGATTCACTGCTGGCCTTTAGGGAGGGAAATCTGTCGTTCTTCCCTTGTCTGGCCTACATGTGGCTCCAGACCCACAGATATGTGCTTGACTTTGAAATGCCCTATAAAATGGCCACTCAGTTCAAGGTCGTTTGGGGATGGATGACAAGTGCATCCCATGAAAGAATATTTTTTTAAAAAAGCATCATAAAATAAATTAGATGGGATACTAAAAAGTTAAAGATGTGCCCTTATTGCTTCCCTGAACACTTTTCACTGTCAATCTCCAATGGCAACATTACCGTTTATAGTAGCATACAATTTCTACTTTATTAACTCCAAAGTATGCTGTCTGTCAAAATGTTTACCACCAGGACTAATTTGTCCCCAATGGCCATACAACTCCCACGCATGAAAGGAGTTTGGGCAGCGGATTGAGAAATCAGTGAGGAAATGTGAATATTAATGAGCCAGTGAGTGGATACGACATTGGTGTGGAAAGCTTTTTAAGTGTGCACAGTAAGGAGTTTGCCTTCGAGAAACAGTGGTAATCGTAAATAATAGCACAATTGAAATGTGAAGGACAAGCAGGAAGAGAAGCACTTGTGTGAACTCTGCCACTGTTTTCACAATCGGTGAATTCTCATAAGTGCCCTAGAATCCCTACAGTGCAGAAGGAGGCCATTCAGCCCATCGAGTCTTCACCAACCACAATCTCACCCAGGCTCTATCCTCATAACACTATGCATTTACCCTAGCTAGTCCCCCTGACACTAAAGGGCAATTTAGCATGGCCAATCAACCTAACCCGCACATCTTTGGACTGTGGGAGGAAACCAGAGCACCCGGAGGAAACCCACGGGGAGAATGTGCAAACTCTACACAGACAGTGACCCAAGGCCGGAATTGAACCCAGGTCCCTGGCGCTGTGAAACAGCAGTGCTAACCACTGTGCCACCGTGCCGCCCTTCTGTCTAAGGATATGCTTGCATCATTGCCCAGAAGCTGATGGCAGGCTGTTTTTGTGGTGACACACAAAGAGAGGGAACATTCCAGTTATCCATTTTTGCAAAAAAAAAACAGCCGGGATAAAGTGGAATTTTGTACTCTTCAGTAAAATTATCCACAAAAGGATTTTGATCTCCTAAAAACTCACAATGTTTTTTGTCATGATAATGGAGGAAAAACATCAAATTTCGTGCAGAAAAAAATGGACTTCAAATAAAAACCTGGGAGTTTTTAAAAAATGGACATACAAGCCCAAAGACGGTTGAGGATGTAATTCAGTCACTGGCTAATTGCTGGTGGGTGATATTGAGAGAGAGACAATGGAGCCACAACTTGTTTCCAGACAAGGATACCTACCTCAATCTAAAAAAAAAATCAAGACATACAGTAGCTAATGACTGGGATACAAGCCAGCTACAAAGCTTGGTCAAGTGTGGATTAGTGCTGGGGGTGTCCGAGTGTGGGTGTGAACTGAAGCTAAAAGCCAGCCAGCGGCAAACACCCCTGCAAAAGTCTTTTTTTCAGGTGTCATTCTCCCTCTGTTTGTTGAAGCAAGTTAGTATCAAGCGTGTGAGAGTGAGATCCCTTTTAGATTATTGTTTTCATTCCCACCTGATTCCTGAGGTCTGCCAAAATGAATGCTGGTTGAGCAGCTACACATGAAGGGCATATGACGAGAATGGGGACATGAAGGTAGTATAGGGGGACATGAAGCAGCGTGGGGATAAAGCCACAGCTGAAAACAAAATACGGCAGCTTCTCAGCCAAACTACAGAACATTGCAATATTGAAACCGACTATTCACCTGCTGAAGTCAGCACTACTGGAATCACGGATTGCAACATTACGTCATCTGCTCTTCACAGACAAGTCAACATCTGTTTCATATTTTCTTACTTTGGACTCAGTCCTCATTTCTAAGCTGTATGAATGTATATGCGCATGTTTGATCATTTTCTTGCATTTAGTAGTAAATAAACTCATTCTTTCTTTAACTCCAGAAAGCCTGGTTAAATTGGCTCCTTTAAAAACATAAATTTTGGGCTGGGAAAAGGCATCTGCAAAGGGAGGGACGTTTAAATACTAATCTTGTTGTGACCAACTTTGGGGGCTGAATAGAGACAGTAAGAGTTTTAACAACACCAAGTTAAAGTCCAACAGGTATATTTGGTAGCAAATGCCATTATTGGACTTTAACCTGGTGTTAAAACTCTTACTGTGTTTACCCCAGTTCAACGCCAGCATCTCCACAACATAGAGACGGAGAGCCAGTTTATCCCTCCTCACCCGGATGTGTAACAATTTGGTGGTATCCCGGGCGGATGTTAACAAATTGGGGCTTGTACCAAGATAATTATCACGGAGGGGAAGGAGACGCCTAATAAACAGAGCGGTCTTGTGCAGGTTAACAGATTTGGGGAACATCACCTGGGAACCAGTTGTAACATCTCTTAAATAACAGAAATTCCTACTAGAAATATGGCCTTTTGGCTAAGATCAAGTGTAGTATCGACATGCTGTACTTGGTTGAAGTCATTAGGTTACATTTTAACTTCATTTGAAGCAATTTTTAAAAGCGACATCTCGACCTTTTGGCTAAGATGCAAATGAGATCAAGCCTTGGAGGAGGTGCAATGCCTACTCCAATCAGCTTGGATCATGTAGATCAAGCCCAAGACTGGAGGTGAGAGCCCTGTCTTGTCAGCTTGGATCGGGAATGTCTCACTTGTTGAGACTCTGAATTGGATTTGATTGGATTAAAAAAAAGTATAAAACATGGACAGAAATCTGATGATCCTGTAAAAATCACACACTGTAGTTTTAAAACATATATACAATACATTTGATTTATTTTTCACAAGTAGGCTTACATCAACACTACAATGAAGTTACTGTGAAAATCCCCTAGTTGCCACACTCCGGCACCTATTCAGGTGCACTGAGGGAGAATTTAGCATAACTCATCCTTCTAACCAGCACATCTTTTGGACTGTGGGAAGAAACCGGAGCACCCGGAGGAAACCCAGGCAGACAGTCACCCAAGCCGGGAATCGAACCCAGCTCCCTGGCTCTATGAGGCAGCAGTGCTAATCACTGTGCCACCATGCAGTACAGTCATGTGAACTATGTCTTGGCATTTAAAGAAAAAATTCTGGACAGTAGCACAGATGTCCAGTAGCCTTGACGGCACATTTTCTACCTGTTTTACCAGCAATACATGTGGCTAAACCTTCGTGGAGAAGGTGTGAAGGTCAAGTTAGGAAATATCCTGTCCGTGCAGACTCATCTCCAATATTTTCATTCCAGGACAGTGGGGATGGGATAGAACATAGAACATAGAACAGGACAGCACAGAACAGGCCCTTCAGCCCACGATGTTGTGCCGAGCTTTATCTGAAAAGATAGAGTTGGGATTGCCTCCTCTACAGGCAACCAGGAAAGTGGGCAACTTCAATGGTGGGCTGGTTAGAAGGCCCACATCAGTCCTCTAGGAAATCAGTCCACTTGTATAAAGGATGTTAGACCCTCTAATCCTCATCCTCCTCCACCCTTGGTGCTCTATGTCTCTCATGCTACCTCCATGTCTCCATATGTCCTCCATGCCCTCCCATGTTTAGCCACTCACCCAACATTCAC
The DNA here is from genome assembly GCF_964213995.1 of Mustelus asterias. Lineage (NCBI taxonomy): Eukaryota > Metazoa > Chordata > Chondrichthyes > Carcharhiniformes > Triakidae > Mustelus > Mustelus asterias. The sequence goes on from NC_135808.1 coordinate 111,170,747, forward strand.
TTTGGAAGACATCAGGAGCCATATTGGGAATGAAATGAATAATCTAAGAGAGATCTCATTCAGACACATTTGATACTGAAAGAAAAACTCAGTCATGAAACCCATTAAAGAAATTTAAATCCACTCGAGTGGTTAATTTGTTGTGAAAATAAACAGGTCCTAATTTCACAAACCGCATCACACATTTAGTAACTGTCAGTCAAAATGTGAACTCAGCCCCTTGCTGAGATAAGCGGTTCTGAACCATATGAAACTCAGCTAAGCATTTGTAATGAGCTCAGCTGTAATAACAAAGCCTGGGAAATGTTAACAATGGAGTCTATTGAAACTGAAAACCAGTTTTTCTAAGCTACATCAGATGCCCTGTCAATCAAAGCAGTGCAGGTGCAACTACAGGCATTTTCTTTTTCTAACTGAAGGCTGCTGAAGATTGTTTTTCATTTTAAAAGGACACTGGACTTTTAAATCACTTCAGATTATTAACCAGAGATCCCAATAAAAACAGATCTAACTTACAATACAGCATCTCACAAGTGAAAGCAAAAGAACATTTCCTTTGTGTACATTTCAAAGCCTGTCATTAAAAGAATTCCAGGATTGGGTTACTGGATTCTTGGTTCCCCACTCGGGATTGGAGTTCCCCTCTGGCTCAAGCCTGCTCTTAAAAGCCTTGAACCAGGACTACTGATGGAGCTTGAACACTCTGAAACTGCAGGGTGGATTTAAACTGCTCAACAATGCAATGGATCTGGAAAACACAGGACTGCTGTGCGCAGAATGACTACCTGTACCCTTATCTCATGCTGACAAAAGTCCTGGAATAGCAGGCAAGAATCCCAGAATCAGGAATTGCCGACCATTTGAAAATGCTCCCGAGTCACCTTGACTTAATGAAAATCTGAGCCACGATGTCTGACTCAAAATTAAACTTTTCCATTGTCCCCAGCAAAGATAATTCATGCTATTACCTGAGCAAATGAAGATTAAGAGCAGAATTTTCCCATCCCACTGGCCAAGGGAATTGCAGTGGGCAGGGCACGGACCATGCAAAGGTCTGTTGACCTGATTTGATTTGATTTATTATTGTCACGTGTATTAGCATACAGTGTAGACAGAGCATACCATTCATAGAGAAGGAAATGAGAGAATGCAGAATGTAGTGCTACAGTCATAGTTAGGGTGTAGAGAAAGATCAACTTAATGCAAGGTAAGTCCATTCAAAAGTCTGACGGTAGCAGAGAAGAAGCTGTTCTTGAGTCGGTTGGTACATGACCTCAGATTTTTATATCTTTTTTCCAAAGGAAGAAGGTGGAAGAGAGAATGCCCGGGGTGTGTGGGGTCCTTAATTATGCTGGCTGCTTTGCCGAGGCAGTAGGAAATATAGACCGAGTCAATGGTTGGGAGGCTGGTTTGCGCGATGGATTGGGCTACATTCACAACCTTTTGTCGTTTCTTGGGGTCTTGGGCAGAGCAGGAGCCATACCAAGCTGTGATACAACCAGAAAGAATGCTTTCGGGCAGAATTTTCCAGCTTTCGGATGAATGCGGCCAGAAAATCCTGCCCTAACTTGATGAAAGCAATGAGGACTGCCCAATGGTGTCATTATTTAGTGGTAGGAGGAGATCTACATTCAATAACAAACTTTGGTGTCTAAGTGGCATTGCAGCATTTATGCTGCTCATTAAAACAGAACATTTAACTTCGATCTTAGAAAGAAGGCCCACACTTGCAGTTAAACGTACTGCTATGTACTCCAATACTCCATCTCATAATCACCCTCCCCAGTGCACCAGTCCAATTTACTGGCAACAGCATTGCTTTATAAATTCAGATTCAGTTCTTTGCCTGTATAAACCTTTCCTTGGCACCCACTGACCTTTCTCAACAACATACTTTAATATCACCAGCTTTAAGGCCACTGATATTCTGAGTAATTGATTTGAAGTCAATCTTCAATTCTTTTTCTTTCTCCAAACAGAATTAAATTTCCGAACATGTCATACAAGTACCATTGGAAATAAAACTGTCTGAAATCATTATGATCACATTCCAGGCATCTGGTACTGGACTCTTCAAATGTCATTTTTCTACCTTTTTATTTCTTACTTTACAGTGCTTTTATTTTGATGTTTGATGGATTCGACCTTTCACAATAGTAATTCAGATGTATATAGCGCCGTTAATAGAGTAAAAGGTACTTCACATGGGCACTATCAAATAAAATTTGACATGGAACCACATAAGAAGTTGGAGCAGATTACCAAAAGAGGTTTGGAAGAGTGTCTTAAAACAAGGAAGGGAGTGCAGTATATGGTCAGAGCTGCCCTCTCTGTTGGGGATATGTAAATAAACTAGTTCAATGTTGGCTGCCTGCTGTGAATGCACGTGGTGGGTCTTTTCTTTGGCATGTCAGCTATGACTCTTACCAATTTTTACAGGTGCATCATAGAAAGCATCCTTTCTGGACATATCACAGCTTGGTATGGTCCCTGCTCCAACCAAGACCACAAGAAACTAAAAAAGGTTGTGAATATAGCCCAGTCCATCCCACAAACCAGCCTTCCATCCATTGACACGGTCTAAAATTCCTGCTGCCTCAGAAAAGTAGCCAGCATAATTAAGGACCCCAAGCACCCCAGACATACTATCTTCTATCTACTTCCTCAGAAAAAAGATAAAGATCTGAGGTCACGTACCAACCGACTCAAAAACAGCTTCTTCCCTGTTGCTGTCAGACTTTTCAATGGACCTACCTCGCACTAAGCTGATCTTTCTCTACACCCTAGCTATGACCGTAACACTACATTCTGCACTCTCCTTTCCCTCTCCTCTATATACTCTCTGAACGGTTTGCTTTGTCTGTTTAGCTAGCAAGAAACAGTACTTTTCACTGTATACCAATGCATGTGACAATAATAAATCAAATGACAACAGAGAGATGGAGAGGATCAAGGCTTGTGAGCTGAAGGCACAACTGCCATAGGTGGAGCAATAAGAATTAGGGATGTTGAAGGGGCTAAAATTGGTGCAGACGTACCAGAGAGTTGTGAAACTGGAGGAGATTACATGGAGAAGGACGGGCAGGCCATGGAGGGATTTAAAATTGAAAAGCCACTTAACTGGAGCCAATATTGATCAGGGAGCATAGCAGTGTTGGATGAAGTGGACCAGTATTTTTATTTACCTTTTTTTTACTTGTTGTTTCCATCTGGGACCAGAGTTTTAGATCACCTCAAGTTTACAGAATGTGGGAGCCTGGCCAGGAATGTATTGGAATAGTCAAGTCTAGAGGCATCAAAACTATGAAGAGTTTGAGGCAGAAATGGAGTCAGGTGATGTTAACGAGGTGGTAATTGGTGATTTTACTGGATGGGCTCTCATCTTAGTGTCAAATATGGCACGCAATTGGAAACAGTCTGGCTTGGCCTCAGATGGTTCCCAGGGAGGTGGATGGAGTGAGTGGTTATGGAATAAAGTTTATGTGGGGATGAAAATATTGGGTGCAAGAAAGGTTGTGAGACATTCGTTGGCCTCACAGCCATTTTTTCTTGCCTAATTTAACAGCATTTTGTGCAATTTCAGAGTGCTGGTGAGGATTACACAGCCAGCTGGAGGGGTGGGGCCGAAACAGACCAGCAACTCTGGGATTCTGAGATCGAGGCACCCTTTTCAAGTTACGATCGCTACCCCCCCAACCCGCAATGGAGAACAGAACCCCCCACCCCCACCCCTCCACAGAGATTGGGCTTCATACTCATGGAGATCGGGACCTCTTCCACCAGCAGATTGGGAAGCCCCCCCATAGAAGTCAGGTCCCCCCCAGCAGACAAGCAAAACAGTCCCAAACCTCACACACAGAAGGAAAACCCACCACCATGCAAACATTGGGGTACCATCCCCTGCCCAAATGCAAAGATCAGGGCATCCCCACCATACAAGTATCGGGGTAATCTGACATTACTCTGACATCGGGGCACTTCCTCGCCCTCACAGGCATTGGGGTTTCCCCCCTTCATAGTCTTTGGCACTGCCAGGGTGCCCAGCCATGCCCTGCACCACCTGGGAGCTACACCTCACTGTGCATCACCAACGTGGTCATCACATAGTATTGATTCATGCTGGTGTGACATCACCCCACACAGGAGATGGGTGGGAGAAAGAGAAATGTCATAGGTAGACGTTACGGCATCAAGCCCGGTAATAATACAATAATGCGTTAAAATGTATGGAAATCAGAAAGGGCGTGAACTTGATTCCGTCTCTGGGAAGGCGAAGATCTCAAACTGAGGTCTCACCAGTACAAATCCCGTTTTTGTCCGCCCACAAGATTTCGTGGCCATTTCGGGATTTGCACCTACAGCTCACACGGCTGCAAGGTCGCAGCCAATAGCTTCAGTCTTCCCAATATTTAGTTGAAGGAAATATCTGCCTATCCAGATGTTGGATAAGCTGTCTGACAATTTAGGAGACAATGGAGGGATCGAGGTGATGGTAAGGTAACACTGGGTGCCATTAGCATGCATCTGGAAACTGACGCTGTTTGTCAGATGATGTCAGCACATAGATTAAACATAAGAGGGGTCCAAGGATAGACCAGAAAGAGATGTCATTGCAATTAATTCTTTGGCTATGATTAGATGAATAGAATGAGGTAAGTGTCGTCCCACCCAGTTCAAAGATGGTGAAGAGGCGATAGAGAAAGATGATGTGGTTAATAATGTCAGCGGATGCAGACAGATTGAGAAGGATGAAGAGGGAGAGTCTGCTGTAGTTAGAACTGACATCCGATGTAGCAGAGACACTGATGTGGGCTGTTCCGGTCCTGTGGCAATACCTCTGAGGTATTCAAACATGGGGTTTGATTTTTAGCCCCCACGAAGGCCAGAAATAGAGGCAAGCAAGTGGGCACTAAAAATAGCAGCACCAGCCTGTGTGCAATTCCCCAGCTCCATTCTACCCCCGAGCCATTTTCATGGAGGTCAGATTGGGGGGAGGGAGGGGGGGCATGATTTGTTCAGCAGGGCCACTTCAGCTTAGTAAAGGCCACTGCAAATGCTTGGAAGAAGCCTATTGGTGGTAGACCAAGGCCTGGACACCCACTTCACCCGCCTGGGTACAATCACAGGCTGCCCCGGAGAGCGGCATCCCCCCACCCTCACCACCTCACAGTGGAAGGCTGCAAGAGCCATCTTTTAATTCAAACCTCAGAAAGGTTGGAGACAGAGAGAGAGAGAGAGAGCGCCTCCATTATCAAGCACCCTCTGCCTTATTCCCTTCCCACTGCAATGCTGCTGCTCTCAATCTGGAAGGCTTCTGATTGCTCTCCAGCTGGTGAGCTTGCCCTCTGACTGTTATTTGACCACCCTGGAGAATCACTATTTTCTAAATGGGAAAATGCTGAGGAAATCAGAAACACAGAGAGACTTGGGAGTCCTTGGTCAAGATTCTTTTAAGGTTAACGTGCAAAGTCAATTGGCAGTTAGGAAGGCAAATGCAATGTTAGCATTCATGTCGAGAGGGCTAGAATACAAGAGCAGGGATGTACTTCTGAGTCTGTATAAGGCTCTGGTCAGACCCCATTTGAAGTATTGTGAGCAGTTTTGGGCCCCATATCTAAGGAAGGATGTGCTGGCCTTGGAAAGGGTTCAGAGGAGGTTCACAAGAATGATCCCTGGAATGAAGAGCTTGTCGTATGAGGAACGGTTGAGTACTCTGTGTCCGTACTTGTTGGAGTTTAGAAGGATGAGGGGGGGATCTTATTAAAACTTGCAGGATACTGCAAGGCCTGGATAGAGTGGGCGTGGAGAGGATGTTTCCATTATTAGGAAAAACTAGAACCAGAGGGCAGAACCTCAGGCTAAAGGGACAATCCTTTAAACAGATGAGGAGGAATTTCTTCAGCCAGAGAGTGGTGAATCTGTGGAACTCTTTACCGCAGAAGGCTGTGGAGGGCAGGTCATTGAGTGTCTTTAAGACAGAGATAGATAGGTTCTTGATTAATAAGGGGATCAGGGGTTATGGGGAAAAGACAGGAGAATGGCGATGAGAAAAAAAATCAGCCATGATTGAATGGCGGAGCAGACTCGATGGGCCGAATGGCTTAATTCTGCTCCTATGTCTTATGGTCTTCTGGTGTCATAGTGGGAAAAGGGTTAAGGGAGGAGGAGGTAGATTTTGTGGACAAGCTGACTCAGATTGCAGGAAGGCAGATAAGAGAGAAACTAAGGGCCAGGGGTGGGGAGCGATGGCCTAGTGGTATTATTGCTAGACTATTGATCCAGAAAGTCAGCTAAAGTTCTGGGGACCCGGGTTTGAATCCTACCACGGAAGATGGTGGAATTTGAAATCTCTAAAAAAGTTAAGAATCTACTGATGACCATAAAACCATTGTCAGAAAAGCCCATCTGGGTCAGTAATGTCCTTTAGGGAAGGAAATCTGCCAGGTCTTACCTACATGTGACTCCAAAGCCACAGCAATGTGGTTGACGTTCAACAGCCCTCGCCAATGTCCCATGAATGAATTTTAAAAAGTTGTGAACTCTGCACTAGTGTAGGGGTAAATCTTAGAGGAAGTTTCACCCGGTGGGCGAGAGGAAGGAAAGGGATTGGCACAGGGTGCCAAGTTTCAATCTTAGTGTCAAAGTAGTCCATTAACTCCTTGCACTTGTTCGAGGTGAGGGTAGAACAGGGGGGCAAGATCTTTGCCCCTATGTGTGGGTGAGAATGGAGGTGCGTGTGTAATTTTACATTATTCACCTCTTTCTGCAGGCAGTATCAGAGGGTGATAGCACCACCTGCCCACAAGTGGCAGGAAGCTTCTTAGAGAAAATTAAAACCCAATTATTAGAAGTTCAGTGAAATATCCAGCCGATCAGTGCAGGACACCGTGACGTTTTGAACATGCCAGCTGCCTAAAAGGTGGCAGACTTGGTGGGGAGGGAGGACAGGGGAGCATTCTACTGGTCAAACTGTGGTAACAGCCTGCCCTTCACAATGGTGACCCAGCAACTGCTGCAATTTTATACAATTAAAGTTTTTTAAAGTTGCTCTTTTCCTTATCTACACGCTGCCTATCTCTTCTCTGGATTGCCTCCAATTAGCCCACACACTGTCCTTTATTGAAGGGTAAGCACAACCTCTTGCCACTAATTGGCAACTTCAGGCAAAATCACTGTCGATTGGCTTCTTCGACACGGAGAGGGATCAGGATTCCCACTTGATCCTGACATCTGTGTCCTGATTCAAAATGGAAAGTCCTAGCCGAGGTTTGAGAGGAGAATTTGCTGTTGAGAAAAGAAGCTGAGGCCTGCCTTTACATTTCAGAATTCCAGAAACATTCTGGATTAACTTCAGTACTGTTGTTAAAGATGTTCCTTCGGTAATGCACCATTCCTTCTTCGATGATAGTTTACATGCAGAGTGGACGGGAATCTCTACAAAGGGATAAGCTTCCTTTGATCAGGCGATCTTTAATTATTCATGTAGGGTTCCCTTGTGTCCTATTGTTACTCCATTTGTTTTAAATAGGTTAACAATGATGTTAAAAGAGTGCACCAGGGAATGGGTTGAATAATTTCTCCCAGGATGACAGTGCAGAGCGTAGAAATTCTGCCAGGGTTTTTTTTGGATCCTTTTTAATGTTGAATTCCAGCTAATACAACCGTGTAATTGGATTGAATGCTGCCATTTGATTCGCACAGCTGCCCTGTCTGGGCAGCCCCACAACTATATTTATATTCTCTGTGCTCAAACCCATAGGACAAGTTTTTTCAGATAGTGTGGTTCCCCACAGTGCCACTCGAGGAGTCGGGAGGGACATTATTGTTGTCAATCAAGGCAGCCCCGCAGACATTTAATGCTCTCTGTTGTGTAAGTTAATTGGAGGCAAGACATCCATCCCTCACTTGGAATGAGATCCTGGCTCTATAGTACCAGAGACACCACTGATAGCCAGTCCTAAGTGCTAGGAGTCCAGGACCAGGAGGTGCAGGGTATCGCAGCGGGGATGGGAGGGGAAGCCCAGTGGAAGGATGGGTGGTAACTTTGATAGCAGGTCTGAGGGGTTGGGGGGTGGGGAGAGGGGGCATGTGGGGGGCCTGATATGAAATGGGAGGCCCCTTGATGGAGGCTGCCCTAGCACCACCCTGCAAAATTGTGGACAAGTCAGGAATGGGCCCTCTCTCAATAGAAATATTAGTCGGATGGGAGAAATTTGTGGACAATTTGGCTCTAGTAGTTCATTGCTGCGATTACACTATATTCTAACTGAGAAATAGCCACCATTCACTGCAGTTAAGAAGTCCTATGCAATCAATGATTCACAAATGGCTAAATTGCAAGTCTACTACTTTACATTGAAGCCAGCAGAAATACAAGTTGAGACAGATTTACGATCATATATGTAAACGAACATACCAGTGGCTCCAGCTCCCGTTCATCAATCAAGTCAAATTCCGTCACAAAGTAGTAAAAATGCTTGTAGCAGGTATTGACATGGGCTTCGGCTCCCATGGTGGTAATCCGATCAAAATGGTGGATGTAAACATGAACAAAGACTCGGAAAAGTCGAGTGAGAATCTTCTTACAGAGCTGCATAAAATTCTTCGGGAAGGGAACACCTAGGGAAAAAAGAGACAGCAAAGGTAAAAAAATAATTGTTTTGGAAAAAACCCTCAGACATTTTTTCATGATATCGTCACTTTAATGTACTCTTCCCCCTCTAACCACTCAGGTGGAACAGCATGCATACAAACTTCAGTACATATTGCTGAAAAAGGAAACATTTTTTGTCAAAGCTTTTCATCTTGCAGTTCGCAAGAATACTAATACCTTCAAGGGAAGTTAGGGATGGGCAACACATTCTGGCTTTGCTAGCAACGCCCACATCCAGTAAACAAACTATAAAAGAATAACAATGAGCATTGGGCTATCATGAAGTATCCCACACACTATTCTTTCCAGGAATTTAACACATCCCTACAGAGGTTAAACTATTTCAAATAACAATAGTATCCTAAATTAAATGTAACACCATTAGATATAGTTAGGTGCATCGACAAACCATGAGTGTAAAGGGAACTAGATATTTCTAATTAAAATGCTAATAGGATCATTTTGATCGAACTCACCAGGTGGGAAACAAAGGCTGGGTGGAATGCTGTTTTATTACCACACGAACAATATTTATCTCCACTAACTTCAATAGAAGGTATAATCAGGCAGGGTGAAAGAAACAACATTGCAACTAATCTTCAGGAGAAGGGTTCCAAAGAGGAGTCATATCGGACTCTCCCCACAAATGCTCAAAACCTGCTGAGTTTTTCCAGCACTTTGTTTTCATTTCACATCTCCGGCATCTGCAGTATTTTGCTTTCATCATTGCAGCCAATCTTGCTGGTTTCCCAACAGGCAAGCTGGGTTGCACTTGCACCCTTTGTACTTGCTATCCCACAGCGCGAGTTAAACGTAGATGAAAATCTCCGACTCTTACCAAAGAGGAGGCAAGGGAATGGAAGTAGTGGAAACATGATGCCAGGGCGGCACGGTAGCACAGTGGTTAGCACAGCTCCAGGGACCTTGGTTCGATTCCCGGCTTGGGTCACTGTCTGTGTGGAGGTTGCACATTCTCCTCGTGTCTGCGTGGGTTTCCTCCGGGTGCTCCGGTTTCCTCCCACAGTCCAAAGATGTGCGGGTTAGGTTGATTGGCCATGCTAAAATTTCCCTTCGTGTCCTGAGATGCGTAGGTTAGAGGGATTAGTGGGTAAATATGTAGGGGTATGGGAGTAGGGCCTGGGTGGGATTGTGGTCGGTGCAGACTCGATGGGCCGAATGGCCTCTTTCTGTGCTGTAGGGTTTCTATGATATAAACAAACGTCAAATGCTGGGAGTGGCAAAGTGAGGTAGGAAGACCTAACAGTAAACTCATGGGCACACTGAGTGGGCTGAGATCCGACAGAGTTACCGTTTGGCAATGGTTTATACCAGTGTAACATGAATAAAAGTACAGATTTAGCACCTTTCCTATTGCTATGAAAAAACAGCTGAGTTTCCTTTGGAGCAAGATATGCTAAATTTGCATTGAACCTTGGTGCACTGTGTGCAGTTCTGTCATTATTTGATAAAATGGAGAGAGTGTGCAAAAGGGATTTTCAAGGATGACACAGTACTATGAGAATACACCCACAAAGAAACAAAGATCAGGTTGGATTTCTTTTTCTTCAAAAAGAGAAGGTTGAGGAGTAACTTAAAAAACGTCTTTAAAATCAGTAGAGGCTTTATTGGAATAGACACAGCGCTGAATGTAGTTGGGGAGGGGAAGGAGTTTTGAGCAAGTCCATTACCGTTTGACAACTGCAACCTAAAATAGTATTCATCATCTTCCCCTCATTCACAAGCATGTGCAGAATGTTCCGCTAACTTTCTCAGGCCTGCCACTGACCCAGCCAATATTCCAGGCTCAGAGCCAATTTTTGATAAGTTCTCCAGGCTCTGCCTGGAAGGAAGCAGAGGTTAGCTCCTGCTTTTAAATCAATTAATATTGGTTACATTGGTCATTCAGCATAACCTGTCCAGGCTTTATTTCACTTGAACCTGCTCCCACGCTTCCTTGTTACATCAGCATAATTCTCTTTTCCCTCCTTTCTCATATGCTTACATAGCTTCCCCTTAGATGCATTGACCTCAACTACTTCCTGTGGTAGCAAGTTGTACATTCTCCCTACTCTCTGGGTAAGGACATTCCCTATCTTATTTCCTGCAGGTGATTATACTGATGGCCACTGGTTTTGTTCTTTCCCACAAGTGAAAACACTCTGTGCTGAATTTTTAGCTCCCCTCGCTTCAAGAATGGAGGCAACTGGTCCCAAAAATGACAAGTGTGTGGAAGCTGCCTGAGCTTATTCTGTCACCAGACATTTTTGCCAGGTTCGAGGTCATGCAAGGTTGACCTCCCTCATTAGGAGGACGGGCAGGCTTGTACGTTTTACAGGTGGATGGTGGAGGTCGACAGGGATTTTCCAGTCAGCCTCCAATATCCCGATATGGGGCAGATCAACTGCCTGGAAGTGCGCAGCAAGCTGGGGTTCCAACACTCCTGGCAGGTCTACATGCAGGCCCTTGCTGCCTGCCTGGGTGGAGGTATAACCATAAACTGCCCTGTAGAGAGGCTCCTCCCACCATTCCCCCCCCCCCCCCCCCCCACCCCCCACCCCCCAGTGATGGCCTGAGAAAATTCTATTTTTAAATTAAACTCCAAAGTGGCTGAGAGGGCACCTTCTTGTTGAAGGTCCCTCCATGTTACTTACCTTTTAATGCAGCCAGGAGCTTCTCTGAAGCTGGATTGGGTCTTCAACTTCAAGTGTCCACATGCCACCCTTAATTGGACAGAGAATCTGTCTCCATATCATTTAAAGTCTCACCCATGTGAAAATGTTGACTTCAATTAGATTCCCACCAGAGTTGGGCTTGGAATCCAAATTCTGATTCCTGTCGCATTCAGCCCCGTGTCTATTCCAATAAAGCCTCTATTCATTTTAAAGACCTCTCTTAAGTTACTCCTCAACCATCTCTTTTTGAAGAAAAAGAAATCCAACCTGTTCTTTGTTTCTTTGTAGGTGCATCCTCATAATTCTGTACCATCCTTGAAAATTCTTTTTGTACCCTCCATTTTATCAAATAGTGACAGAACTGCACACAGTGCTCCGAGAGTCATCTAACCAAGGTTCAATGCAAGTTCAGCATATCTTCTCTATTTTTAAATTCTATCCCTCTGCAAATAAATCTCTGTTTGGTTTATTTTATTATGGCCTTATTGACCTACACATTGATGCAACTGATTTTAAATACCCTGCCGCCATCTGCTTCCCCTCGTAATACTGGTTGTCAGAAAGACATTGGTTTACACTCTGTTTTGCTAAGTTGTAAATTATGGTAAAGCTATTATCGGTGTTTTCCAATCATTTGCGCTTAAATTATTGGGTGGGTGTATTAGACAGCCAATGTCACTTCTGATAGAAGATTATGAAAGTGGTAGGAGTGAGCATTTAGAAGTTCCTAGGAAAAAGTGCCATTGCATTCCTATGGAGCTAATCAGGGAGTTACACATAATACTACAGTCTAAAATCTAGATTGTTATCTATGCTCAGATTTGATGCTTTCAAATTGCTTACTTTGGAATAGAGTCATAGGGCAGGATTTTTGGGCAGTGGGATTTCCCACCTGATGAGTCATCAAGGAATGCATCCCTATCAATCACGGCAACCCAGCAGCCATTTAACGCCGCATGGACATCTGTTTCTCACACAGGAGGAAGTCCCTTCTCAGAGCACTGCTGGCCAATCTTCACCCTGGAGTGGTGGACACTGCTGGGACTACAAGCAGTCTCAGAAGCATACTGGACCAGGTAGGTGCAGAGTCTCGCTGCGGGAACATGAGGATAGAAGAGAGGAATGGGAGCCACGATAGCAAGCCCAACTGGGGGGGGAAGGTTTGTCAGAACCAGGAATGTCTGCCAGGTTTCCCCACTGTCCCTGGACTCCTCCCTTTGTGCTAGGCCTTGCCCAATGTGCATAGAATTACAGGCACCTGGCGGGCAGGTTGGAAGGCCATTCAGGGCATCTTTTCATCTGGCAATGAGGATAAAATTATCCTGACACTGCCTCTGGCCCGACACCTGTGAGTATCCTGTTATAATTGAAGTTTTTAGTATTCACCAGAATCTCGCTCTGGGTGAATAGGCCCATTTGAGATATTAGATATTGTCAGACCCTGAGTAATGTAGAATCAGAAAAGACACACAGTTAGATATAAAGATGTACTTTCCACTTTGGAGACTTGTCTCCCAATTACAAAATCCCTTAGAATGATTGCATTTCTATGATTTGTTATTCCCACTGTGCAGTCTATTGCCCAATGGTGCTATGGTCTGGACTGTTTTGCTTTAAGGTGTTGTCACTCACTGCAGTCTCCAAAGCTAAAGTTTACTTATTTATTAGTGTCACAAGTAAGCTTACATTAACACTGCAATGAAGTTACTGTGAAAATGCCCTAGTTGCCATGCTCCAGCACCTGTCCAGGTACACTGAGGGAGAATTTAGCATGGCCAATGCACGCAACTAGCACATCTTTCGGACTGTGGGAGGATACCGGAGCACCCGGAGGAAACCAATGCAGACACGGGGAAAACATGCAGACGCCACACAGACAGTGACCCAAGCTGGGAAACGAATCCGTGTCCCTGGTGCTGTGAGGCAGCAGTGCTTACCACTGCGCTACCGTGCTGCCCTCAGTATTGAGTGACTGATATAAGAGTGGCATGCATCCCAGAGAGTCCGGCACTCTGACTCTTTTGGGTGGCCGCCCATTTACTATCCTGAACATCTCCCTCTGAGATGGCTACCTCCTGGATCACAAAGTCCAGGAAACACTCAGCCCCCTTGTTGTTCTACGTAGTGACTTCACGGTACACAAATTGCAAGATCTCAAATGACCATCTATAATATAAACAAAGGAAAAAAATCCCGACTCCTTCTTTCAGAATCTAGTTAGTAACTTTGTTAAACTGTTACTTTTAATTAATGCTTCCAGACACACTTTGCATAAATACTCTTGTGGCTCTGGAGTCACATGTAGGCCAGACTGGGTGAAGATGGCAGATTTCCTTCCCTAAAGAACATTAGTGAACCAGATGGAGAAGGTCATGCAGAAGATGTAGGATAGGCAATTTCCCGTGCTTGATGAGTTCCCATGGTATAGCTTCAGAACCAGGAACTTTGCCCTTGGCATGCAAATCAATAGGTCTGCTAAGCTCCTTCACTGTGGACTCAATATCCAGCTCTTCCATGACAGGTAGACTTTCAATGGGATCTTAGAGCTTCCTCGAAAGTACAACTCAAGGTGGCATTCCACCGGTCTCCACTTTAATTGGTGATGACCTCCCCTGCCTGTGTTTTCAATGGAGCCATTCTCACCGGCAAAACATGGGACGCGAATCAGTTTTTTTACCCTTGCATGCCATCTTCCTGGCTCGCCAGGCTGATCGACCAGTGTGGAGAGCTGGTAAGATCATGCCCAATAAATATGCAATAATGTGGGTAGCACTAGGAGCCACAAGTTCCTACCACTAGTTATATGGGAAGTAATTAGAATAATTATGAATCATTCATTGCTTTATTAGATCAGAGCAGATACATTTGACCAATATGCAGTTTTAAAAGAATCTTTCCAATGCTTCTCCTCTTGAATACGGGTGTCAGTGTTCTCCCAACTGATCACACTGCTCCCCTTTTCTTTAAATACCTGAACATTAACTTGATGGAAAAAGCAACTGTAGCGTACAGTTTACATGGCAGCAGTTCAAGTTTGCAGAGGCCAGTTTCAAGAGCAGCTAATAATGGTAGGGTAATGATTAGGGACCGCAGATGAATGGGTTAAGCTGGTGGTTGTACAGCGATACGCCTTTTGAAAAGATTCTGAAGAAGGACTAGTTCATAAAAACAGCAGCTTATATTGGATGAGAGCTTTTTTTTCCCCATCCAAAGTATAATGTCTTGGTTGATGATCTCTCAATGGCCAATTAATGCTCCAGCTAAATGCACTCAAATGAGACAGAAACCCGAAAATAAAAGCAAAATACTGCAGATGCTGGAAATCTGAAATAAAAACAGAAAATGCTGGAAAAACTCAGCAGGACTGGCAGCATCTGTGGAAAGGGAAATAGAGGCCAGAATTCTCCAGCTGTTTACACAGGTAGGATCTTCTGGTCCTGTCGACAGCACACCCCTGCCACAGGTTTGCCAGTGGCGTGGAAATCCCATTGACCGTGAAGGGACCAGAAAAGCCCGCCGCCAACTAATAGCACCACCCCGCACTCGCCTCGCGCCCCCCCTCACCAACCCCCCCCCGCCCCCCCGCCCCCCCGCCCACCCCCCCCCCCGCCCACCCCCCCCGCCCCCCCCCGCCCACCCCCCCCACCCCCCCCGCCCACCCCCCCCCCCCCCCCCGCCCACCCCCGCTGCCCATTCAATGAAACATGTTCAATTTGATATCATTATGGAATCCGCCTAATTTATTTAAATTGCCTGAGGGAAGTGAGTAGCTCCAGTTGTGTTAGAGTACTGGATTTAATTTGATTCCTCTTTGAAATCAGAAAGATGAACTGCCTACAAAATTACAGATGTCATTTTCTGTCACACAAACAATTTGTCTCCAATCTCAGTGACAAAATAATTAATGTGTGGTTCGCATAGCTTTATTAATCTATTGAGCAGTGGAAATTTGTGTCATAATTAGAATTAGGCACGTGAAATAGTTCCTGCCAAACCCATTACTGGAATTCCATTGTTTAAAAAAAAATCATTCCAGAAAGTATATGAACAGCAAACTAGGGTTCAATCCCAGGGGTAAGTGCGCAGAGCTGGAGTTTAGCTGAAAACAATAGTGTTTGTAGGGCAGGTTCAACTAGCAATGTAAACAAGAATTAAGACCTTCTGCTGGGTGATACAGTGCGATACACTATAGAGGAGATTGATAGGATGCAGTGATTATATTCTCATCCATACATCGCGTGAAGTTGATAATCTTGGAAGAGTTGAGCAAAGGACAAGCATTTCGTTGCAGGAAAAGGAAAACACGATGCAAGATCATTTAACATGTTATTCACTTTAAGCTTCTCTCACACACACCTATTTGTCAGAGTTCATTGTTGTAATGGCCAGGGAGCAAGATGCCAGCCCATTTACTGAATGCAGTGTCAATCCTGTTAAAGTGCATGACAAAGGACACACCAAATAAGCACAACATTCATAGAATCATAGAATCTCTGCAGTGCAAAGGAGGCCATTCGGCCCATCAATCCTGCACCGACAACAATCTCATCCAGGCCCTATCCCCGTAACCACACACATTTACCTTGTTCATCCCTGTGACATTAAGGGGCAATTTAGCACGACCAACCAACCTAATCAGCATGTCATTTGGAGTGTGGGAGGAAACCAGAGCACCCGGAGGAAACCCATGCAGACAGGGGGAGGACGTGCAAACTCCGCACAGACTGTCACCCAAGGCCGGAATTGAACCCAGTTCCCTGGCGCTGTGAGGCAGCAGTGCTAACCACTGTGCCACCCCAAATTTTGGATGCTATAATTCTGCATACTCAATCTATTTGGTTATCTACTTGCTTTATTGAAATCCTCACTGACCCCATTTAAACCGTGCAGATGATTTTAGTTTCTCTGTTAACTCCAGTGATTCAATGAACAACCAGAATCGGAGGAAAAATATTCTGGCCATTTAACAGATTTTACAGATACTTTAAAAAAAATCTTGATTCTGGAATTCTGCTTCTGGGATTTATAGGCTGAGTTTGTTGGGTGCTGGACGCACGCGCTAGATGAGTGGAAGCAGGTGTGAAACTCACTTCTGCCCAAAATTCCTGTAGGAATATGATAACAGGCCTGAATGCAAATTAAGGCCCACCTATTGTGGAATGTACCTGTTGGTTGGGTCAGTACTGCAAGGTGGGAGGGGGTGGGAGAGAGACGAGAGGATGTCGGCCACCATGTCCAGTGGTATCCTCCAAGGACTTTGGTTATCTCAATTAAACATCCAGTGGAGGAACAGATTAGGTCCTTCAACATGGAAACAAATTTGATGTTAATACTGCAGCTTTTCGGTTATGAACTGATCCTGACTAAAACCTTCACTGACTCAATGTGTTCATAGACAGTAGCTCCGAAATATGTCTTAAATCTGCAGGTCCTGCCCAGCATCTGCCTTGATCCAACTCAACGATCTGGCAGCAGTGAGGGTGCTGTGGGAAGGAGTTTCCTTTGTCTACTTACACCAGTGAAGCAAGATAAAATAATGAGTAAGCATTTCCCCAGCACCTTTCATTAGTTCAGGACATCCCAGAGCACAGTCGCTGCTATGATATGGAAAATGTGCCAATTTGCACACAGCAAGCTCCCATAGACAGCCACTTTGGAACTTTTCCATCCATCTGAGGGGGATGATGCGTTTCAGATTAATATCTCACCTGAACACTGGCACCACAGACAGCGCAGCACTCTCTCAGGACTGCGCTGGGACTATAAACCCACATGCTCAACTCTCTGGAGTGTTATTTGAATGAATAACCTACTGAGTTCCAAAGAGCTCAATGCTCCAACATGGTAGACACGCATCTCATTAAGGGTACATCTGGTCTCTCTGCTGTTGCAGCAGCTTTGGCCTGCCCGGCTGAGATGGTGCAACTCGGGCTAGTGCTGTGGTGAGGGGAGCCAGCCGAGGAGGGATTAGTTGCTGGGCGTTGCAATTAAGTGTGGTTGTTCCCTTTTAAAAGGGAATCCTTTTTTTAAAAAAACTCTTTGTTAATGATGCCAGGATCTGGTTATTCTGCATCTACTGCTGGGTCAGTTGGGACACCCCTGATAACAAACATACAGTATCTGTACATTGGTACAAGTGTTGAGTATGGAACAAGCAAAGGCAAGTCAAGTAACAGGCCTATTTGTCCATGAAACGAATTCCTGAATGATCAAAGATAAGACTCCCACATTATACATAGCAAAAAATGAAATGAAATTCTATAATGTTAATCTCAAATTGCAAACCATGCTATGCACCCTGACTGTATTCCACAGTCTTATCACTGAGAATGGCCTTGCTTGAGTGGTGGAGTGCCTGTGGAAGTCCAAAGCACTGTGGTTTTAGCTTCAGCAACAGTTTCTCAGCAAGCCACGGGTGCCAAAGCAATGCCATTGCCATTGTAAATCATTTGGCTGCTGCATATAGATGGCTGCCAGATAAGGGCTGTTGGAAGGACACAGGTGCCAAGGAATGAGAAAAGATTGGCAGTGGACTGGAATATTTGAGGGAGCTGGAAAGGACGTTCCTACTTCTGACTCCACATAATAAAAAATTAAGCCACCGTTTGGGAAGAGGCCTCCAGTGGCCCTTTTGAAGATCATGCGTTCCCTTTCGATGCTTGGAGAAGACTTTGCTTCACCCATTTCTCCTTGAACGTTGTGATCAGGGTCTGGGACCCATATTTGCACATTTAAACGACCTGCTTTGAACCTACCTGAAATTTAGCTGATACACAAAATTAATATTTTAAGTGCCTTCATGAATGAGTTTTGTGGCGTTACAGTAACCCATTTAAAATTTTGAATTATGTGCTACTATTTAATAAAAGCAATCAAGCTTAGAAATTCATTGGCATTTAAATGCCCAAACTGTGGTGTGACCATGGCAAAAATTGCCACCCACTATTTAGTCCAAGCAGAACACATCAGCAGTATTCAGAAGGGTAATTAAAATATAGCAGCTTGACGACACTCTTGCTCCTCCTGGCCCCACAAAAAATCATTAGTAAAAGACAAAAGCTTACCTACTGTGAAAGGCTGTACTAAAAGACCAGGGCTCAAGCATCTAAAGGTTAGGATGAAGTGATATGCTTCCTGTATTTCTCCCCATCATTTACAGTCAAGACCCAACATTAACACCTAAAAGAAACCAAGTTTGCCTCTGTCTTTCTGACTGTTTTGGGTATAGAGGTACCATGTGCCCATTTAGAGACCTATTTGAAACTCTGTTCAGGTGGGCAAATGAGTGTATGAGATCCCCCACAGGTAGTCATCGGCTGGTCAAATGTTTATCAGACAAGAAACAGTAAAATCTACTGAAAGGCTACCCCTTTTTAAAAGACTACCCCTTTTTTAAAATCAAGGTAGGCTTTTACTTGTGCACAATGACTGAAATATTTAAAAGTGCAAGAACCTTAGGCAAAAAGTGTCACTCTCACCACGTTCACATTCTAAACAGTAACATCGAGGAACGGAACAACAGTTCTATTTCAAAGGCTTTAAAACGTTCCACATTATAGTTATTTTTGCTGTTTGGCCAATTCTCCAAATGCTAACGTACAGCTTATAATCACCTTTAATCTCTTCTTCAATCATAAATTCTTATTTTTCTCTCAGAAATCTTACCGACTCGAGTGGGGAAGTTGTCCTCATTATTGATCAGGGCCTCGATCCAGTCCATGAGCAAATTCATGTACCGTGGAGCAGTTACTTTGGTGGGCTTCTTGTACTTGTGCTCATCCTGCCACCTGTATTCATACTTCAGCCCGCCTGACATGATGGGACAGCTCCTTTCGGTGCAATATTCACAAATGGTACCGTAGATGAGGTTGATACGGTTGAAGAAATCGACCGTGTTGACTGCGATCCAATCGTTAAGGTTCTCCCCCGCGGGAAGCTGAACTACAGTCTTGAGATCAACGCCGGATTTAAGCGAGGCCTGCGCTTTTTTGTACAGCTCGAAGCGCTGGGTTCCAGGCTCGAACCTCTTTCGGGGTCGGAAAGTCCTGTCTTTATTAAAGACTTGCTTCAGGCAAAGGGCCATCTTTCAAAAATTACCGAGTTGAGATTGTCCCCCCTTTAAACACGATTCAATATAAAAAAAGAGCTATTTTTCTTGATTTGAGTTGGCACTGTTTAATAACTTCAACGGCAGCTTGTTCTCTGCAATGTACTGCAGCAATCTGAGTATTCTGCAAAACAGAAGAAGCAAGGCAGGTTCCAGTAATTTTATCAAGGTATCTGATCGATTGTTACACCACCTCACATTAACGCTTCCATTATATCAGAGTGAACGCTCATAATGTGTAATCCTCAGGTACAAGTGAAAATATTAAATTCTGTGAAGGCTCATTTTTGAAAGAGAACATTCAATGAGACAATCTCCCCGATGTTCCAGATGTGGAGTGACTCTGGGTACTCAGGCAGAACTTCATCTTCAGAAATGAGCATTTCGCCCGGGGGCGGGAGGTGGGGGGGGGGGGGGGGGGGGGGGTGGTGGGGTGCTGCGAAGGAGGTTAGAGATGACAAATATGGGAGGTGGGGAGGTGGAAACAGGGAAGGAAGGTTGTGCAAGGGCTGTGAGGGGTGTGGGGTGAGTGGGCACAATGGAACGAAAAGGAGCAAGTGATTGGAGGAGGAACAATGGAAAGCAGATGTCAGACCCCCCCTCCCCCTTCCCCCCACTTCCCTCCTTCTCCCTGATGTCAGATCCCCCCATGCCAGACCGCCCTGCCTCCCCTCCCGCTTCTTTCCCCCCCCCCTCCCCATGGTCTATTCACTTACCTTCTCCCTGGCCTGTTATTTTCAATGGAACATTTAAACTCATCTGCTTTACAGCAGCTAGTGGCGTGTCCTCCTCCTTTTACACTTCGACACTGGAGCCAGGGTTCTCCTGCATGGCCTGAATCTCACCCAGCCTGAGTCAGGAAGCTCGACCCAGACAGGTCTTCAGAGGCCAGTGCCCCTTTCACCAGATTCCCTTTGTTTACAAACTCTATTTTACTCATAAAGTGCTTCAGGTACACGGTCAGAATCCAGACCTAACACTCCCAGTTTTACATACAGAAGAAGTCCCTGATTGGGCAGGCAATTATAGCCTTTGATGTTTCCATGGAGAACCTTCCCGCATTTTTCTTGCTGCCATTTACAAACATATTCCTTGTTTCGCCCAAACACTTCATACCCACAAATGACTTGAAGTTGTCGCATTTAGTCTGCTTTTCTTTACAATAAATTCTGATCTTCTCAGAATAAATCTGCTTTTCAAGGCAGCTTTTCTTTACAATAAATTTTGATCTTCTCTCCCAACTTAGCTGCTTTCTGCAAACAACAAAGGCCAAACCAGCAGCAATTGTGGCCTCAATCAGGGAGCTCATACTCCAAGAGGCCAACCTCATGGGCCTTGTTAAAGTCATTACACCAGGCACTTTAGAATTTTAGTACAGATAGGTCAGTATGGCATAGCAATCTGATGTCAATTGCCACTCTGAGGAAGTATTGTGTATGTACGGAGTATATATTGTACACAAGGCATCACAGGCTGGGTGGATCAGTGGGTATTTACCTCACTCTCAGTAATGTCATTCTATTCTCTCTCATCTCCATTACCTGTCTAGCCACCAACACCATTATTTCTAAATCCTTATTTTCATCCTCAGTCTCCATTCTCCCATCCTGTTGTCCCAGTTCATATTAAAATTAATCATTTCTCCATCTCGGGCCGAGGGTGCAAGGCCTTTCCCCCAACACTGCCATTGACAGCAAAGACTTCAGCCATCTTGGCCCTGGTCTCTGGAGTTCTTTGCTTAAGGCTATGGGGTAGCATGGTGGCACAGTGGTTAGCACTGCTGCCTCACAGCACCAGGGACCCGGGTTCAATTCCCACTTGGGCCACTATCTGTGTGGAGTCTGCACGTTCTCCCCGTGTCAGCATGGGTTTCCTCCGGGTGCTCAGGTTTCCTCCCACAGTCCAAAAGACGTGCTGGTTGGGTGCATTGGCCATGCTAAATTCTCCCTCAGTGTATCCGAACAGGCACCGGAGTGTGGCGACTAGGAGATTTTCACAGTAACTTCATTGCAGTAAGTCTACTTGTGATGCTAATAAATAATCTTTAACTTTAAACTTTAAAACCAGCTTCCTACATCTCTCCCCACCTTTAGAAGTCTCTTCAAACCAAACTCTTTGATCAAATCTAATTGCTTTGTCTAATTCCTGCTTAGTATCTAACACAGATAGCTTAGTGGCTATCTGTGCAGGTATTTTAGATTTGAACTTAGGTTAAGTATGTTAGTAGGAAGCATGACACATCATATTAAAACCACCATTGCATTCTGTCAATTTTTACTTTCATTTTTACAGCACAAACACACTTCCTGTCCAACATGACTCAAAGGGCTGAATATTTAGGGGACGAGGGGCGGGAATGGCTTGCAAACCCTTTCCCCCACACCCAATCCCACCACAGAAGCAAAGTCAGGCATGGACATAACGCACTGCGGGTGGGCTAAACAAGGGCTGAGAGGGACTTCTGCCCATCGCTGAGGACGAAGTCCCACCCTCAGGAGCTGCTGGACAATCCAATCCAACAGCAGCTCCCCCAATCCTGGCAATGCCATGAGTGCCGGGATTGCAGGAGGAGGAGGCAGAAGGCCCATGGATCCTCAGAAACAGGGAAGTCCAGAGTCTTGGGCAGGGAGGGCAGTGGGTAGGAAGAAAGGGGGGGTTTCTATTTTAGAAGGGGTCACCACCACTCCCCCAATGCCCCCATACACAAAAGGTAGCACTCAAAGATAGAAACCCCTCCCATGTCTTTCCTGCCCTTTGTAGAGATTATTTTAAAAATCAAGCTGCCCATCTAACCCTAACCCACGCAAATGCTTTATGGAGAAGGCAGCGTATCATCAGGTCAGTACACAGTGGCAGAGTGGTTAGCACTGCTGCCTCACAGCGCCTGGGACCTGGGTTCAATTCCAGCCTCGGGTAAGTGTCTGCGTGGAGTTTGCAGATTCTCCCCGTGTCTGCATGGGTTTCCTCCGGGTGCTCCGGTTTCATCTCGCACTCCAAAGATGTGCAGGTTAGGTTGATTGGCCATGTGAAATTGTCCAGTAGTGCCAGGGAGATTAGCATGGTAAATAGGTGAGGTTATGGGGATAGGACCTGGGGGGATTGTTGTTGGTGTAGACTTGATGGGCCAAATGGCCTCCTTCTGCACTGCAAGAATTCTATGATTCTATGATCAGGGTCAATTGGCTTGACAACAAGTCTAATTAATCCTTGATTATCTAAAAGTGTGAGGTTATGCACTTTGGAAGGAGGAATGGAGGCATAGACTATTTTCTAAATGGGAAAATGCTTAGGAAATCAGAAACACAGAGACTTGGGAGTCACTGTTCAAAATTCTCTTAAGATTAACATGCAGGTTCAGTCGGCAGTTAGGAAGGCAAATGCAATGTTAGCATTCATGTCGAGAGGGCTAGAATACAAGAGCAGGGATGTACTTCTGAGGCTGTACAAGCCTCTGGTCAGACCCCATTTGGAGTATTGTGAGCAGTTTTGGGCCCCATATCTAAGGAAGGATGTACTGGCCTTGGAAAGGGTCCAGAGGAGGTTCACAAGAATAATCCCTGGAATGAAGAGCTTGTCGTATGAAGAACGGTTGAGGACTCTGGGTCTGTACTCGGAGTTTAGAAGGATGAGGGGGGATCTTATTGAAATTTACAGGATTCTGCAAGGCATAGATAGAGTGGCTGTGGAGAGGATGTTTCCATGAGTAGGAAAAACTAGAACCAGAGGGCACAACCACAAGCTAAAAGGACGATCCTTTAAAACAGAGATGAGGAGGGATTTTTTTAGCCAGAGAGTGGTGAATCTGTGGAACCCTTTGCCGCAGAAGGCTGTGGAGGCCGGGTCATTGAGTGTCTTTAAGACAGAGATAGATAGGTTCTTGACTGATAAGGGGATCAGGGGTTATGGGGATGAGAAAAAAATCAGCCATGATTGAATGACGGAACAGGCTCGATGGGCCGAATGGCTCAATTCTGCTCCTATGTCTTATGGTCTTATTTAAATATGGCATGTAGTCTGTCACCTTCCCCCCCTCACTATTATGGGGGAGCTGAGGGGTGGGTGGGAAGGTATGCACTGGGCACCCATGTTGCCTGCCCCTGCCAGAAACATATCGATTGGGAGCATACAAAATGCAACCCAGAAAATACTTTCTGCACTTTTTTAAAGTAAGTACTATTGAACACGTGTGGAAGGTTAGGAATTGCTTAGTGTCCCTGGGTTTGAATGCTATCTATCCCGTCTCCTCTAGTGTGTTTTGTCTAGAGTTGCCCTTGGGCAAAAATCTCATTTCAACAGTATATATATATATCTTAGAGAAGTATCTCATTTAAAAAACAAATTGTGTAAAAATAGCACTCTTAGCCTGTCACCATTTTAAGCCAGTTGTGACTCTTTCCCCAATCTTTTTCTCTGCCACACAAAAAGAAGTTGTTTAAATTCCATTGCAGTGGTGTGTGAATGCACTGAAACAGCTGTCTTTTAGTTTATGCTGCATACCACGGATCACTGGACAGTCGATACCAGCCTCTGATGCTTACAAGAGTTGAACTGTGCAGTTCATTCGTTGGGGGAAAAAAAATACAAGTTTTTACGTAAAAGTTTTAAACAAATAAAAAACAGAGAATAAAAATTTGGTACGAAGACTATCTGAAAATAAACTTTTATCACTTACCCCACACACTGTAAGAGTTGCTTCTCTCTCTTCTGCATAAAGAATCTGCACAGTTGTTACAGGAAGCAGCAGCTGTGGGGGATTTACATTGTTATAGGCTCAATTTAACACAGCCATTATTTGTGTTTTCCTCTGCAGACACAGTCCAGCGTTTAACACAGAGCTGGGATAGGAGAGGGTTACATAAGAACTGGCTGGGCTATTCTCCGGTTTTCCTGTTTATGATGTCACATCCTGAGACATCCCCCCCTCCCCGATCACATCTGTTTATCTTTTTTTGGCTTTTTAAAAAAAAAAATGCTTAAAGAGATGGTTCCCTCATTTCGTTTGGCTCCACTGCAAGTGACAAAGAAGTTAACAAAAAAAAAGGTGGTGTACTTTCATCAACCACTTCAGCCCAAGTATCTTTTTGAAACGATTAGATAAAACTGTCACTTTTTGAGGCTTCTTCACTTTCCTCCACTTTAACTGCTGAGCTTCAGAACAGACATGTCAGGGCGACAAGAGGACAAGGAGCCACACCCAGAGCAATCTGCTTCTTGTCACGGGTTTTAGAAAATATTCAGCAATTTGAAAGCGCATAGAAATTTTAAACTGAAATCTGTGATAAGAGGAAGTGCACCCATCAAGGCAGCACTTCTGATGTCTGCAAACCTCCCCCTCAGTGCATTCACTGAAACACAAGGAAAATCCACAACTCATCTTATTCTTTCTGGTTGCATCACAGCTTGGTATGCCTCCTGCTCTGGCCAAGACCGCAAGGAACTACAAAAGGTTGTGAATGTAGCCCAATCCATCACGCAAACCAGCCTCCCATCTATTGACTCTGTCTACACTTTCTGCTGCCTCGGCAAAGCAGCCAGCATAATTAATGTCACGCACCCCAGACATTCTCTCTTCCACCTTCTTCCTTCGGGAAAAAGATACAAAAGTCTGAGGACACGTACCAACTGACTCGAGAACAATTTCTTCCCTGCTGCTGTCAAACTTTTGAATGGACCTACCTCGCATTAAGTTGATCTTTCTCTACACCCTAGCTGTGACTGTAACACTACATTCTGCACAGTCTCATTTCCGTCTCTGAACGGTATGTTTTTGTCTGTATAGCGTGCAAGAAACAATACATTTCACTGTATATTAATACATGTGACAATAATAAATCAGATCAAATCAAAATTATTAAAAAGTCAAAGATCTGCATGCACTTTATGTCTGCGCAAGTTCCTTTCCCATTGACATTTTTTTTACAATTTTTATATCAGATTTTTTGCTGGTAGTAAGTCCACTTCTATGACATGTTTATTTAAACACCTCAGTGAAGTTGTGTAGTCTGGACACCAGGTTTCCACCAATTGTTTAAAACGTGTTCTAAAAATCATACGACCATTTTTCTCCTCTAATTCTGTCACGAAAATGTGCTTCATGTCAAATAATGATTTTTAATCCACCAGCTGGAAACCGGAATTGAGCTTTTGAAATCAGAGACACTTTTCAACGCAGAGATTACGGGTCACTTGAGCCTAGAGCTAAAGATGGCTACCCCAATTTACATCACTACATTCCAATCCATTGGGATGGAGCCAGCATGCCGACAAAGATCCATCAAGAACAATGACTTGGGGACTATGAGTGAACAACACTCTGGGCAGAATTTTCCCATTCCACCCTCCACGGGATTGCAGTGGGCATGGGGCGGACCACGCAAACGTCTGTTGATCTTGGGTGGGATTTTGTGGCATGCATGGCCAGAAAGTTCTGCCACTGTGTCTACTCGCAAAGCATCAAAGCAATCACCTAAGTATTGAACTGGTGGAGAAGAGCCTAATTGCTGGGAAAATAGGTCCCTAGCCAAGAGGGGAGTCCGCAGATATGAACTTGTCGAGCTATAATGCCTTAAACCCTAATAACTTGAACAGGATTCTTGCTATGAGAGGGGATTCCCAGATGTGAAATGATTAAAGTTGCAAGGGGGAAGGAATACTGTTGTGAAGTTGAGTTTGTGAAGTGTGGTCCCTTTAAAAGCTGGTTTTGTGTTCAGTGCTTTAATGTTTAAAATGTAGGCATACAGGGTACATAGATTGCAACATTTGTAACCAGGACCAAGCACCAGGCTTGCCTTGGTAACAGGCTTTGCAGATTTTTGCATTTTTGACAGCCTGTCAGTTGAAAGAAGACACTCAGCCATCGAGAATTTACCGTTGTTGACCAATCATGGTATAGAAAATCAATAGGTCATCAGGGATACAAAAATAGGAACTCAACTGCCTGCCTTCAGTTCTGCAGTTAGTGAGTTAGTTCAGTTCAGGAGTTGAACTGGAAAGCTGCCGCTTCTCAACCCTTGGAGAGGGCCAGAGTGACTCTCTACAAGCTAAAGAAATATCTGTTAAGAGAAATCTCCATCTATCTACCAGAAGGGTACCAAATCAGAAACAGTTTACCGACAGCGACATCAACAGAAGAACTCCAAAGGTTTTTTTCCAAAGCCACACAACCTGTTAATATATGTTTTTTTTAGGGTGACTAAGTTAGTATTATTGTTTGGTAATGAATGGTCCCTTGTATTTATTTGAACAGCGTTCCAGTCGAACCTTACTTTAATTGATGTGCTCATTGTTTAGTTAAAGGTCCCAGTTGGTTAAATAAATCACTTGTTAATTATTCACTTTAAAGTGAGTGTCAGATGTTTATGTTAATGAATCTCTTAACGTTAATGAAGAACAGTTAACACTTTCCCAAACACTTTAACAGATTACAAAGCAAGGTAAAGGGGATTAACCTCTGCATTGTAACAATACATTAGTGATGGCCACATTTGAATCACTGGTGATGATCATGTGAAAGGTCCATCCTTTATGTGTTTTAAGCTTCTGCCCCCTCTGCAGTAGGACAAGCAACTGAAACACTGACAAATGAAGGCCAAAATGGGGTGCCTCCTTCCTCCCTCTCTCTCCAACCCACCTTGCAAGCTTTGAACCCTGTTTGTTGACTATGTCCCTCCAGGGCATCATTGCTGTAGAAAGGATTAATTAGCAGAATTCAACCCCACACTACTGTCTCAAGGAGAACAGCCATATCAGCCATCTACATCTTTAAATCAGAAGCATCAGGACCACTGAAAGAAAGTCACAAGACCATCAAACGAATCCAACTAAGACACATAACTACAGGTTGTATATTCCTTATATTTTTATGGACTCAGATTTGACTAACCTGTCCTTCCCCACTCTGTAATGTACTTGTGTGCCTTTGCAACCTTTGAGAGTGTGTGGGCGGAATTTTCCCATCCTGTTCACCACAACAATCATAGTGGGCGGGACACGGACTGCGCAAAGGTCTGTGGACCTCAGGCGGGTTTTCTGGCATTGGGGTGAACACGGCCAGAAAATCCCGCCCTGTGTACGCACGCACGCAAAAGTCAAAGCGTATTTGATTAAGATCAATAATAAATACAATAAACCAACCCCTTTCTTTGTTAAACTCAAGTAAACCTGTCCAACTGGTTATTTTACGATCACTGTGCATAAACAAGTGCTTGTTCAATTGGCGAGAATATGCTTTTCAAATCAAATGAAAGCTGTTACTGTCAAATGAGAGGGTAAAGGGAGAAGTCATTCGACCCCTCCTCACCTGGTAACACTTCAAAATAAGAGTTTAGACTAAATTTGAAAAATATTTCACAATCACTAAATCTTTCCATTGGATTGCATTTTGTGGCTAGTAATGTACATTTTGATGTAAAGACCTCAGACCTTATCTGAAGCCTAAACTTGGACTTGATAGCACTGACGTTCTCAGAAATCTCTCAATCTTGCTGTAACTTGAGTGGGAGATAGATGCCATGGAGAAATGGTATAAACTTCTCGTCATTTATATCATCACTCCAGGAATTCTACCAGTTTTCAATGGAAATTACAGGTAGATATTTTTATCCCAGAGCTGTGACTCTGTGCTGAATTTAAATAAATTTTACAAGTATATTTTTCTTCAGCTTATAACATTTCTCCTGAGGCAAAGTGCATTTTGATTATATTTCAGAGAGAGAGTTTGTGTAGGTCTGTGCGAAATAGAATTTTAAGGATGGCAATATATAATTACACATGAATGGTAGCTTTATTTCTGTGTTCCTTAAACTTCAGAAAGTGTATTAAATAGTCACTTGGCAGCACAGAACTTGAGTATTGCTTAAAAAAGGCATTTTGTTGAAGATTTTCTTCTTGCACTCTTCAGGACAATTGCCAGAATACCAATGACAGGAGGAAACAACAACTTTAC
This sequence comes from Mustelus asterias, assembly GCF_964213995.1. NCBI lineage: Eukaryota > Metazoa > Chordata > Chondrichthyes > Carcharhiniformes > Triakidae > Mustelus > Mustelus asterias. The sequence goes on from NC_135808.1 coordinate 111,199,123, forward strand.
ATTGTATGAGAAGAAAATGCTGATTGGTTGGCAAGTGGACTCTTATTGGTAGCGGTGGTGCCATGGCGAATGCAGCAGTTAATGGTGACTGATAGTTAACTGCCAAGTATTGTTTGTCAATTTAAACCAGGCAGCTTGACACTGATTGACCAAAGCATTGCCCTGAGGAATGAACCAGCAAATGGCTATCAGTTATTTTGTTTAGCTAAAAGAGTCACAATATGTGGACATGTTCTTTCTGTCTGCAGAGAACAGGGCCCTATGCATCAATATATGTGGCTTCCAGTACATGCAAATGCACCACATTGCGAGCTCGGCCGTCAATCTTAAGTTTGTTGTCAAAGTAATTCTGACCACATTGAGGATTATTTAGCATCTGTTGTTGAATCGCAGAATCACATCTAATGTTGGACGCTATGTTTTGAGTTTTTCATGCATGGGCTGGTTGGGTATGGTCTGTACCTTGCTCATTGCGATATGGTCGGGTGAATTGTTACAACCAGTTTTGAACAAGTTTTCCAGATACATGGTGAAGGATTCCTTCACAGTTGTGAAGACCATACAGGATGTGGATATCGATAGCAATGCTGGGTTCATGTGCTCATTTGACATTGCTAGTCTATTCACCAATGTTCCACTTAAGGAAACCATGGATATTTGCACTGCAGCACGATATCATGACAATCTAGACCTAACCATCGTGTGAATCTGTATAGTTTGTGAACTCAGCAACTCAAACAGTTGGGTTCAGCTGTAACACCATATTTGCCCAAAGAGAAGATATTGCCATAGGATCCCCAGCTCTCACAAATATCTTTGTTAGTTCCATGAGAAACATGTATTCAATGGAATGATACCTAACCTTCTATCCCATTGCTTATTTCCGATACGTGGATGATAAGTTTGCTATATTTAAATACATAGCAGCATATAATAATATCCTCACGTGTCTTAAGAGGTTCCGTCCTGTGCTCAAATTCCCTCCCGCCAAAAGGCCAATTGTGCCAATTAAGTGGCCAGTTAAGGGCCTCTTCCCACTGCTGCTGGCATTTTACCCATGTGGGTGGGCCCCCTTCCACTTGGGGACACTGTCTGGTGTACAAAGAACAAAGAACAAAGAACAATACAGCACAGGAACAGGCCCTTCGGCCCTCCAAGCCCGCGCCGCTCCCCGGTCCAGGATTGAATCCTGAATCCAGGATCCCCGCCCAATTTTCCAGCCTATCTACACACCAATATCCTATCCACCGAGCTGTCCCTCACAGCTACGATGCTTTGTTCATCACAACCTATTAACTCACCCCCACCCCCCCATTCCAGACCATGTGATCTCCAGGGAGAGGCGAAAACCCAGAGTGAAAACCCCAGGGCCAATATGGGGAAAAAAAAATCTGGGAAATTCCTCTCCGACCCCCTGAGGCGATCGAAACGAGTCCAGGAGATCACACTGGCCCTGATCGGAAAATGCTTCCCAACCCTAGTCATTTCCACTTCCACGAACACCATATGAATTCCCTGCCCCCGAGACAGGTTCCCAACTATCCGCAGTCTCACTCTGTACTGGCACCAGCAAGATGATCATAGAATGAAGCCTTGAAACGAGAAACCAGGAACAATTAGCCCGCGCCGCTCCCTGGTCCAAACTAGACCACTCTTTTGTATCCCTTCATTCCCACTCCGTTCATATAGCTGTCTAGATAAGTCTTAAACGTTCCCAGTGTGTCCGCCTCCACCACCTTGCCCGGCAACACATTCCAGGCCCCCACGACCCTCTGTGTAAAATATGTCCTTCTGATATCTGTGTTAAACCTCCCCCCCTTCACCTTGAACCTATGACCCCTCGTGAACGTCACCACCGACCCGGGGAAAAGCTTCCCACCGTTCACCCTATCTATGCCTTTCATAATTTTATACACCTCTATTAAGTCTCCCCTCATCCTCCGTCTTTCCAAGGAGAACAACCCCAGTTTCCCCAATCTCTCCTCATAACTAAGCCCCTCCATACCAGGCAACATCCTGGTAAACCTCCTCTGTACTCTCTCCAAAGCCTCCACGTCCTTCTGGTAGTGTGGCGACCAGAACTGGACGCAGTATTCCAAATGCGGCCGAACCAACGTTCTATACATCTGCAACATCAGACCCCAACTCTTATACTCTATGCCCCGTCCTATAAAGGCAAGCATGCCATATGCCTTCTTCACCACCTTCTCCACCTGTGACGTCACCTTCAAAGATCTGTGGACTTGCACACCCAGGTCCCTCTGCGTCTCTACACCCTTTATGGTTCTTCCATTTATCGTGTAGCTCCTCCCTACATTATTCCCACCAAAATGCATCACTTCGCATTTATCAGGATTGAACTCCATCTGCCATTTCCTTGCCCAAATTTCCAGCCTATCTATATCCTTCTGTAGCCTCTGACAATGTTCCTCACTATCTGCAAGTCCTGCCAGTTTTGTGTCGTCCGCAAACTTACTGATCACCCCAGTTACTCCTTCTTCCAGATCATTTATATAAATCACAAACAGCAGAGGTCCCAATACAGAGCCCTGCGGAACACCACTAGTCACAGGCCTCCAGCCGGAAAAAGACCCTTCCACTACCACCCTCTGTCTTCTATGACCAAGCCAGTTCTCCACCCATCTAGCCACCTCCCCCTTTATCCCATGGGATCCAACCTTTTTCACTAGCCTACCATGAGGGACTTTGTCAAACGCTTTACTAAAGTCCATATAGACAACATCCATGGCCCTTCCTTCGTCAACCATTTTGGTCACTTCTTCAAAAAACACCACCAGGTTAGTGAGGCATGACCTCCCTCTCACAAAACCATGCTGACTATCGTTAATGAGTTTATTCCTTTCTAAATGCGCATACATCCTATCTCTAAGAATCTTCTCCAACAACTTCCCCACCACGGACGTCAAGCTCACCGACCTATAATTACCCGGGTTATCCTTCCTACCCTTCTTAAATAACGGGACCACATTGGCTATCCTCCAATCCTCTGGGACCTCACCTGTGTCCAGTGACGAGACAAAGATTTGCGTCAGTGGCCCAACGATTTCACCTCTCGTCTCCCTGAGCAGCCTTGGATAGATTCCATCAGGCCCTGGGGATTTGTCAGTCTTTATATTCTCTAACAAACCTAACACTTCCTCCTTTGTAATGGAGATTTTCTCCAACGGTTCAACACTCCCCTCAGAGACACTCCCAGTCAACACATCCCTCTCCTTTGTGAATACCGACGCAAAGTATTCATTTAGGATCTCCCCTACTTCTTTGGGCTCCAAGCATAAGTCCCCACTTTTGTCCCTGAGAGGTCCGATTTTTTCCCTAACAACCCTTTTGTTCCTAACGTATAAATAAAATGCCTTGGGATTCTCCTTAATCCTGTCTGCCAAGAACATTTCGTGACCCCTTTTTGCTCTTCTAATTCCCCATTTGAGTACTTTCCTACTTTCATTGTACTCCTCCAGAGCTCCCTCCGTTTTTAGCTGCTTGGACCTAACATACGCCTCTCTTTTCTTTTTGACCAGTCCCTCAATTTCCCTGGTTATCCACGGTTCTCTAATCCTACCCTTCCTATCCTTCTTTTTTACAGGCACATGCTTGTCCTGTAGCCCTAACAACCGTTCCTTAAAAGACTGCCACATACCAGATGTGGATTTACCCTCAAACAGCCTCTCCCAATCAAGAGCTGCCAATTTCTGCCTGATCCCAATAAAGTTAGCCTTCCCCCAATCCAACACCTTACCCTTGGGACACCACTCATCCTTTTCCATCACTATTCTAAAGCTAACAGAATTGTGGTCACTATTTGCCACATGTTCCCCAACCAAAACTCTGAAGACCTGACCGGGCTCATTCCCCAGTACCAGGTCCAGTATAGCCCCCTCTCCAATCGGGCTGTCCACATATTGTTCCAACGAACCCTCCTGTACACATTTTACAAATTCCTCCCCATCCAGAGGGACCTTGGGAGTCTCCCTGTGTTGCCCACAGGGAGGCTCCTGGAGGCTATGTCCATCCTGTGTAGCTACACACCGGGCATCACCAACCCTCCCCCCCATCCTCCCGCCCTGCTCGGGACTGTCTGACTGGCCTTGGCATGCCCAGACCCCACTCACCTGGTCTGCTTCCTTAGCGTCCTCTTCTTCTTGTCATAGTCCCTGTAGTGACCGCCACTCCGGGCACCTCCTGCGGGTGAGTAAACGCCCTTCAAGAGGATGGCAGCTTCGATAGCCAGTAATTAGTTGGTTGGCCACTGTAAAATTCACCAAGGGTTCCCATAAAACAACCAAGGCAATGCTGCTCCTGGCTTTCTCTCCCATCATCCGGAACCCACTGCGGTGACAAAATTCAGTTTGGGTTTGGGAATTGCACATTCATTTATCTCTAAAGTCTGATGAGACAAATGATCCCCACATTTTAATTACAAAACTGTTAGGGCTGATGCATTCTCAGAACAATCCCTGACAATGAATTGTCTGCTTATAGTTGTCCATCTATTTAAATTCAGCTGGTTGTTAGCCTGGCACTTTGTGACTTTTTGTAAGCAAGGCAATCTCATCAGGCACTATTAGGCTTTGTTCTGAAAAGAGGATGGATGGCAGGACACAATCTCCAAGACATCGATTTTATGTCTTTCCATCCGACTGTGATTGATAGATTCATTGTGAATGATCTCTCTTGTCTCTGAAATAAGTGCCTATTAACAACTTCTTGCCCAGGCAGAGAAATATCGAATCCCTACAGTGCAGAAGGAAGCCTTTTGGCCCATCAAGCCTGCACAGACAACAATCTCACCCAGACCCTATCCCTGTAACACCACGTATTTACCCTGCTGGACTGCCTGACACTAAGGGGCAATTTGGCATGGCCAGTCAACTTAACTCGCACATCTTTGGAGTGTGGGAGGGAACCGGAGAATCTGGAGGAAACTCACGGGGAGAACATGCAAACTCCACAAAGTCACCCAAGGCCGGAATTGAACCTGGGACCCTGATGCTAAACCACTGTGCCATCGTGCCGCCCACTATGGCACCGTGCCTGGTAGATATTCTTCATGTAATGTCACATATCGGCACATATCGAATAAGAGTTTGTTTAGAGTGGTCTTTGGCATTGAGCACAGAACTGTTTGCTCACTGTGCTATTGGCAATCACAGATATTAAAATAGCCATTTTGGAACATATACCAATACAAGTCAAAGTGCACTAGGATCAGCAGAGAACAAAACTGTTCAAGAAATTTTCAGAATGAGCAAGTATTTTTAGACAACAAGTCATTCACAGAACAGGAACTGAGTCAAAGACAGGAAGTGACCACATATAAGAACTACACACATAGGTTTATCGTAGAATGATACAGCACAAAAAAGGCCATTATGCCTGTGTCTGCTCTTTAAAAGAGCGATCCAATTAGTCCCACTTCCCCACTCTATCCCCATCGCTGTATAACTATCCGTTTCTTTGGACTTACCCTTCAGTAAACATAATTTCTTGGCTATGTGGAAGGAGAAGCAGCCCCTGGATGGCTGGTGACATTATTCTTCAAATAAATATCTGGATGATAAGACCATAAGATATAGGAGCAGAATTAGGCCATTCAGCCCATTGAGTCTGAACCGCCATTCAGTCATGGCTGATACGTTTCTCAACCCCATTCTCCTGCCTTTTCCCTATAACCTTTGATCCCCTTAACAATCAAGAACCTCTCTATCTCTGTCTTAAATATACTCAATGACTTGGTCTCCACAGCCTTCTATGGCAATGAATTCCATATATTCAACACCCTCTGGCTGAAGAGATTCTTCCTCATCTTGTTTCTAAAAGGTCATCCCTTTACTCTGAGGCTGTGCCCTTGGATCCTAGTCTTTCCTACTAATGGAAACATCTTGAAAGTTGAAAGTTCATTTATTAGTCACAAGTAGGCTTACATTAACACTGCAATGAAGTTACTGTGAAATTCTCCTAGTCGCCACACTCCGGCACCTGTTCGGGTACTCTGAGGGAGAATTTAGCATGGCCAATGCACCTAACCAGCATGTCTTTTGGACTGTGGGAGGAAACCAGAGCACCCGGAGGAAACCCACGCAGAAACCCACGCAGAACGTGCAAACTCCACATAGACAGTGACCCAAGCCAGGAATCGAAGCCGTGTCCCTGGTGCTGTGAGGCAGCAGTGTTAACCACTGTGTGACCTTGCCATCTTCCCTATGTCCATTCTATCCAGGTTTTTCAGAATTCTGTACGTTTTAATGAGATCCCCCCCCCCCGTCCTTCTAAACTCCATCGAGTACAGATCCAGTGTCCTCAAACGCTCCTCATACATCAAGCTTTCCATGGTCATTCTCGTGAACCTCCTCTGGACCCTCTCCAGGGCCATCCTTCCTTAGATATGGGGCCTAAAATTGCCCACAATATTAAGTTGTTAAGAACATCCCCAACCCTTTCTTAACCCAAAAACATTAATTCTCACCAATTTTGCCTTTCAGTAAAGTGACTCTCTTTAGTTCTGTCCTCTCTTAACACAACAGGCCAGATTGGGAACTTGATGCAAGAGGAGCCATGATATGAAGCCAAGGGCAACAATTCTGCACCTTGTTTACTGGAGTAGTTCCACCTTCAACATGTATCTTTTGGCCCCATACCCTTTCCCCCAGACAATGAGAAAACAAGGAAGAAAAGCTACTTTCTTTTTGTGTACCTTTTGGTGCTTTATTCCCAATCAAAAATCCAATTCAAAACAGATCCAAGCTGACAAGGTAGGCCATACTTCCCATCTTGGGCTTGATCAAACAAGATCCAAGCAGACAGGATGAGGCATTACACCCCCTCCTGGGCTTGATCTGAGCTGCATCTTAGCCAAAAGGCCCAGATGGCTTTGAAAAGAATTGCTTCAGGTGACATCCCAGTATAACTTCATTGGCCAAGACCAAATGCAAGACCAGATTTACAATTGATCTTAGCCAAAAGGCCGAGAGCGATGAAGAAAAACTATTTCAAGTGTAGTCAATCAGAAACTCCTGATAGGTTTGAAGAATAGTAAGAAGTCTCACAACACCAGGCTAAAGTCCAACAGGATTATTTGGTATCACAAGCTTTCGGAGCGCTGCTCCTTCATCAGGTGAATGGATGAAGGAGCAGCGCTCCGAATGCTCGTGATACCAAATAAACCTGTTGGACTTTAGCCTGGTGTTGTGAGACTTCTTACTGTGCCCACCCCAGTCCAGCGCCGGCATCTCCACATTAGGTTTAAAGAATTGCAGAGGTTTAATAATCGTAAGCAGATGTTTAATCTAACAATATAGACTGCCTGTTAAAATCCGCACCATTTTTCACTGAACTCTCCATATTTTAACTCTCTTCAGAGAGACACCTGCTTCCGCCCACAGTTCCAGAAATGGTGTTAAGGATCAGAAAGTAATAAATATTTCTGTTTCGAAGTTGGCTTAAACATAGATTCTGGACAGTTTGGGACCAGCTATAGTTTTCTTTAAGTGGAAGCTCAGAGGAATTGTTTCACCGACTCTAAAGGAATGCTTTCCGCTCGAATGTATTTCCTTCCTGTGTGAACTCACCTCTTCATGAATTCTCAATCAATTCATTAAATTCAATGAATCTTTGAAAATTAAAATGTATTCTTTGCGATTGAGCTTTGCAGATTCATCATGTGCTAAAATGGGGAATTGTGACACAAGATATATCAATCTGATTTGAAATTAAAGAGTTTTGTTCTATTCTTGCACCATTAAAAAAACTTGCACTCTAACATAGTAAGGCATCCCAAGCATTTCACAGGGGCGTTACCAGACAAAATTCCACAGCAAGTCACAGCTTAGTCATAGAGCATGGAAACAGGCCCTTCGGCCCAACTCGTTCATGCCAACCTTAGATCATAGAATCCCTGGTGCAGAAGGAGGCCCATCGAGCCTGCACTGACTACAATCCCACCCAGGCCCTATCCCCCAATCCCACGCATTTACCCTTCTAATCCCCCTGACACTAAGGGGCAATTTACCATGGCCAATCCACCTAACCTGTACATCTTTGGAATGTGGGAGGAAACCAGAGCACCCAGAGGAAACCCAGGCAGACACGGGGAGAATGTGCAAACTCTGCACAGACAGTGATCCGAGCCGAGAATCGAACCTGGGTCCCTGGTGCTGTGAGGCAGCAGTGCTAATCACTGTGCCACCTTGCCGCCCATGCCAAAACCCAGTTTTCCTAAACTGAACTAGTCCCATTTGTCTGTGATTGGCCCACATCCCTCTAAACATTTCCTACCTATGTACCTGTCCAACTGTCTTTTAAGTGTTGTAATTGTACCTGCCTCTACCACCTCCTCTGACAGCTCATTCCATATACGCACCACCCCCGGCGTGAAAAAGTCACCCCTCAGATCCCTTTTAAATCTTTCCTCTCTCACCTTAAACCGATGCCCTCTATTCAATTCAATTATACAATGACAATAAAGTTGAATTGAATTGAATTGAATTGAACTGAATTAAATCTATGCCCTCTCGTTTTGAGCTCCCCTACCCTGGGGAAAAGACCATGGCTGTTCGCGTTATCTATACCCCTCAAACAGCTAGGTTTTAAGGAGCATGTTAAAGAAGAGGGATTTCCAGTGCTCAGTAAGGGAATCAAGAGTTATGGGGATAAGGCAAGAAAGTGGAGCTGAGGGTTATCACATCAGATCAGTCATGATTTCACTGAATTGCTGACAGACACGATGGGCTGAATGACCTACTTCAGTTCCAACGTCTTATGATCTAGTGCCTATAGATAGCTGAAGGCATGGCCATCTATAGCAGGGTGATGGAAATCAGGAATACAACATGCCAAAATTGGTAAAGATCTTGCGTGTAGTTATAGGGACAGAAGAGGTTAGAGATAGTAATGGGTGGACTTGAAAAGTAGGATGACAATTTTAAGATTGAGGCATTGAAGATTGGACTGGGAGCCAATGTGGGTCAATGAACACAGGAGTGCAGATGAATGACACTTCTTGTGAATTGGGATACAACATTTTGGATGAACTGAAGTTTATGGTGTGTAGCTGGAAGCAGTGGAATAGTCAAGTCCAGAGGTGAGTGAAACCTAAAACAGATTAACAAGCTCTCTTGGTACAGGCAACACAGGAGATCTGCAAATCACAGGGAGCCTGGGTTTAAATTATGATATGTAACTCTGGAAGAGTACAGGTCGTAGTCATGTGGTCCTGGAAAAGACTAAACATTGATTCCCCTGCTGTTTATTACTCTAATTCTCAAATTATTTCTCTGCCAAATAGCTATCCAATTCTCTAAATATTGTTCACACTTACCACAGACAATTTTTACCAATGTCTGTGTAAAGATGTTCAGTCTAAACTTTTTGTGTTACTGTTCCCTATCAATCCTAGATGCAGACTATCCTACTCTGTATTTCCAGCTATTTCTGTTGTTACATGAGACCTTCTGCACATTTGAGCTACAGTTCTTTTCTTTTATAACTGGTATGCAAGATTTCTTCAGAAAAAATAAAATGAAGAACATGAAGTTATTTTCTAACTTTATGAATATTTATGTATGATTAACTGCTCCTTTCACACAATTTGCAAATTACAGGTTTGACTATTTGTAATACTGTTGCATCCCACCCCCCCATTCCCCAGGGCATCTTCCTTCTTGATCTCTGTGGACCCCTTACTCACTGGAACCTATCTGTCATCTTCATAGTGTCAGGTGCCAAATTGTGATGATGATAAAACTAAAACAAAGACAGTTATAAACAATAATTAAAATTAAAATAAAGTGTAAAATAATAAACAGATGGCACAATTACAATCATGCCCACACACTATAAGTTGCAAAACACAGGTCTCCTCAATTTACAGAATAACGGTCTACCCCACTCCACATTTGGTGTCAAAATCCATAGATCATATGTTATCATGTTGGGTCCATTAAATTCTCAATCATTTATATGATATTTGGGAGTTTAAAAACATTTGTTTTACTCCATTCTTAAAATTACAAAGCCATTGCTCAGGGTAGACCGGGCAAACCCAAATCCATTCCTTGCTTACTCCAAAAACCAAATTCAAATTCCAATTGAATCCAATTCAAGGTCCCCACAAAGGAGATAGACAAGGTCCAAGCTGACAGGATAAAGAATTGCATCCCATCTTGGACTTGATCTGATGCTTGAAGAAGGCCGAGAAAGTAAGGGATTGGATTGTTTCATAGTCTAGTCATTGTCTATTTTATTTGTGGATAGACATTTTTTCTCATCACACATTTACTTTTGCATGGTTGTGGCAGGAGAAAATAGCAATGAAAGGTAGGTTTTCCAGTGAAGTCCACACAGAATTTTTTTCCACCTTTCAGCAAGACAGAAGACATATCCAGTTGGATAGGGTTGATTCAGAAAGAATGTTCCCGATGGTGGAGGAGTCCAGAACTAGGGGTCATAGTTTGAGGATAAGGGATAAACCTTTTAGGATTGAGGTGAGGAGAAATTTCTTCACCCACAGAAAGTAATTGAGGCCAAAGCATCTGATTTCAAGAAGAAATTAGATACAGCTCTTGGAGCTAAAGGGATCAAGAGATGTTGCAGGGAAGGCGGGATCAGGATATTAAATTTGATGATCAGCCATGATCATAATGAAAGGCAAGGACCGAATGGCCTACTCCTGCTTCTATTTTTTATGTATGTTTCTATGTATATTTGATTGTATGAGAGTACCTTTGGAATGTCTTACCTTACTTTGATGGTGTACGTCCATTGATTAATTAGCTACCACCTGTAAAATGTGGCACGGATCCTGCCACCAAAAGTGGGATCAGCACTACCTACTTTCCCCCTCACTCACATAACCCAATTCCCAAACCAGTTTGGCTATGGCAGCACTCTAGCTACCATCAAAAACTACCAGCTTACGTATTTAGAAAATCAGATTTTATGTTATCTAAGTTACCTTAAATCATTTGTCCAATATATGGCAAAGCTATAGATACATTTTTGCATGTGTTATGGTCTTATTAGTTCAGTCTCAGTACATGATGATTTATATATTCTAGTTGAATTGACTGTAGCAGCTTTTATACTTGGCTTATCAGTAGCCCCAGCAGTTATCACGTATCAACCACATGTTTGCTACATGTTGAAATATTGGTATACAGAAAAACTAATTTCTGTTTTTCAATTGGCCCTTTAATGAATAGATTTCTGTGGTGAGAATATCTATTGGGGCGGCACGGTAGCACAGTGGTTAGCACTGCTGCTTCACAGCTCCAGGAATCTGGGTTCGATTCCCGGCTTGGGTCACTATCTGTGTGGAGTTTGCACATTCTTCTCGTGTCTGCGTGGGTTTCCTCCGGGTGCTCCGGTTTCCTCCCACAGTCCAAAGATGTGCGGGTTAGGTTGATTGGCCATGCTAAAATTGCCCCATAGTGTCCTGAGATGCGTAGGTTAGAGGGATTAGCGGGTAAATGTGTCGGGATATGGGAGTAGGGCCTGGGTGGGTTTGTGGTCAGTGCAGACTTGATGGGCCGAATGGCCTGTTTCTGCACTGTAGGGTTTCTATGATTCTATTCTATGATTCTATGTGAGTGGAGACCACAAATAAGGTAGTGGAATATGTTGTTTAAAAAGTGTTTCTTTATATAAATAAATAACAAAGTTTACCAATAACAGTAACTCAGCAGAAGAGTAATAACAGTAATAACTATGAAATCAGGAGCACTCGTAAAACAAGTCTTGCTTACAGGCCACCCTCTTGCAGACTGAAAAGCCTGCCAAAGCCCGCACATGCTCAGAACCCTCAACAGACTCCAGTAAAACAATTATATAGGAGAAAGGCTGATAAGAACACTCTGTACTCAAAATGACACTCTGTAAATTTTCATAATAGGATTTTATTAAAGAGTAAACCAGAGATGTGTTTTCTACCAGGCCAATGGTCATTTTACAATCGGCTTAACTGGTTTCAAATATGGCAGAGAAATCCTTTATCTATTTCATCAACCGCGTTTATAAGTTTGACAAATGAATTAATGGGTGAGTTATCCCAGGTCCGTTACTGCACACCTTTTAGAAGCCAGCCCAAGATCAACATCAATAGTTAAAAGGGAGGAGAGATGACCTATCTGCCTGATCATTTTAAGATGATATATTACCATATGAGAACTTAAAAAGATTTGAAAATTCATTGGAACTGAGATGTCCCTTTCCATAAGTAAAACCAATTGAAAGTGATAGAAAAGAAATCTAAACCTAACAGCGCTCGCATCTTAACAAAGAGCAGTTCCGAATAGTTCTAGAGAGAGAGTCTGCAATCAGTTACAAAAAGATAGTAATTATTAGTGGTGCTCTCCTTTGGAATAAGAGGGCCACTGAGAATATAAACTCTAATTACAGAAGAGTGATTTAATTAAAGTTGGATAAAAATAAGAAAGATTTATCAATAACACACCAGAGATAAGAGATAGAGATGCTAACAGCAACATAAATTTTAATTTAGTATGTCCCTGCAGACACAATTAAATATATATGCATTAGATGCATGTTTTTGTTTGACTGCTTGCCAAGTTAATATTCATTGATTTTGGATTTGTATCTGACTCATTTACATACCAGTGTAACAGAATTATGTTGGCACATTGGGAAAAAAGTGCCCCATAAAAAGTAGGAAAAGGATGTTTTTTCCATGAACAAAATGCACATACAGAAGAAAATTTATCACATCTGGGAATTCTAACTTTTAAGGTTTTTTAAGTTATGTAATCGCTGGTGTCATGTTAGGTTTAGCCCTTGAAAAGAGCATTGCAAAAGAATACCACTCAGGGATGAAGGTGAGGAAGAGAATAAAAATGGCCAACTTGTACACCTAAACGGGATGGCACGGGAAAGCAAAGCAAACATAGCTCTTTCCTAGTGATAAGTACTCCAACTTGTCAATCAAACCACTTTAAAGGATGCAGACACCAGATCCTAACCTTTCAATGTTAAAAGGGAACCCCCCTTCCCCAGTGAAATTGATCATCAAAGCATTTAAAGGGGTTTCAGAGCAGCTGTTCCTTATGAGAGAAAGCAAGGGGATGTACCAGGTAAAGCCAGAGTATTTTAAAGATGTCTTTTACCATTTGGACCAAATCCTAATGTGGAATGAAGTGCTGCGGTGACTTTGAAGGCTTCCAAGTGACCATAGGGCATGGATATAAAAGTGACCAGGGCATTTCAAAGGTTTTAGAGGACAGAGAAAATAATGAAAATCTTTCTCAAAATGGTATCTGAAATCACCATCCTGAAAGTGAATGCCACCTTTCCCAGGCAACAAAGACAAGCGCAGCCACTAGATCACCATCCTCGGGACAGTCCAAAGGTTAACCCCTCCATCCAGCCCGAGCCCACCCAGCCCTCAGGCCCCTTTGGGGACCCTCCCTCAGCAGCCTGGCAGCAGCAGAGGGACGCAGAGCCTGCTTTACTTCCCCCTTACCCTCAGAGTACAAGGCATGAGGTCCAAATTTGTTAGGAGATGCACCAAAGTCCACCCAGTAGTCTTCCCTGGTTGAGAATCAGCTCTCCAGCCCGATAATTATATGCTTATTTGGAAGTTTGAATATTAATCGGGTTCCCACCAGTCTGGACTGGAACTTGAGGCCAGCAGGGTTGGCTGGGAGCATCACAACTGATTTGCCAGAGGAAACACATTTTAGATCCGATGTCCCATTCAGCGGGCCATCAGGATTCCTGCCAGGGACTAGCGGGCCCAGCGAATCCCAGGCAATATCACTGTTCCCTCACTGTCTCTGGATCAAAATCCTGGAACTCCCTCCCTACCAGCACTGTGGGTCTATCACACCACATAGTTTGCAGCGGTTCAAGAAGGCAACTCATCACCACCTTCTCAAGGCCAATTAGGGATAGCCAATAAATGCTGGTCTAGCTAGCGATGCCCACGTCCCATGAAATAATTTAGAGTAGGTGACCTCCTAATTGGTCGCCTGAGGGTCTGTCATCCAATTAAGGTCAGTGCCTGGATCTCTGATGCTGCCAGCCTAATCAGAGGGCAGGCATCTCTGAAACCTCAGCAGCCCCAACAGGAGAGAGCGGAAATCAAAAGGGAGGTGCCATACATAAAGATGTAAAAATTACAATTTAGGGGGTTGAGGGTGGTAAGCTCCACAAAATTGAGGGAAAACCCTCTGGATGGTCAGTCAGCTCTTGACCCCCACGTCTGCTATTGGGCAGCCAACTTCAGGAAACTACAATCTTCCCCAATGCCTCTGGCAACCTAGAAAATTTGGTCGCCTCTGACAAAAGGCCTTAGAAGACCCTCAACAAGATCAATAAGCGAGCCACTGTTTGCGGCAGTGGGCCCTACTACCATCCCTTCCACATATCCAGCCTTTAGAAAATGCCCAGAGACTGCCTGGAGCTGGGGAAATTGGCACATTGGCCAACCTGAAATTCCGTGCCAGCCCATATCAGGAGCTAAAAATTCAATCCCTGGTCTCTAGACATTTCCCCATCACCAACATTAACTTGACTAGTCTGGATTTATCGTTCAGGAATAGTGAATTACATTATTAAAGAAACAAAAAAGACCGATGAATATGCCTCCAGCAGCAGTTCTATAAAACTGCTTCCTGTTTTAACCCGACAATGTTGTGCTTTAAATCATCCACTCCGGACAAGTCCACACGTTTGGGGTGACATGGTGGCACAGTGGTTAGCACTGCTGCCTCATAGCACCAGGGACCCAGGTTCAATTCTGGCCTCGGGTCATTGTCTGTGTGGAGTTTGCACATTCTCCCCATGTCTGTGTGGGTTTCCTCCAGGTGCTCCGGTTTCCTCCCACAGTCCAAAGATGTGCAGGTTAGGTTGATTGGCCCTGGTAAATTTACCCTAGTGTCAGGGGGGTTAGCAGGGTAAATGTGCGGGGTTATGGGAATAGGACCTGGGTGGGATTGTGGTCAGTACAGACTCAATGGGCCAAATGGCCTCCTTCTGTAGTGTAGGGATTCTATGATAATGTTCTCAAAGTATTTCTGTATTTTGACACCTTGTTCAAATTATAAGTTTACAATGCTATATTTCAAGAAAAATGTGTGAAGAACTAAAATTTGCACCTATAGGTACTTGCTGTTGCAAGATGGAAGCCCTAATTCCTTGCATCTCCTAATGGTTATTTATAAGAGACAGATTGGCCAGGAAAAAAATCATTTGCTTGACAGAAAATTGTATTATGCAAGAATGGGACTGAACTAGTTAAAAATGCATTGTATTTTGAACAAAGCTGAAAATTCAGGAAGTCTTGGCAAGAGAGAAGAAATTTTGTGTGATACTTCGAACGGCCAGAATTTCTGATACTATCTTGGCCAGTATAGCGTCAACTAAAGCTCTAAACATTGCTGAGTATAAAAGATTGCTACTCAGTACTTTGCTGACTACACGTTAGGACGACATCACTTTTTAAATATTTAAGCTGAGTCTTAAGTATTATGCAAATGTATCCATCTTTGAAATGTATATGCAACTTATTTATAAGCTCTCACTTAAGATTTACATAATGTGCTCCTATGATGTGACCATCATTGCCAACGTTGGCTTTTCTTATCCGCCCCAATTCGCCATAGATGGCGGTGAGCCATCTTAAACTATTGCATTTCATCTGGTGTGCTGTGTGCTGGTAGGGAGGAAGTTCCAGGTTTTTGACCCTGCAACAATGAAGGAACAGTGATATCTTTACAAGTTAGCATTGTGTGTGATTTAGCGAGGAACTTGCTGATGGTGGTGTTCTCATTCATCTTCTGCCCTTGTCCTTCTAGGTGGTAGAGGTTGTGGATTTGAAAGGTACTGTCAAATCTGGTTTGGCAAGTTGCTGCAGTGCATCTTGTGTAGATTACACACTGCTGCCTCTGTGTGCTAGTGGTGGATGACATGCACACTGCTGCCACTATACAGCAAATCACCAATTAGGAAGTAGCCTATTTTGCCATAAGACATTTGGACTAAAACTTTATCCAATTTGGATAAGTAAGAGAACGTTCTTTGGTGGAAAACATTAAGTTTGTTACAACACTCATTTGTGAGGAATAGGTTAGAATAGAGCTCAAACATGCAGGGTGGTCAAACAAGATATTTGGACATTCTCACTACATTGCACTGTTTACACAGATACCATCAAATCAAACATACACAAACTATTTTTGCACATATTGCCAAATGGTGCCATAATAATCAAGTTGTTTCAAATATTGCAGTAAATCTATGGCTAATTGTTCTCTGTTGGTTTACAACTCTTAAATATGTGGGGACCTACAAATTAACGGGTACTTCATTAACAGATGGTGTCATCAAATGGAAGGACCGAGATTCATGCTTGCAATTCCTCAGTGGAGATGTTGAACTAAGGAACTTGAGCACAGGGAGGGACAGAGGGCAAAAATGTGACTTCCCCCGTCACTTTAGTCGACACCTTTGCATCAAATTACATGGTTTAAACACATTTAACATTTCTGCTTTTAAGATTTCACTACGCCTACCAGAAATATAGAGCAGAAAACTGAAAACAATGAAGGAATAAACAGGTCATGTCAGGTTACTGGTATGTGCTGCAAGGATCAGTGCTGCAGCCTCAGTTACTTACAATCTATGTAAATATACATGGTTGTTAAAGGTGCTACATAAATGCAAGTCATTCTTCTTTATTAATGTTTAGATGATTGAGTATCATGATCCAAGTTTGCTGACAATACAAAGCAAGGTGGAAAGTAAGTTTTCAGGAGGACACAGTCTACAAGAGATATAGTTATAGTAAGTGAATGAGTAAGAAGCTGGCAGACTGAGCTTAATACAGGAAAATGTGAGGTTATTCATTTCTGTAATAATAGAAAAAATGAACATTTTTAAAATGGTGGGAAACTATTAAATGTTCAGATTTGAGTGTTCTTGTACAAGAAACATCGGGTGTGATCATTCCAGCCCGCTGCGCCGATTGGGAAGCACGCAAGGCTTTCATGCTGGGCATGAGCTGGTCTTGTACCAAAAGCCATGCTCCAGACCCTGTTTTGTCGGCACAAGCGGCTTCAAAGAGGATTTAAGTATTATTGTCATGATTTACATGACTTTAACGCGTTCGGCACAGCTGTTTCCAACCTCCTAGACATTTCTCCCCTCACCGACGAGGATCACTGCTAGTCCCCACCAACGGGGACCAGACATGATGGCAACGCCGGGGTGGGGGGGGGGGGGGGGGGGGGGGGAGGAGCGGAAGTGGAGGCCATTAAAGCCCCTGGGTCATACGAAGCAGGACCCATGGTGCATTGCCAGCCTGGCACCACCCACCGTAACAGTGCCGCGGCAGTGCCAGAGGGATGTGGCCTGTGGGGGTGGGGCTATGATGCAGGGGGAAGCAACAGGGGGAGCTTTGCGGGGAGGTGGGAGTGATACTGGGGAGGGGGTCATGATGGAAGATTCATTAAGAGGATTCCGATGATGGCGACCCGTGTTGCTATGAGGAGGTTACACTGCCGCCGACGATGGGGTGGTGGAGAGGCAGGAGATCTCCCAGCACACTGGGAGACCCTGAGCAATGTGCAGTCAGCTTTCCCGGCAGGCTTAAGCTCCACGCATCGCCCCCCCCCCCTCCCCCCACTGGCATGAAACTCCCAACTGCTAAATAAAAAATTGACCAAGTGTGGGAAAATTGTGCAGGGTAGCTCACTGAAAAAAAGTGTGAAACACTCCAGTGTCCAGACTTTTGTGACATTTTTGGGAAGGGACGCACGGTAGCACAGTGGTTAGCACTGCTGCTTCACAGCTCCAGGGACCTGGGTTCGATTCCCGGCTTGGGTCACTGTCTGTGTGGAGTTTGCACATTCTCCTTGTGTCTGCGTGGGTTTTCTCCGGGTGCTCCGGTTTCCTCCCACAGTCCAAAGATGTGCGGGTTATGTTGATTGGCTATGCTAAAATTGCCCTTAGTGTCCTGGGATGTGTAGGTTAGTGGGTGGATATGGGGGTAGGGCCTGGGTGAGATTGTGGTCGGTGCAGAATCGATGGGCCAAATGGCCTCTTTCTGTGCTGTAGGGTTTCTAAGATCTCCCCCATAAAGTTAACATGCAGGTGCAGCAAGCAGTCAGGAAGGTAAACTGTACAATGATTTTCATTGCAACAGAGTTGGAGTACAAGAGTAAGGAAGCCTCACTGCGAACGTACATGACTTTGATGAAGGGAAGATATACTTGCCTTAAAGGGGGTGGAATGAAGATTCACCAGATTGATTCCTGGGATGAAAGGATTGTTTAATGAGGAGAAATTGAGCAAACTGGCCTGTACTCTGGAAATTAGAAAAATGTGAGGTGAAACACACAAGGATTTGAAAAGACTTGAAAGGCTGGATGCTGAGAGGCCCTTTCTCCTGACTAGGGAATCTGGAACTAGGGAACATAGTCTCAGGATAGGGGGATGGAAATTTCAGACTCTGATGAGAACTTTTTTTGCAATCAGAGGGCTGTGAATCTTTAAATTAACAAACATGTGGATCAGGCAGGAAAGTGGAGATGAGGTTTTGGATCAGTCACAATTTTATTGAATGACTGAGCAGACTCAAATAACCCAGTCCTACCCCTATTTCTTACACTTTTACTTTCCTCAAAGTTGAAACCCTTTAGTTTTAATGAGTCTTTTGTTCATGTGTTATAGTGCTTCATCTGCAACTCTGCTTCATCACATTCAAAGTTGTGAATTTCAGAGACATTCTGATGAGGAGTTGCCAGTCATGAGTACTAGGGGATCATCCCTAGTTGGACCATCCATAATTTCTGGAAAAATCTAGTCCCAGACAATGTTGTTCATAGAAACTAGCGAGCAAAAGTGTCAAACCTCCTCGGTCCACAACAGAGGTCATATAGATTTATTTATATCGCAGCCTTTTCTTCCAAGTTACACAGGTCCTAAGTCTTTGCACTCCGATTTCCCATCAACGAGCCTCCAATTCCACGCTGTTCGATCTCAGCAATAACTGACATATGTTTGAAATCACTGGGTTTATGGTTAAATGCCTCCACCAGATTGTAGATCTTTTGGCAGTCCGTGGCGTAAAAGAGTTGTGCTTCATTGGCTAGGCACTGTGCCTCTTGTACATTCTGTAAGTCAGAAACACAAAGTTCGGTAAATGCCAACATTGTAACCTAGGTTTTTCAACTGTCAATGCTGTTGCATTAAAGTTGGAAAAGTAAGACTTATTTGGTAGTTTCTTCTCCCTGAAAGGATGATTCAAACAAAGGTGTTTTCACAGGGGCAAGAAGCGTTGCAAAACTACTTGTATTTATCCTTTTTACAAATGACCATTGTTCAGACTGGCAAAGAGTGAAGTGCTGTTGTTAATAAAGTCAACAGCTCCACATGATAAAATTACAATTTTTACAGTTTTAAAAATGCTGTCACTAGAAATTGCTTAAGTCACTAAAAGACATGTTTCATCTGTCTCTGTCTACACTTCCCGCTGTCTCGGCAAAGCAGCCAGCATAATTAAGGACCCCACGCACCTTGGACATTCTCTCTTCCACCTTCTTCCTTCAGGAAAAAGATACAAAAGTCTGAGGTCACGTACCAACTGACTCAAGAACAGCTTCTTCCCTGCTGCTGTCAGACTTTTGAATGGACTTACCTTGCATTAAGTTGATCTTTCTCTACACCCTAGCTATGACTGTAATAGTACATTCTGCACTCTCGCATTTCCTTCTCTATGAACGGTATGTTTTGTCTGCATAGTGCGCAAGAAATAATACTTTTCACTGTATGTTAATACATGTGACAATAATAAATCAAATCAAAATCTTTCTTAATCTTGAATTATAATTTCCTTCTATTCTGTTCAGTTTTGCTTGTTCTTTAAAATAGTGGTTTGCTCTGGTGCAGCACACATCTGCATCAGTGTCTGCTCCACTCAGTGATGCACACCCAGTCTCAGCTAGTACACAGGAGTTTGGAGTGGCCAAGGACTGGTGAATGAGGCCCTTTATCACAAGAGGGTGAGAAAGGAAATCAAATACAGATCCTTCCCGAGGTAACTTTCATCATATTTCTCCAATTTTAGTTGGGGTGTTCATACTAAATGATTTTGTGTGTGGAAGGATATACATAAAAATTGGTACTGTGCAACTCTGAAAGATCGCTGACAGCACCATCTATGGGGAATCATAGAGAACAGAACCTGCTTCAGGATGTCTTTATCATCAGCATGTTCCCCATGTACAGGAGATAAAGGCTAGACCTTGTAAAAAAAAACTGCTAATGAACACTGTATGGTTTTTCCTTCCAAGACAGCATTTACACATTGGTGAATACTGCTGTCAACACTCGACGAGCAGTGGTGTTCATTTTTCTTTAACCCTGAAATTAAAACCTCCAATATCAGTTTAAAATAATTCTAGCCCGAGTGATTTCTAGAACAGTCCGTCGATGCCCAACCCTATAATTTTCAATTCAACTCCCAACCACATATTCAGAAAGGAGTTATTTGCCACAGTAGTCACCACTTTTGATGGAGTTTTATTGCGCATTTACAATGTAGCAAAAGGAAATGTTTTACCAGAAATGTTGTGTCTATTTCAGCGGTAAGTAGCACGATGCCCTTCTCCTTCTGGAGATCAGGATAATGATATAGTATAAGCTGACTTGGCGAACTCTCTCCCAAAGACTGCAAAGCAAAGGAAAGAAAACATTGGAAAGGGCCAAAAGAAGCTTAAGACACACATCACCCCAGTGATTCATGAACAGTGGGACGGTTGGCCTACAGACAAGTGGTATAACAAATTAAGGATTAAAAACCAAAGTGGTTTAATGCAACCACAATGTTTCTTTTTATACAATGATTGCCCCCTCCTGCATGCCCCAGATACTTGGTGCAGCTGCAGGCAGGGACTACAGAGTAGGAGCATGACTGCCTACTCTGCATATTTTACAGTGCTTTTCTCATTGTTAACAGAGATATGTGGCAAGTACGGTACGGGAAGTTGTGAATTTCTTTAGGAGGGACATGGCATGAAAAAGATTGAAAGTTCATGAATTAGGGAGACCGACACTTGACTAATGCTGACCAAACATCAATATGAAATACAATAATTACATCAATTTTTAGCTAACTATGGTCAAACATTTATTTTTGCTAATCTGTTGGATTTTGGAAAAAGAAACCCTCGAATATATTAGCAACGCCACTGGAGAGTCCTTTAAACATCGCCAATCATACTGGCCTTAAAGGCACAGTAAAAGTTAGTAGTTAATTATCACAATTTTGGTCTAGACGAGAGAAAAGCTGTAAGGCAACACCACAGGAGACCTAATTATAAACAAATTCACTAAAGTATACTGGTTTTATTGTAATCAGTTATTTTCAGAACAGCATTAATGCACAGCCTGCAGGTATATGATTACTTATACTACGTAATGCATAAATAGTCAGGTAGACACTAGGTTATTAGGAAAGCAGTGGGGTAGTGGTATTGTCACTTGTCTAGTAATCTAAAGACCCAGGGTAATGCTTTGGGGACTCGGGTTCGAATCCTAGCAGGGCACATGGTGGAATTTTAATTCAATAAAAGAATTGTGGATTTAAAAATCTACTGATGACCATGAAACCTTTGTCAATTGTCATAAAAACCCATCTGATTCACTAATTGTCCTTTAGGGAAGGAAATCTGCCATCCTTATCTGGTCTGGCCTACGTGTGACTCCAGAGCCACAGCAATGTGGTTGACTTTTTAACTGCCGCTTCAAGGGCAATTAGGGATGGGCAATAAATGTCGGCCTAGCCGGCGATGCCCACATTCCATGAATGAATAAAAAATAAATTTATAAAGTAATTACAGCAGAGATTCATAGACAAAAGTGAGACTCAACTTCAGATTTGCACACCTTTGAAGCACTTTCTCATGTAGTTTTTATTGTCTAAAAATTGCACAAATCATTGAATTTACTCAAGAATCTTGCTGGGGTAATTTTACCAGTTTCTACTTCCAGCACAAAGCTTCATCGATGAGCTGCACAGATTCATAAAATTACAACTCCTCACTACACTTGTTTTGTACTGTCTACCGGGCACTAGGGGATGCAAGTGCACAATGTAAAATGACTTCTCTTTGGGAGCCAGTGTTAAAGTTTATTATGATTTCCCTCTTTTTTTATTAATTTGTGGGACATGGGTGTCGCTGGCTGGCCAGCATTTATTGCCCATTCCTAGTTGCCCTTGAAAGGCAGTTGAGAGTCAACCACATTGCTATGGCTCTGGAGTCACATGTAGGCTGGACCAGGCAAGGGCAGCAGAAGTCATTTTACATTGTGCACTTGCGTGCCCTAGGTAAGGCAGCAGATTTCCTTCCTGACATTAGTGAGCCAGGTGGGTTTTTCCGACAATGGTTTCATGGCCATCAGTAGATTCTTAATTCCAGATATTTTTAATTGAATTCAAATTCCACCACCTGCCGTGGCGGGACTCGAACCCAGGTCCACAGTACATTAGCAGAGTTAAATAGGATTAATAGTCTAGCGATAATACCACTAGCCATCGCCTCCCCTTTTGAGCAACTGTGATAGGAAGTTTTGATGGAAGCAGGTACATTTACCAAGAGTAACTGTTAACACATCAATGAGCTGCTAAAGAAGTGTTTGTTCCAACATCATTTTTTAAAACTCTGCAGGTCCTCTTCCAGTCAGTCACGTACCTGAAGATTTATTAAAGAAGAAAAGTGAAGCTCAGTCGCAGACCACTGACCCACAAAGAACTCATAACCTGCTTGTCTTGGCAAAGCATACAAGAACTGGAAAAGAACAGGACAATCATCAACGCATGAGCTTAAGGAATTACATGAGGCTTTTTGGGCATGGAAAATGTTGTAACGTACAGCTTGAAATCATGAGTTTATATGAGTAAATGACAAGCCACACAGTTCAGGTTGGGGAAGTCTGTCACCAGAACCCCTTCTAGAATTTAGTCACCCAGACTGGAGAATTATTTTTGTCACATCATTCTCTGAAAAGCCAAGGAGATTGGGTAAAATATCATACCTCTGAACCCAGCCACAGCAAAGAATCATAGAAACCCTACAGCACAGAAAGAGGCCATTCGGCCCATCGAGTCTGCACCGACCACAATCCCACCCAGGCCCTACCCCCATACCCCTACATATTTATCCACTAATCCCTCTAACCTACGCATCTCAGGACACTAAGGGCAATTTTAGCATGGCCAATCAACCTAACCCGCACATCTTTGGAGCTTTGAAGCTGGGCCACAACATAGAGAAGAAATGCAAGAGAAAAAATACAAAAGGGAAGTGCACCCAGATTGCTGGATTCCTTCTACACAATATCTTAATCTCACTATCGGCTCCATTGCTGGATGTAAAAAAGCACTGTTTCCTTTTACAGTACCAAGTAATTCTGAGGCTTAAAGTACTGTTCCCATGATTGGTGAGGTTCTTCCAAACTATTCCACACAAGATATAAAAGTTTCTGACCTGACAGATGATTCCAATCATCCCTTCTATTTTCCAACCTCTCTTGATCTTTTCAACTTCAGCCAATTGCATTTGTATTAAACCAGCCATTAGCAATACTAATATGGTCTGTTTTTTAAAAAATCCACCATGTTCCTTCTCAGCTGTATTATGCACTGTCCTTTCTCCAACTTCCCCCTATGCATCACCTGGACAGTCTCCATTCCCACAATCTCAAAGTTTTGAAATTCTTTATCTCTTTCAGCTTATCCCTCCTCCCTTCTACAATTAATTTATTTTATCCTCCTGAGTGTAGAAAGGTATTTCCCCAGGAACCTGTGTGATTTGGAAGCTTAGGAACAGGAACTGGCCATTGTGCCCCTCATGTCAGCTCCACCATTCAATAGATCAAGGCTGACCTGCACCTCAAAGGGCCCTTGATACTCTTTACCTAACAAAAATCCTCTATCTCGGTCTTGTAAACTCCACATCAACATTTTTTTAAAAAAAATCTTAAAATAATACATTTGTACGATCACAAACCCTTTTTGAGAAATCCTCACCATCACTCAAATCCCATGCAAACAAAACCAGTTAACCCGTTTCATCTCCCCACGATCAAAGGGCAGGGGCTGACAGACCAGCGAGGCCGGCAGCATCAGGCCAAAAGCCAAATTCTTATTACAAAGCAACAGAAAACAAAAACCGAAGGATTTTCAGGGACAACAGCGTCTAATGAAAAAAAAAACACAAGACTTTTAATATACTTGATGTGCCTTCATGTTTGGTATGGGTTTCTTCATTTTTTGTGAGCAATTTGACAAATTGCATGCTTGCAGCTCAAACATATGAAGCACAAACAAAATTTTCACTAAAGCAGCAAGCAGAATGCGCATTATTCTTTTTCCACAATGCAACCACTCACAGTCACATATCATTTTAAAACAGAGATCCCAATATGTTGACAATGAACAGTACTGTTTACTCACAGTGGGGCACTTCTGTGACCTGCTGTGCATCAGATCAAACGTTGCACCCTTTCAAGGAAAACAAAAACTATTACAAAACATGCAATTTAAAAGCCAAGGACAAACAATTTTCTCACATCTTATTCAAATCAAAGCGATACTCACAGGAATTACTGCAGAGATAGTATCCTTCTGAGCAAAATACTGATTCCAAATCTGAAAAATACATAAACACGAATGGAACACATCAAGAATATCTCCAAGATTTCAACAGCTTTTGAAACAAAGCAAATGTCCGTTTTCAATGGTCAAACCCTTAAACTTGTAACTTCTTCCTTCCCCAACAAAGCACATACCAAGTACAAGAATAAAAGCATAAATATTGCAGCTGCTGGAAATCGGAAATAAAAACAGAAAAACGCTAGAAAATGCAGATGTGGCAGCGTCTGTGGAGAGAGAAGCAGAATTAACATTGAGCCCGTCTGACTCTTCAAGTATAAGAAACTGGCCCAATGATTTATCCACATGGGTATCAGGGGATACAAAAACCTCTGCTTTTTGAAGACTATTAAAACAAAGTAGATTAGTTTAAAATAGGGACCACATATATGTTATCACAATGTGCCTCACTTACATATTATACAAAGGTATTGTCTGTATAAGCACATACATAGTCATTTTTGAACAAGTATTACAGATTTAAACTATATTTTTGTGTTTTCTTGTGAGCTTTGACCAATAAGCAATTTACTCCTCCAGCATAATGGGAAATAAGCTTAATTAGACAGGCCACATTCTTCTGGAAGAATGAAGCATAGAGCGTTGACCATATTATCAGGGGCAGGCCAGGCCCCTGGTAATTTTGAAAATTAGGATTTTGAAAATGAGTAGAAGGATTCCGCTTCTAGCTGCAATGAATAAACGTATTCAGCCTCCGTGAAAAGGGGACAGAAAATAGACAAGAAAGATGACTCCCTTCTCATTCCCAGGACTGCAGGTGTTAGGAGTGACCCTGGAACCTACTGAATTTACGTAGATAAGGTTTCTAGGCAACAGCGGGGAGGGGGAGGGGGGAGGGGGGGAGGGGGGGAGAGAAACCTCTAGGTTTGGTTGACCAATGAGTTCCTAATTCTGCTGGAAGGAAGAATGCTATTGGCAAAAGTAAATAAATTGTATTTTAATTGGACCATCCAGCTTGGATGACAGGTTGGGCGGAAGGATCGTATCTTCAGAAATGTATATCTGTTGTGCTTATGTAATGTGACATCAGAGGGAAGTTGCAACCCTCTGACTATCTCTCTCTCAATACGTGTTGGTCAAATAAAGAATATCTTTAACTGCATACTGTCTTTCGCAAATCTTTGTATCAGCTGAATCAGCCGAATACAATACCCCCCCCCCACCCCCCGCACGAGGGACACCCCGAGAAAATCCCCTTAACATGAATCAATGAAATAGCCTAAAAAGGTAAGACAATAGTATATTTAAATTTGCAAGAGGTATTTTTCTCCATCTGTGTAAGATGTATACAGGGTATACATGTTTCCCCAAATAAAGGCACAGGTCCAGGTTTTGTCATTTGAAATTGGCAGAACAGTCGGCATTCACCAACATTACAACTGTGAAAATAGAGTGAGAAGTCTCACAACACCAGGTTAAAGGTTAAACTTACAGAAACTCAGAACACATGCACAGTTAAAGGTGGAAATCTAGAAATTACAGTGCAAATAGAGATGAATAAATACAATCTAATGGCCATTACTGAGATATGGCTGCAGGATTGCATAGATTAGAATCTAAATATTGAAGGGTATGTGATTGTGAGGAAGGATAGGGTGGTTGAAAAAGTGGAGAGGTGGTTATGCTAATTAAAGATGACATTAGCACAACAGAAAGGGATAAATTCAGGAAACCAGGATATAGAAGCGGTATGGGTGGAGATGAAGGATGATAAAGGCAAGAAGGCACTTGCCTGACTGGTGTACAGACCATCTAACATAATGGTAGGGTGGGGTATCAAAGAAGAATAGTGAGAGCTTGTTAGAAAGGTGTAAGTTATCATGGAGGGTTTTTATCTACATATAGACTGGAACAAGTTGGGCAAAAGTAGCATAGATGCCTCTTCATAGGATGTTTTTGGGATCATTTTTTAGATCAGCATATTCTGGAGCCAACCAAGGAGCTGGCTAGACTTGACTAGTATTGTGCAGTGAGATAGGGTTAACTAATAACCTCATAGTCAAGGCAGTAAGCATAACATAATTGAATTTTGCATTCAGTTTGAGGGAGAGATGTTATGTGCTATTCTTAAAAGATGTTATAACAGGACAATCAGGTAGAGTCAACATGATTTTATGAAAGGAAAATTTAGGGTGCATTTAACATCCTCCAAATAAGGGATATGCAACCTCATTGGGTGCTGTGACCTCCACCCAGTAACCCCACTGGCTGGAAGCCAGGGAAGCTTCCAGAAGGACGCAGAGGAAGAAAGATAAGAGGAGACCCCTGGAGGTCACTAGGAGTCACAGCATGACCCACAGTGAAGACAACTACAGACAAGACTCAGTGGCAACACAGAGACAACAGACGAGTGAATACAAGAATCACCTTCGAGGACGAGGGCCCTGAGATGGCAGAGGCTCAGAGAATTAGACCCACGGCTTGGTCAAGTTCATTGGCACACGTATTATTAGAATCTTAGGCAAATAGGGTTAAGATAACTTGGGAAGAGTAACTGTTGTTAATATCTATAAACTTGTTAATATAATCCCACTATCAGACTCACCATGGACTACGCTCCAGAATCGCTTGCATTCTTGGACACATGCATCTCCATCAAGGAGAGTCACCTCAGCACTTCACTGTACCACAAGCCCACGGATATCCTCACGATACTCCACTTCTCCAGCTTCCACCCAAAACACGTTAAACAAGCCAACCCCTACAGACAAGCCCTCCACATACACAAAATCTGCTCAGATGAGGAGGATCGCAACAAACACCTATGGATGCTGAAAGACGCCCTCATAACAGGATATGGCGCTCGACTCATTGATCGACAGTTCCGACGCGCCACAGCAAAAAACTGCACCGACCTCCTCAGAAGACAAACACGGGACATGGCGGACAGAGTACCCTTCATCGTCCAGTACTTCCCTGGAGTGGAGAAGCTACGACATCGTCTCCAGAGCCTTCAACATGTCATTGATGAAGACAAACATCTCGCCAAGGCCATGCCCAGACCCCGCCACTACTTGCCTTCAAACAACCACGCAACCTCAAACAGACCACTGTCCACAGCAAACTACCCAGCCTTCAGGAGAATGGTGACCATGACACCACACAACCCTGCCGCAGCAACCTCTGCAAGACGTGCCGGATCATCGACAAGGATGCCATCATCTCACGTGAGAACACCATCCACCAGGTACATGGTTCATACTCTTGCGACTCGGCCAATGTTGTCTACCTGATACGTTGCAGGAAAGGATGTCCCGAGGCATGGTACATTGGCGAGACCATGCAGATGGTAAGACGATGGATGAATGG
Source organism: Mustelus asterias (assembly GCF_964213995.1). NCBI lineage: Eukaryota > Metazoa > Chordata > Chondrichthyes > Carcharhiniformes > Triakidae > Mustelus > Mustelus asterias. The sequence continues at coordinate 111,227,135 of NC_135808.1, forward strand.
ACACCGCCCGACAATCACCAGGGAGGAATGTTCCCTTCCTGTTGGGGAACACTTCAGCAGTCAAGGGCATTCAGCCTCTGATCTTCAGCTAAGCGTTCTCCAAGGCAGCCTTCATGACACACGACAATGCAGAATCGCTGAGCAGAAACTGATAGCCAAGTTCCGCACACGTCAGGGCGGCCTCAACCGGGATCTTGGGTTCATGTCACACTGTCTGTAACCCCCACAACATGTCTGGGCTTGCAAAATCTCACTAACTGTCCTGGCTTGAGACAATTTACATCGCTTTAGCCTGTACTTAACCCTCTCTCCACTCACCATTATCTGTACTTGTAAAGACTTGATTACCTGTTAAGACTTGCATTCCAACCATTATCTTGTAAATTGAGTCTGTGCCTATATATCCCCTGTTTGTGAACCCAACTCTTCACTCATCTGATTAAGGAGTAGCACTCCGAAAGCTTGTGCTACCAAATAAACCTGTTGGACTTTAATCTGGTGTTGTGAGGCTTCTTACTGTAATTGGGTTGAACAGCGAACTGAGTCTTGTCCTTTCATTCATCTTGTAAATAAAGGCACCTGGTAAAGTGTATGAGATATAGGAACTGGTCAAAGTGTCTGTCCACATTTCACAGACAAGTGGAGAATCTAGGACTAGAGGCCACTGTTCAAAAAAAATAAGAGGTCACCATTTAAAACAGAGATGGGGGGGGGGGGGGGGAATTCTTTGAGGGTTAAAAGGCTTTAGAATTCGCTTCCTCAATAGGTGGTTGAGGCAGAATTTTTCAATATTTTGAAGGCAGAAGTAAATCGATTGTTGAGAAGCAAGGAGATGAAAGGTTATCGGGGTAGACAGGAGTGAGAAGTTGAGGTTAAAATTCGATCAATCACGATCTTATTGAATGGCGGAGCAGGCTTGAGGGGCAGAGTGGCCTACTTGTAATTCATGTGTTCATATCAAAATACAAAGCATGAAAATTCTTAGTTAATGGCAAACCAAATCAGATGCTTTGATAAAGCGATTGATGCTTTCTTTTTAAAATTTGACTTCGTAAATAATTACCTGCGTTATTTCATCAGGAGTTTTTTCTTGCACCATGTCCAGATTGAGAATGGAATGAAGCGTCTAAAACAAGAATAAACCAAAAGACTCAAGATACATCAGGCAAATCAGCTGAACAAAGAAAATAATGAAGGCGGCTGAAGTTGGAAATGTTGATTTATATTTAGACAAAGTAATCAGGAGCAATTACTTCAGATTAAAAATAGTGAAAGCTATTTTTTTTGTTTCCCTTTTACATCTTCTTTAACTTTCCTCTCTGAACTCCATACCATTCCAAAGTTGACAGGACAAGACAACCCATGTGAAAACAACTGCTGGTCTATGAACAGATGCTAGAGCTGTGAGAAGTTTTCAGCCTTTGTGGGTTTCCTCCGGATGCTCCAGTTTCCTCCCACACCCCAAAGATGTGTGGGTTAGGTTGATTGGCCATGCTAAATTGACCCCAATATCAGGGGGATTAGTAGAGTAAATGTGTGGGGTTACGGGAATAGGGCCTGGTGGGATTATGGTCAGTACAGACTTGATGGGCCAAATGGCCTCCTTGTAGGGATTATGATTCAGTGAAAGCAGTTCACTTTTATTCATCATGGAGTGAGGAAAATTCCAAGCTACACATTGCTAACATACATACCAGATGCTCAACACTCTGACTCAGGCAATCACTCACAGCATTGATATTGATTCAACTGTAATCCAGTTCAGGTTTACAACTGCAAAATAATCTCAATCAGCCAAGATGCCCCTGCACTATTCTGCATGCATGAGATCAAAACAGTTTCAGGCTTTGCGCATTGCTAATCTTAGCTGTCATAGTTTTTTGGCTCAATTTAAAGAAAACTATCAAAAAAAGAGAAAGGCAGCAATTAAATGGATGGTTTAAGCAAACCTATCAAGCATGACAGTAGCAATGAGTGCATTTCTCTATTAAGCGCAGAGTTTCAGGGGAACACACACCTCTTACCTTATCCTTGAGACCAATTGGCTTTCCAGTTGTTCTTTCGCCAAGTTTTTTTGACTAAAAAAAAATAAACATGTTTTAAAAAATACTCAAACGCAATCAAGTTCTGGCCATCCCAGGACCTAGCATCATCTAACCATGAGTACTTAAAAAAAAACAATTGTAGTCTACTGCTCAAATCTAGCCACCTAGTTGTTTAATTAAAGGAACTTGCAAATTATTCGTGAGACAGATGACTGATTCAATTTCACACTAATTACTGGCAGATTCCATTTAAAAAGGAATTTACACTCAGTGAGCACAACACAAAAGCATTACAAAATAATTTGAACATAAAATGTTCATAAAAAGTCAAACACAAATTATTCCAATAAAAGGGAAATGCTGCAGAAACCCGAAATTACAACAGAAGAGCTGCCAACACTCAGCAGTTCTGGCAGCATCTGTGGAGAGGAAACATTTCAATTATGAATTTTCTTCAGAACTGAAGGAAAGTAGAAATATGATCGGTTTTAAGTTACGGATGGGGGTGGAAGAAAACAGAAGGTCTACAAGAAGGACAGGAAAGTTTAAATGACAAAGATGTAATCGAACAAAAGGCAAAGGGAGTGTTATAATGTTTGCAAAGTCATTTAATGTTGTAAAGAAAGAAAGCATTTGTCCAGAGTGTGTATGAATGGCAGAATAATGAACACCTCAAGTCCATAATATCAAAAGTGGCACGCGGCAAAAAAAGAATCAAAATGGGGGACAGAGTTTGTGATTTGAAATTGTTGAACTCAAATGTTAAGTCCAGAAAGTGCCTAATCGTAAGATATAATATGGAGATGCCGGCATTGGACTACTGTGCTAATCGGAAGATAGAAGAGCTGTTCCTTGAGCTTGTGTTGAATTTCACTGGAACACATGCAGAGACCGAGGACGGGAATATGAGCGTGACAGCAAGGTGATGAGTTAAAATGGCAAGCAACAATAAGCTCAGGTTATGCTTGCAGACTGAGCGGAAGTGTTCCTGCAAAGCAGTCACCCAACCTGCTTTTGGTTTCCCCAATGTAGAAGAGACGACGTCGTAAGCACTGAGTAGTCCACTAAATTGAAACACCTAGGAGTATTTGGAACCTTGGCTGGTTGGGAGAGAGGATTAAAGGGGCAGTTGTTACACCTCCTGTGATTGCATGGGAAAGGGAAGTGGTGTTGAAGGTGATTGAGTAGCCGCCAAGGATGTCACAGAGTTCCTTTCAGAATGGTGACAAGGGAAGGGAAGATGTTTTCAGTGGTGCGATTATGGAAATGGTGGAGGATGATCCTTTAATGGAATATGGAGGTTGGTGGGGTGGAAGGAGAATCAAGCAGAATCCTATCTTGGTGGGAGGGAAAGGGATGCAAGCAAGAGATGCAGGAAATGGGTTGGACATGGTTGAGGGTCTTGTCAAACACAGTGGGAGGGAATCCATGATTGAGGAAAAAGGAAGACATATCAAAAGTGATGCAAGGTTGCATCTACTTTCCTGCCTGCCCCATAACTCTTGTAGGTCAAAAGTCTGCCGAAAGTAGCCTTGAATATATCCAATGACTTGGCCGCCACTGCGCAGTGGAAGAGAATTCCAATGACTAACAACCCACTGAGGGAAGAAATTTTCATCAACAACCTCTGCGGCAGCGTGTGGAATCTCATTCCCTCAGAATTAAACTAAAGTTGGAAATTTAAAAAAACTTATTTTATCTCGCTCTTAACCTCATCGGCCCTTTCCTCTTGACATGCAGGTCTGAAAATTCTTCAATCTGATAATTGAAGAATGATGCTATTCTTTGAACTGGTGAAATATGTTTCAGATCTCCTATAGAGGATGACATGCTGGATTAGACACCCAATGACATGTTTCCACTGAGATGTGTACAACAACTCTGGACAACTGTCAGTGAGCCCTGTACTTTCGCTGCTAACCATAACATCGGGATCATGTGAAAGGAAGTGCAGCACGTTTCCAACTGAATACACGTGTGTAATTGCAATCATTCCTGACTCAATTCTGGCAGTTCCCAGACATTGCACAGGGCGATTTTCATTCTTCCATGGATTGATGTCTGTAATAAGCCAACAACAGACATGCAATGTCTAAAGCAGGAAGTGTAAATTAGACATAAATGTACAACAGTTGCGAAGCAATATACAAAAAAAACTGTCATTAAAAATCTTTCACTGCAGTCACAAACATTGTAATATTTGAAACATTTTAGAACATAATCACTGTGAACTTCCATGAAGAGGTTTCTGTTCTACTGTTGTAGTTCCAAGTATGTTTCTGCTGAAGTTGCAGCACTGAAATAGGATAAAGCCCTAAGAAAAGTTACATCATTCTGCACCACTACCCACTCCACCACTATGCCCAGTTGCATAAGGTCCATAAAAAGAGAGACTTGGAAAGTGTAATGGCTAATAAGACACTTGTTGTTTACCAGGAGAGTGATGTACAGCTACGGAGTTCCCCTGCCCTATCCCACACAGGCAGTTCCTAAATAGCGACCATTCTATTATACTCAAAAGAAAATGAATCCAGAGAACTCACAATAACAAAAAGGGATTTGAGGAAACATTGTAATTAATGATATAACTGATGTGTTCATAAGGATAGTTTCTTTTTAAACGCATTCAGGTACAACACATTTTAATGAAGAAAATTGTACAGATTCTTGCCTTCTCTTCCATGAGTCTGATAAACTCGCCCTGTTTTGAATGTCCTAAAGGGTGTCTCTTAACATCTTCTTTCTTTGCCATACGAGCTTCATATTCATCTGGTTTTGTCCTAGAATCAAAAAATATGTGCATTTATGGAGAGGTTTAATGCAAACATTTTAAAATTCATTCATGAAGTGTGAGCATTGCTGGTAATGCCAAAATGTATTGCCCCCTAATCATCCTCAAGTAGGTGAGCCATTTTCTTGAACTGCTGCAGGCCACGTACTGTATGAGCACCAAGTATTGTTCAGGAAAGGGTTCCAGGATTTGGTTCAGCGACAGTGAACGGACAGCGATATTGCCCCAGGTCAGGACTTGGAGCGATTCGGAGGTGGTGGTGTTCCCATACATCTGCTGCCCTTGTCATTCTAGGTAATAGAGGTCACAAGTTTAGGTGTTGCTGAGGGTGCCTCGGTGAGTTGCTGCAGTACATCTTGTAGATGATACACACTGCTGTCACTGTGTGTGGTGGAGTGAAGGTTCAAGCTGGTGGATGAAGTGCCAATCAAACAGGCTGCTTTGTCCTGGATTGCATCAAGCTTCGTGAGTGGAGAGTATTCCAACACACTTCTGATATGTGCTTTGTAGATGGTGGACAAGCATTGGGAAGTTCAGTTTCTGGTTAATGGTGATCTTGCGGATGTTGATATTGGGGGGATTCAGCGATGATAGTGGCACTGAATGTCAAGTAGAAATTGTTGGATTCTCTGTCGCATTGGCAATAGTCACTGCTTCAGTCTGTGAGTCACAAATGCTGTCATCAGCGAACATCCCCCTTTCGGACCTTACGATGGAAGAAAGGTCATTGATGAAGCAGCTAAAGGTGGTTGGGCCTAGGACAGAATCCTGAGGAACTCCTGCAGTGATGTCCTGGAACTGAGATGTTTGACCCCCAACCACAATTATCTTCCTTCGTGCCAGGTATGACTCCCCTAATTCCCATCAACTCCAGTTTGGCTAGGGCTCCTTGATGCCACAATCAGTGAAATGTTGTCTTGGGGCAGTTACTCTCACCTCATCCAAATTTAGGTAAGGTGGAATGAGGTCAGGTGTTGAGTGGGCCTGGTGGAATCCAAACTGAGCTTTGATGAGCAGGTTTTTTTGCTGTGCAAGTATCACTTGATAGCACTGTCGACAACAACTTTCATCACTTTGCTGATGATCGTAAGTAGACTGATAGGGCAGTAATTAGCTGGATTAGATCTGTCCTATTTTTTGCAGACAAGACGTATGGACAATTTTTCACAGATTGGGCAGGATGTAGTGTTGTAACTGTAGTAGAACAGCTTGGCTAGGGCTCATTCTAGAGCACAAATTTTCAGTACTATTGCCAGAATGTTGTCAGGGCCCATAGTCTTTGCAGCATCCAGTGCCTTCAGTCATTTCTTGCTATCACGTGGAGTTTTTTATTTATTCAGTCAAGGGATATGGGTTTCATTGACCAGTCGAGCATTCATTGCCCATTCCTAGTTGCTGTTGAAAAGGTGGTGGTGAGTTGCCTTCTTGAACTGCTGTTAGGGAAGGAGTTCCAGGATTTTCACCCAGCAACACTGAAGGGCAATATATTTCCAAGCCAGGCTGGTGAGTGGCTTGGAGGGGAACCTCCAGGTATCTGCTGCCCTTATCCTTCTAGGTGGTAGTGGTTATGGGTATGGAAGGAGCATTGGTGAGTTCCAACAACAACACATCTTACAGATGGTGCACATTGCTGCTGTGCATCAATGGTGGAGGGAGTGACTGTTTGTGGAAGGGATACCAAACAGGCTGCTTTGTCCTGGATGGTATCCAGCTTCTTGAATTTTGTTGGGGCGGCACTCATCCAGGCAAGGGGAGAGTCTTCCATCACACTCATGACTTGTGCTTTGAAGATTGTGGACAGGCTTTGAGGAGTCAGGAAGCAAGTTACTCATCGCAGGATTCCTAAACTCTGACCTGCTCTTGTAGTCACAGTATTTACATGGCTAGTCCAGTTGTGGTTCCAATTAATAGTAAGCTCCCAGGCTGTTGATAGTGGAGGATTTAATGAAGGTAATGCAATTTAATGTCATGCGGCAATGGTTAGATCCTCCCTTGCTGGAGGCTGTCATTCCCTGGCACTTGTGTGGTACAACTGTTACTTGCCAATTGTCAGCCCAAGCCTGGATATTTTCCAAGTCTTGCTGTATTTGGACGTGAACTGTATGGAGTGAATCCAATTAAGTGAACACTAGTGTCTCTGATACTGGTAGCCTCAGAAGGCTGAGAGGGATCATCCACTCGGCACTTCTTAAAGGTTATTTATTAGTGTCACAAGTAGGCTTACATTAACACTGCAATGAAGTTAATGTGAAAATCCCCTAGTCGCCACACACCAGCACCTGTTCGGGTCCACTTCGGCATGGCCAATGCACCTAATCCGCACGCCTTTCAGACCCTGGGGTGAAACCTGAGCACCCGGAGGAAACCCATGCAGACACGGGGAGAACGTGCAAACTCCACACAGACAGCGACCCAAACCAGGAATCGAATCGAATCCCAGGTCTCTGGTGCTGCGAGACAGCAGTGCTAATCACTGTGCCACCATTCCGCCCTTCTTGGTTGAAGATGCAGTATATAAACCAGCAGATGAGAACAGCCTCTCCCTCACCTCATGAGCTGCTGGATCTTAGTCTGGTATTTGCTGTAGAAAGGATTTTTCTGCAGCTCCTGCTCATCCTCGGCTTGACTTAAAATGCCGGACAGGGAGAAAGTGCGGAGCTGGTCGGACACCACGCCGAGCCCGAGGGGGAGAAGGCAGCGGTTCCTAACAGCCAGGGTCCGGTTGGAAAAGGACCAAAGCTCCCTCACCGCCGCCATCTTATCCGCTCCCCCCGTGCACATCACAGAGCTCGGGCTGGAACCGCGCCCCGGGATAAAGGTTCCGCCCTCCAAAACTTTCAATCGCACAACTTCAAAAATCAATACTTCCTTAGTTTCATTGAATTATATTAAGAACAGGCTTCACATTTAGCTGCGAATTATAACTGACGCTGGACTGAGCTGTCGTGATGCAATGTGCTGATAAAAGGTCAAAGTGTCAATGTGGTCGAGTTGACGGACCTCATTCGGATGGTGGACGTCCAGAGCGGCAGCGGTGACCTTCTCAAGATGGCGGCGTAGCAACGGTGTGAGAGCCCGGTGGGGGGGTGATGGAGCTGGGCAGCCCCGGGGAGGAGGACAGCCTCTGTCAACATGTGCCCACTTTGTTCACCGTTTGTGCGAAGAATGTCAGCGAGAATATGGTTCGGCTGGAGCAGGGAGTGTGCGGTAAGACTCGAAGCTGAGGCTTCATTGTGTCTCTGGGTGACTGAGGCCCGGGCACCCGTCTGCCAGGCTCAGTCTGAGATAAGGGCAAGTTGCAGCTCAAGATCTGTCCGGATGTCAAAGTCTTTAGATTCGTGAGGAAAAAAGTCAGCAACAAATTTGCAAATGTTGCCTATCTTTTATTAGGTGATAGTTTAGTGGTCTTATTGCTAGACGATTAATCCAGAAATTCACCTAACATTCTGGGGACCCGGGTTCCAATCCTGCCATGGCAGATGGTGGAATTTGAATTCAATAAAAAAAATATGGAATTAAGAATCTACTGATGACCATGAAACCATTGTCAATTGTCAGAAAAAACCCATCTAGTTCACTAATGTCGTTTAGGGAAGGAAATCTGCTGGCCGACATGTGACTCCAGTCACAGCCATGTGGTTGATTCTCAACTGCTCTGCTCAACCAGGATGCCCATGTCCCACAAATGAATTAAGAGAATTGTGGAACATGGGTGTTGCTGGCAGGCCAGCATTTATTGCCCATCCCTAGCTTTTTTTAAAAAGATGTGCTGGAGCGTGTCGACTTCTTGAAGCTGTCCCCGGCATACCCTCTAATTCTATCTTTTACTCTCCTATGCTTTAAAAACTTAACTCTAAGTCTCTTAAACTCTCATACTGTTTTATTTCAATCTCTTATTAAGATGGTCTTTCTCTACACCCTAGCTATGACTAACAATACATTCTTACTTCTCCCCTGTCCTCAATGAACAATATGTGCGCAGGAAACAATACTTTTCACTGTATGCCAATGCATGTGACAATAATCAAATTAAAAATTAATAAGACAATTTAAGCATAAAACCTACTTCCAACAAATCAAACAGATTTTTAAACAAATAACTGATGTACTCGTACTGGATCATAATCTATGTGTGGTGCCCACTGACCACAGAAGTCTGTACTTAATGCAGTCTATTTCTCCAAGGGCTGTTTTTCGGCTGAAAGTTTGCACTTCCTTGTAACAGCCACTTCTAAGTCCCCATTCTGTGTTGTGTTCCATACACAGATTTGCCAACTGCAATTCTTCAAGAGCTGCTGCAGTTCCTTAACATTTATGATCTGGAGAGGATGGAAGAGGTCGCAGTAAAGAAAGGTAAAATTACTTCAGGAATTTCACCCTCTAAATTCAAACTCCTGTAAACCATCTGTTTGGGACATTCATTTGGATCATTTAAACCTTAATTTGAATCATTGAAATCTTCAAATTAAAAGTTATAACTGATTATTAATTTTAGTATTGCGCTTTTCTCTTCTGTGTATTTTTAACTGTTAATGCCATGATTTCATCAAAGGAAATGTTGTGAAGGAATTTCTTCTGAATTGACATACAAGGTAACTGGTTATGAGCACCTTTAATCAGAACCATAAAGCCAGACAACTGATCGGATAATGTGCATCTTGTTTATCATTGTAACAAATGAAGGGATTATGGGTATCTTATCTGATTTTTGAGCATCTGAATTTTCCTTTTTTTGTATTCTTCTGTCTATGTGTTGGATAATGCCATGATTAGCAAAGTAGTTTTAAAAAATAATTGCTGAAGAAAAAGAGACATGCTGCCAGAGCTTTTCATCTTGCATTCCTCAAGACAAAAGCAAGAATGCCAAATTTCAAAGGGAGCAAAAGTAGAGTAACAGGTGTTGATTTGTTGACATGTTGGTTGAGATGTTGCCATGGAGAATGCACCAGGCAACTATTGTCCCCCACACTTTATTCAAAAAAAACAATGCCTGCAAATGCTCTTTTTGCCTAGAGTACAGGTTCCTGCATGCGAATCTGTTCCTGTGTGAATCTATGCAGCTTCTAGCAAATGTAAGTGAGCTACATTGTGGGCCTGACCAATAATCTTAAATTGGTTATTAGTGTAATTCTTAGTATACTTGGGATTGTTCAGCAAGCACTGTCCAATCACGAAAACATAGTGTGGGGGACAATACTTCCCTGATGCATTAGTCAAGGCATTACCATGGATAATAAAATTTGACTTACCAACCAATCACCACCTTTTTCTTGTGCAATACATATTGTTGCTCTTTTTGAAATTCTTGCATCTGTCTTGATGAGTGCAAGACAAAAAGCTTCAACAGTGTGTCTTTTTTTTCAGCAATACTCGGGTTCTGCACCACTAAGCAATTGTAAAAAATAATTATTTGGATCAGAACCCATTCACAATGATCTGCTCCAACGTAGCATCAAATTAATAGCTTGAAAGCTAAATATCAGAAGAACGGGGGTTGAATGGCATACTAAAATAAGCGTTATACTAAATAATACTCAGGCTCATGTGACAATACTGGTATTCTTTCACTTGTATGTTCATGTTCAGAAACTTTTCATTTAGTAATTTTTCATTTTAATTTTAAACTAGTTGTTAAACTAAGGTTCCAACTGCCTCTTCTGCTGGGTCAGATAGATATTGGCAAACTCATAGCACAGTTTGAAGGGGAGCAGGAGAACTAGCCAGTGTTCTGGCCAATACTTTTTCTCTAAAGCAATAGTATGGAAATAAACAATTACTTACTCTTTTATCATGTCTGTAGTTGGGATGTTTCTAACACAATGGCACTCAAGTCAAGGCACATTGCAAAACTTTGGGATGTTTCAATCCGTAAGTGAAAATGCCACATTTATTTCTACCTGTAAACATTAATGCATTTAGAGCATATTTACTCCTTCCTTCATAGAATACATATTTTAATGGCAGTCATTAATCTCAAAAGACAATGAGGTAAGACCCCAAACAGTTTAATTACTTTACCATAGCTGAAGTGCCCAATTCTCATGCGACAATCCTTGCTGCAGTGGCTGCACACACAAATCAAAGGGTCGGATGATAAAGTCTGTGCAGTATTGACTTGTGAACCTTGATGCGCTTCCTTTTTACTTTCTCCTCTTTCCTCTCTCAACCTGCCTGATTATTTGATACAGACCAGCCCTCCAGTGTGGCTGTTGTTAACCTGGTATCAATTATAACAGTTTTCCAATCTCTTTGAAATGCTTTTATTCTTAATATGTTTTATAGGCATTTCAACTCAGGCTCTTTGGCTGCAGCTTTGGAAGGATTTGATTGGAACCAACCCTAAAGTAAGAACGGTAAGTTTATTGCACCCTGCCCTCTTTTCATAATTTTTATGCTCTCTGTTTTTTATGTGACGATTAATACATCTAGAAGTAGGGAATTCAACACAGCATTGTGATGTCGGGCAAATTTTGTAACAACATAGACTGCAACAAAAACTGCTGTTCTAATGATGGTTCGCACTAGCCTTTGCTTTTAGTTTTGCAATACATCCTGCTAAATCTAAAGAAATTTAAAGTGGATAAAGTAAAATTATTTTATTACTCAGCGATTAGTGGGTTAATGCATTAGTCTGTAGTCCTAACAAAGGTGAAGATGTTGTGGTGGACATCCTATTCATTTGACATTAATAGAAGTTCTTTAAAAAAAGTTAATATTTTGCAACAACTTTATGGTTTACTTATGACACAATACTTTGCTGATCCTGTGCTAATTCTCCACAGTAATGCTGCTTCAACATTAACTGACAGGATCTGCTTGCTTGCAGTATAAATATTGTACCTATCAAGTCCAATGGTTGGGTGCTAAGGTGATTTCCCTTCCATATAGAAAGAAAGGACATTCACTTGTGCATTTCCTAGTAGTATCAGCATGAGCATTGGCTCAAGTTGCTTGGGAAAGTGTTCCAGAGCATAGAGAAAACAGAATTCAAGATTCTTCTTAGGAATTCTTAAGTTAACTTTAAGAGCTGTCATCACGGGATGTAGTTGCTTTTGTGTACTGATCTGTCTTTTCTTTAATACCACAGGAACCTTTTAACTGGAGACAAAAATTCCTGCAAACGTTCTTTCATGGTGTCTTATGGGGAACACTAGACATCTTGAATGACAGGCGTTTAATGAATTCTCGCTCTTCTGCCTTGGTACTGGGATCACGACATGTAAGCAAACTGGTCATACGCAACAAGCTCCAAGGAGTGAAAGAACTTGCTGAAAATCCAAGCATTTGTGCCCGTTTGACTTCCACAGTGCATAAGCTGGTGTTTCAACATCTGCGTTCCGTGGATCCACTGTTAGAGCACTCGCTGTTAAAGCTGCTTCATAGCCTTGTTCACCATGGAGTTGTGAAGGAGGTGGCATTGTCACATTGGAATGAACCCCATCCTGAATTATTGTCTCACATACTAAGGACGTGTGCAGGACTTTGGCATGAAGGGAAGAGGGAAGATGAGAGTACTTATTGTTGTGATGAGGGCAGATTAATGATGGGTGCTGAATCAATGGAGCCAACGGCTCAGAGTAATATATTAGATTGCTGCCGCCAACAAACTGAAAAGACTACGGACTGTACTTTACCTGATTGGACGTTTACTACTACTGAAAACAGTGGTGGTAAGAAACTCATGTCTCCAAGTGTTAACGTGCCTTCTGCTAACCTGATATCTCCAGGTGCATGTTCTGTAAATTCTGAAGATACAGCATGCGAGGAACTTTATTTGATGAATGGATCTAGTTGTTGTGAAACACATAGGATTTACCCCAAAAAGCGCAAATCCGATGGCACAATGTGTGGAAGGCTGAGCAATCTTGATGTACACGCTGTTTCAGAAGTTCAGCCCTTTTCTGAAAGTCACAATATGGCTTTGGTAGAACAAAATTCTTGTGCATCTAGCAGTCAGTTAGAGCAGAGGCCCACTGGCAAGACTTGTGAATCAAGCAATTGTTGTAATGGGCGGAAGCTTCTAAAGGGGCACTTGTACCCTTATGCATGCAGCAGGGTTGCGAAAGAGCCTAAATGTCCTAATCTAGATCATGGTGGTTCTGAAGAAAAACCAAGTTATTCCCATGAAACTGATGGCAGAACGTTTACCAAACCGTCATCATCCAGTGTAATCATTGGAACTTCAGAACAGCTAGTGTCTCATTGCGAGTTTACTAATGGTGCTGAAAAGACAAGTGCTGCAATTGCAGAGGAAGGAACATACTCAAAAGCAATTGGGAGTTTTTCAGAAGGTCCTGGATCTCCTGGAATGATTTCTGGAGAATTTGAATCAACAAATGTACAAAATAGAAAGTTGGAAGAATCATATCTTCTCAATTCAAGCATTTGGACCTCAGAAGGTCTGGTGTCGTGCTCTACAAACCAAAGAACATGTAAGAAGCCAAGACTCACTGACATGTTTAATGTCCAGTCAGCTGAAAAACCAAAGATTTCTGGTTCACCTGAAGCAATTGAGAAGCCAGAGGATATCTATGATTATATTTTCATGATAGGTGGAAATAAATCAGACACTGAGCAAGGCACGTCAGAAACTGATGAAAACATCCCATTGGAGGGTTTGAGTAACTCTGATTTCTTTGGCCAAGAGCAAGTGGACAGCATACCTCTTTCTTGCTCTTCCGAGTTCTATCTGAGGAGTGTGTCGGTGCTGGAAATTACATCAGTCTCATTGTCATACAAGTCTTCCAGGATGCTCTGCAAGTTGCTCCGTTCATGGGTGTCCCTCCAGAAACTAGTCTTGGAATATAATGGTTAGTTGGTAAGGTTTGTGGAGATGATATAAAGTACTGCACAATTTGATTCTATAGTTACTCCAAAAGCAGCAGCTTGCAATACAACAACCTTTAGCATGAACTTTATTTAGCTGCATTATGTTCAGCTCATAAAATGAAGGGTTCACCTAATCCTTATTTGTGTAACATTTAACAATGAGCAGAAAATCAAAAATTAGACACTTAAGTTTTGAGCACTTCACTGGAGGCTTTGCCTCTGACTTTTTTTATATAAAATCATTTACCATTTGCAATTATCTTGAAAGTATTATAAAACTGCCCACTTGTCAGAAATACTATCAGGTTAATGTTCTCTGTAATTCACCTTTCATTTAATGTCTGGGGCTCGAGATTTTGATCTATGTTGACAAGTATTGTTGGTGTTTTAATAACGCAGTGAATGGTTTAATGAATGGCTCTTGCAACATTTTTGTTATTTCTTTAAATTAATTTCTATCCACACCGTTCCCCAGCCTAGATAGGATCAGCAAGTCGTCTGATAGTAACTCTCAACATCCTCCTGACTAGCAAGTCAATTAAGGTTGGCTCGGCTGCAGAACTCTGCAAAAGTTTAAATTTGCCACCTGAGAAATCATGGTCATGCTTACTGCTTTACATGGGCAGCACTGGTTATATTCTCTTGTTGCTTCTGCTTTAAGGCCTGGGACCCGCCATCCTTCCAATTCTCAAGGAACTCTGTGTCCTGTCTCGATGCCGTGACAACAGTCTTTCCAGTCTTGTATTAAAAGATGATATCCTGCACCTTCCCATGATCAGGCTGATTAAATTCCTGCTCAGCAACTTCCCCCGCCTGCGCACATTCCACTTGGGTTTCCTGCTGGAAATACAAAATGAGTCCCTGGAAAACGAGTTGTTGATGACTGCTGCAGAGGTAACAGGTCAGAAATGCATTTTTATTGTATTTTTTTTAAGAAATGCATCAAATGAATCACCCTTATTCCAAGAGAAACATGCTCTGAAAGCTCTTGATTTATCATAGAAATCATAGAAACCCTACAGCACAGAAAGAGGCCATTCGGCCCATCGAGTCTGCACCGACCACAATCCCACCCAGGCCCTACCCCCATACCCCTACATATTTTACCCACTAATCCCTCTAACCTACGCATCTCAGGATACTAAGGGCAATTTTAGCATGGCCAATCAACCTAACCCGCACACCTTTGGACTGTGGGAGGAAACCGGAGCACCCGGAGGAAACCCACGCAGACACGAGAATGTGCACACTCCACACAGACAGTGACCCAAGCCGGGAATCGAACCCAGGTCCCTGGAGCTGTGAAGCAGCAGTGCTAACCACTGTGCTACCGTGCCACACATCTTTGGTTTATCTTTAATTGGGCAGGAGAGATATGCCTATCATGTCTGTCCCACACACACTCTGTGGATTTCTGGTCAAGCTCCAGATGATTGGCAGGAAAGCTAGTGGAGTAGCAAGAATGTAATCCAGGTTGAAATCTATTTTTCTTAAAAACTAGTAGATGATTGATGATGGAGCTTCAGTTAACCCTCCCAGATAATGGTCATCCCAGCAATTACACATCTACGCTTTAACGTTTAATTAAAAATGGTTGATAATTCTATTAAGATTTGGATGTTCACTTTGGAATTTTCTCATTGTTTGCTGCTGTGTTTTCTCAGATAGCTGTTTGGAGGATTTGAGTCTGAGTTGCACAGACAAACCCCTACAAGTTGACTTGTTGCTGCCTGTTTTAAAACGATTGAAATTCCTCAGATGCCTGTGTCTGCACAGGGCATCATTTGGAGCTCCAGAGGAACTTGGCAAACTGCTGTATGCGACTACATGTGGGTGATAACGTACACTGAAGGGATAAGTCTGTCAAATATATTTTTTAATTTTAATAAGATTTTGCATGATTCCCTTGCCTTAAATAATCTGCCGTTTTACTTACAGCAAATGCGTACTGACAGAGGAACCCTGTAGATGCATGTAGAATTGTCGATCATAGAATCACTCTATGAAGAGGCCATTCGGCCCATCGAGTCTGCACCAATTGTCCAAAAGCTCATCTTACCCAACCCCCAGTCTATCCCCATAACCCCTTGCACTTACCATAGCTAATCCCCCTAACCTACACATCTTTGTACACTAAGGGGCAATTTAGCACAGCCAATCCGCTTAACCTGCACGTCTTTGGGCACTAAGTGGCAATTTAGCATGGCCAATCCACCTAACCCGCACATCTTTGGGCAGTGGGAGAAAACCGGAGAACCGGAGGAAACCCATTCAGACACGGGGAAAATGTGCAAACCCCACACAGATAGTTACCCAAGGTTGGAATCAAACTTGGGTCCCTGGCGCTGTGAGGCAGCAATACTAACCACCGTGTCCAATGTTTCCCAATAATTCTGTATTGATTAAGTTAATTAATCTTTCTCCCTGACTGGATGACCCATTGTTTGGAGATCACAATGATTTTTCTGGTGCTTCTGATATTTTCCAGTGCAGTAGGGGAAGAGTCCAAATAGAGAAACCTTTGTTGATCTGACAACATTAAACCCCATATTAAAATGTTATCTATATTTGCAAAGCTGCATATCTAATGATGTGACAAATCATTTTGTCTCCTAGACTTTCTCTCTGCATTAGATTGGGTTACCATGCAGGATGTGAATCTTGCTGTTTGCTTTAAGGAAGTTCTAGATCTTTTGCGAAGTGCTCCTTTTAAAGGTGAGAAAAAGCAAATATTGTAGCAATAGATTATATTGAGAGTTCATAAAACAATTAAAAATCAATAATGAATGCAATACAAGTGCCTCAAATCCAGTTGTCCATCAAGCAGAGGTGTCTGAAAACTGGACATTATTAGAATGTGCCACGCATCAATTTAAAACAAAAACCTGAACTTACCTGGAGAATTCACTAGATTGCACAGCGTGGCACCAGACTAGTTATCTGCTTTGCCACTTCCATGCCAGTCTATTTCTGAGCAACCCTTGACCCCACTCAACCCAGTTTTGACTGAACAGCCCACGGCCCGAATTGCCAGACCCAAAATCCAGTATGACCTTGGTCCTGATGTTTTGGAAGACTGCACTGGCATAAAATAATAAGTTGTCATTATCATCTGAAGTTGCAGGTTCTGCTGCAAGATGCATCTCAGAAGTCAGTCATCATCTTTTCTCATACCTTCACTTGAAGTGTAGGACTGGAATGTAGGAATTAGGTTCTCTGTGCCCCTGGTTTTTTTATCAAGGCCCTGCCTGCCTTTTCAGGTGTATGTAAAAAATCCATTGCACTATTTTAAGAAAAGCAAGGGCTTTCTTCCTGTATCATAGCCAGTGTCTCAGCCAACATCATCAAATCAATGATCACGTACTTCCAGTTGGATAACATTGCGTGCTGAAGTCTCACAAGGAACCAAATTAGGTCCTGTTATGTTTTTAGCCATCATGAGCAATGGCTGTATCAATATCCCCATACTTATTCGTCGCTATAAATAGGTGGAATATCTTGCCCTTCTGGTGTACCGTAATCAAGGTGACACATCTCACATGCAAGGGACATTCACTTCATTGAGCTAATGGGTGTTATATATTTAAAAGGGTTGCAGGTTGCATTAAGAGTTGATCACATGATTTAATGGTGATGTCATTAGGGTGTTTGCAGAGGCTACTGTTATATTTTCAGTTTGTACTCTACAGGCAAGACTTAGAATACATCTGTTGCTGTTCGTTTGAATCTACCGTTGCCTCCTTCATACCTTTGGGAGTGGCCTAAAATGTCATGGCAACGATTACATGTAGATTTTGCTGATCCATTTGTGAGTCCGTTTGAGGGTTACATATTCTTAGTCATAATTGATGCGCACTCAAGGTGGCCAGCAGTTGTTACAATGGATAACAGCAAATAACATGAGTGTGACCACCCCCCCACCACCACCAAAAATGCAACACAGTGGAATTGTGTTTCATGTGCAACTGCTGATTCCCTTAACACCAACTTAAGACAATGCTGAGATTATGCTACAAGTGTGCATTAAGCTGTTAGGAACATACATTCAAAAGTGTTCTCAAAAGGAGGTGAAGTGCTTACAGAGAGAAAATGGAAGATCGCACAAGCTATATCTACTTGAGCATTACAACCTAACTCTAACTCACTGTGTTTAACAATTACTTAAGACCCATTGTTGAATATGCGTCACAGGTTTGGAATGCTAGACTTACCAAAGAGCATGTAAACAAGCACAAAAGTGTTCTGAAACAAGTATTGAAACTGATTTTAAGTACCCAAGCTACTCTGACACAAGCAAAAAACGGAATATTGTTCCCTTGCTGAAAGGTGCAAAAACCTTTGTCTAACCTTTGTTCGAAAATCTTGAATCCCACCTCCCATTGTCACAGTCTTTTGCCACAACCATGCAAAAGTAAATGTACAATGGAATTAAGGAGAAAAGACACCATAAGATATAGAACGAATATAATACTTGACAGCCCAATTCCCTACCAGATAAAACTCATAAATAGTATGCAAATGATTGAGAATTTGAGGAACTCAACCTGACAACATGTGATGTATGGACCTTAATGGTGGAGTAGACCTTTCAGTTTTATTCTGTAAATTAAGGAAACCTGCATTTTGCAAAGTATTGTAATTATTTATATATCAAAATGTTCATAGCTGTAGAATCCTTTGATCACGTTATACTTTTAAAAATTTGAATTGTCTAACTGTCATGAATTATGATTACTTGTTTTATTTGTATCATCAAAATGCAGCACCTGCTGCTATGATGATTTTTCAATGAACCATTTTATCTATTTAGCTAAATAGATCATCAGGTCATTATCTCAGTGCTGCGAGTGGCACCTTGTTGCGTGTAAATTAGCTGCTAAATTTCATTACAGTATTTACTAACTTCAAACTACTCCATTGACCATAAAACATTTGGGACTTCTTGAGGTTGTGAATGGTACTATGTTAATGCAAATCCTTCCATTTATGTACTAACTTTGAGAAATTGTGAAAATGAATCTGCAATTTGACTCCATAGCAAAGGCTCTTGTTGCAATGACTAAGAAACGTCTTTTTCCACTTTACGTTCACAGGTTTAACATTGAATAATTGTCGGTTGTTTGAAAGACAAGCAGCAGAAACTGTATCTAAAATTGTCACTGCTCTGAAGCAAAATCAGTCCCTCAAATTCCTATCTTTACCAGCAAATCGATTAGGTTCGTACACCTCATTTTATTCTCACTCCACATTTAGTTGGTTGCGTTGCTCTGCTGTCATCAACCTGAAACAAAATGTATTATTGTCCCTGTATAAAATGGTATTCAGTCTCTCTCAACCATCATTCCCCAGCTGTGTTTATTGTACTTAAAACAGGAATTTATGCAGTCCATAAGTCTCCAAGCCTGTGAATATACATTCTTTCGAAACTCAATATGCAAATTTGTGTTTCCAAATTATATTTGTAGAAAAAAACATTCAAAACATCTGGAGTTGTGGCCATTCTTAATTAATAGCTTGTATATCACATGCTGTTCTTATCCTTACCAGGCAACGAAGGGCTGCTCTCATTGGCGAAACTCTTTACTGAGGATTCTTTATCATGCATCTCTAGCCTGAACGTGAGGTAACCAATGTCTTTCTTTAATCCCTTTCTTCAACACGCACGCACGCGCACACACACACACGTCTGAAGTTTCCTATAATTCCCTCTTTCCTACATCAACATCCAATTGGTTGCTTTGAGAGGTAGAGGACAGCTCAGGGTAACTGTTTCCAGTAAAAAAAAAGTGATTGGCTTCCACGAACAGAGAAGTGACTGGCTTCCAGTTTGGTGAGACTAGCATTCCTGGTTGTGGAGGATGACAATTGTCAGTTGTGAATTTATGCAAAACTCTGCTGGCACCCCACCATTCTATTTGGATTTAACTATCTTGAAGTAGCATATTATGGTTATAGGCAAAACCATCTCTTACGGTGTAACCTTTTCTAGCCCAACAGAGATTTTTTAAATAATTGGCAAAAGAAGCAGAAGTGACATTTCCACACTGAGTGGTTAGGAATGCACTGCCTGAGAACATGGTGGAGGCACGTTCAATCGAGGCATTCAAACGGGACTGTTATCTGAAAAGGAAGAATGTGCAGGGTTATGGCAAGAAAGCGGGAAATGGCAGTTGGTGAATTACTCATTTGGAGAACCGGTGCAGACACAAAGGGCTGAATGGCCTCCTACACTCTAACAATTCTGTGATTCTATAATGGTATTTATTATTTAATACACCTAACAAAATTAATTGTGCATTTTTAGTTGAGTTAAATCGCTATGTGATTTATTTTAAAGTGCAAATTGTATTCGAGGAGATGGATTACTCAAGTTTGCAAAGCTCCTTCTGACCTCTGAATCCAAACTCTCTGGTGGGCCGAAGCTAAAGGAACTAAACGTAAGCGAGAACCTGTTCTTCAGAGATCCTGCACTTACTCAGGAGGCACTTGAACTTTTCAAAAACAAATGTCATGTAATCACAATACAGTCACTTACTGAGCCATTACAAGCATTTGCCGACCACATCAGTGTAATGTAGACATTCCAATATGATGCACATCCAGAAGCCTCTTTGTTAACCATTATAAATTACCAGGTTCAGATGTCTTGGTTCTTTTATTTCATTTCTAACCAGAGCTGTTGATTATTGTAACTGGAGTGTCTCTGTTAATTTAGAAAAGTGAATGCAGCTCCAAGAGAATATTTCACCAATTATGTCCTTTGAAAGCTATCATTCCTTCTTGCTTGGTTGGTTTAGGATCCAAGCTGATCTAAAGCAATTACTCATGGATGGGCTACAAAAAGAGCCATGTCTTTGGACTCTGGTTCTCAATCTTAGTTAGAATTCACAGAGTGTAGCACTTTGTGCTTAGTATTTTGTTTTCCTTTTTCTATTTTTTAAAAAACTAGGGGAGACATTCTTCTTTTGAGGAAGAATCCACAGCCCCTTCACAGCATGTTGGGCTGCATTGTTAATAAATATGACTTTTTATGCTCTCCTAATATTGGTTTCTAATTAATATTTTTTAGTATTGTGATTGTTGTGAAGACTTGTCATTTTCATAAAGTTCTTGCCTTAGCAAAGTGGTTTATTTTTCTTTTACACAAGTGATTTGAGATAATCTTTTGGTTTGGAGCACCCTAAGAAATTGTCTCAGCAACGTATATCAGATAGATGATGGGCCGTATATGCAAAGACCTTCTACGTGGTGAATTGGGCACAACCTCCTGGGTTTCCAGGGACAAATAAAAGGGAAATATTGTATAAGTGAAAGAAAAATGCAAGAAAAACACATCCTAGTGAATGAGAGAGATACAAAGAATACCAGAGGGTGACAAAAAGTTACAAGGGGTATCAAATCAACACAATATTTCACCATTAGGGGAAAATAGGGTGGTCAGTAACAATATGGGCCCCTCAAACTGGTAAATGATATCTGAAAATAAGCAAATGGTCGGCATGTTGAATAATTACATAGAATCATAGAATAGAATCCCGACAGTGCAGAAAGAGGCTATTCAGCCTATCACGCTTGCACTGTTAACAATCCTAATCCCCGGAACCCAATGTATTTACGTTGCTCATCTCTGACACTAAAGGAGCATTTTAGCATGGGCAGTCAACGTAATCTGCACACATTTGGACTATGGGAGGAAACCAGAGCACCTGGAGGAAATCCACGTAGACACGAGGAGAATGTTTAGAGTTTGCACAATCACCCCAAGGCCGGAATTGAAGCCGGTGGCTCAGTAAGCACTGTAGATGAAAGCATAATATAAGAAAGATATTAATCTATTAAGTGAATGGGCAAACTTTGATTTCAGTATAGGTAAGCGTAAGGTAACTTTACATCTAAAATGGATAGAACAAGATTACTTGTTAAATGGTGAAAAGATAGAGACACTGGTGGGAGGCAGGAGGACAGGTCATCTACATTGAGCATTAAGGAGTCATGAACAGGTATAAAAAATAATTAAAAGAGTTCCAGGTCTTTATACCTAGAGGTCTAAAATATAAAGGGATATAAGTCATGTTACACCTATACAAAGCCCTGGTACAGTTATCTGGAGTACTGTGAGTAGTTCTGAGCACCACATTTTGGAATATATGGGCCTTGGAGGGACGTCAGTATAGATTTGCCAGAGTGAAACCTGGACTCCGTGGATTAAATTAGGTGCGGAGATTACTCAAACTAAGGCTGTATTCTCTGGGCTTCAGAAATTGGTTATCTGATTAAAGTTTTCAAATTGTTAAGGAAATAGATATGAGGGAGAGAGAAACCATTTCCACTGGGTTGGGAAGTCTAGGATGGGAGGGCATAGTATAAAAATTGGACCCATAGCTTCCAGCAGCGTAATTATGAAACACTTCATACAAGGGATGGGAGAAGTTTGGAACTTTCTTCAGCAAATGGCAATTGATGTTAGACCGATTATTAATTTTAAATTGGAGTTTCATAGACTTTTGTTAATCAAAGTATTAAAGATTTTGGCAGGTATATGGCATTAGGGATTGAATGGTGGAACAGATTTGAAGGGCTAAATGATGGAGAGAATGAGACGAGGTTTGAGATTGTTGCCTGGACTGAGGAAAGTTTGGGTAGGCTTGCATTTTTTTCCCTTTGAAACAGAGCAGGCTCTAGAGAGACCTAATCTAAGTACATAAAGTTATAAGGAAGAGAGATCCTGGCCTTGTTTCACAGTCTGTAACATGGGGGCGTAGATATATGGTAAGAGGTCATAAGTTTAGAGGGGATTCAAGGGGAAATATTTTCACTCAAATTGGTGATGATCTGGCAGTCAGTGCCTGAGAGGGTGGCAGGGATCTCATTACATTTTAAAAAAAACTTAGATATGCACTTGGAAGCACTGTAACCTACAAGGTTAAAGATCACAAACTGAAGTTCTTTTTATTCATTCGTGGGACATGGGTGTGGCTGACGGCCAGCATTTATTGCCCATTTCTAGTTGCCCTTGAGAAGATGGTGGTGAGCTTCCTTCTTGAAATGCAGCAGTCCATGTGCTGTCGCGTGACCCACAATGCCGTAAGGGAGGGAATTCCAGGATTTTGACCCAGCGACTTCAAAGGAACGGCGATATATTTCCAAGTTAGGACGGTGAATGGCTTGGAGGGGTACTTGCAGGTGGTGGTGTTCCCATGTATCTGCTGCCTTTGCCCTTCTAGATGAAAGTGGTCGTGGATTTGGAAGGTGCTGCCTCAGAATCTTTGGTGAATTGCTGCAGTGCATCTTATAGATAGTACTCAATGCTGCTACTGAGCATCGGTGGTGGAGAGATTGAATGTTTGTAGATGTGGTGTCAAGCTTCTTGTGTTGTTTGAGCTGTACCCATCCACGCAAGTGGGGAGTATTCCATCACACTCTTGACTTGTGCCTTGTCAGAACTGGAGTCAATGGAGTAATACTTGGCACAAAGGAAGATGGTTGTAGTAATTGGAGGTCAATCATCTCAGTTCCAGTCATCACTATAGAAGTTCTTCAGGGTAGTGTCCGAGGCTCAACCAATTTCAGCTGCTTCATCAATGAATTCCTTCCCTGATGTGGTTATCAGGTCAGAGTGTTGATGTTCGCTGACAATTGCACAATGTTCAGCACCATTCACTGAAGAAGTCCAAACTTCAACGAGACCAGGGCAATATCCAGGCTCGGGCTGACAAGTAACATTTGAGCCACGCAAGTGCCAGGCAATTGCCATCTCTAATAAGAGAGAATCTATCATCCTTTGACATTCAATGGCATTACCATTGCTGAATCTTTTTTACTGTTAGTATGATGTCGCAAAACATCTGATTACTTTTTAGCAATAGTTTATAAATTGATTGACTGAACAGGGTAATGTAATCACATCACTAATGGAACAGTGATCATGCTGTGGCCTACCTTGTTTTACATGAACAGTAACATAGTAAAGATACACAAGCCATACATTGCTGGATCAAGAAGAAAAACCTGATACAGAAATAAAGATTTGACACAAGTGAAAGGTTTGCTTTTGCCCAGTATGTATTGTACTTTTACAGGATTTAAAATCGAGGCAATTTAGTCACACACCATCAGATGAGAGTGAAATGCTAGTTTTTGCATTTTCTAAATCTAGCAAATAACTGCATGAAAGCTATTACTTTTGAATTGGGGAAAAGTCATTTTTAACCTTTGTTTTAATTGTACTGACATGTACCATCTCCAACAAGAGAGAATCTAACCATCGCTGAATCCCCCACTATCAACATCCTTGGGGATACTATTGGCCGGAAACTGGACTAGCCATATAAACATTGCAGAAGAGCAGATCATAGGCGAGGAATCCTGTGGCGAGTAACTCGCCTCCTGACTCCCCACAGCCTGTCCATCATCTAAAAGGCACAAGTGTGATGAAATACTCTCCGCTTGCCTGGATGAATGCAGCACAACAACTCCATTCAGGACAAAGCAGCCCACTTGATTGGTACTCCCTCCACTACCAATGAATAGTGGCATCAGTGTGTACCATCTACAAATGCACTGCAGGAACTCGCCAAGGCTCTTAAGGCAGCACCTTCCAAATCCTTGATCACTACCATCTGGAATGACCAGGACAGCAGCCACATGGGAACACCGCCACATGGGAACACCACCCCCTCCAAGTCATTCACCACCCTGACTTGGAAATGTATCCCGTTCCTTCACTTGCATGGTCAAAATCCTGGAACTCCCTTCCTAACAGCACTGCGGTTGTACCCACTGTAATTGCAACGGTTCAACAAAGCAGCTCACCACCACCTTCTCAAGGGAATTTAGAACAAATAAATGCTCACCTAGCCAGTGATGCCCACATCCTGTAAATAAATTTTTAAAAACTATCAGAGAACAAATGAATGTGGCAAAAACTTTCCACTGAGGACCTCAAGTTCTGCAGCTAATTATATTGCAGGGGGCGGCATGACCTCCAGAGCACATTTTTCTGGTTGTAGCCAATTAATAGGCCACTCCTGGGGCTGGTGTTCAATTTTAGGAAGATCGTGCTGCAGTGGTAATGCCCCATGACTAGCAATCTAGAAACCCAAGCTAATAGAAACATGGAACATAGGAGCAGAAGTACGTCATTCAGCCCTTTGCGCCTGCTCTGCCATTGAATATGATCTTGGCTGATCCTCTAGCTCAATGCTATACTCCCACTCTATCCCAATACCCCTTGAGACCTTTGGAGTCTTGAAATGTCTATTTCCTTCTTAAATATATTCAGAGACTTGGGCTCCTCAGCTTTCTGTGGTAGAGAATTCCTCCCGAAATGGGGAAAATGCTGGCAGATGCAGGAAGTAGTCTTTAATTGAACGCTTAAATGGCTCAATTGGCCACCTACACGCTGCTGAGCTACCTGCTACTGGCAACGTGCTTTGATGGTGGAAAGACATTGGGCTCCCATCCCAACACTTTACCCAGCCATACTGGCTGCCCTCCTGGCTGCCATCTCCGAAGGACTGGGTGAATTCAACCCATCGTGTTTTAAGTCAGAAACAAAAGAAATGAAAACTGCATCTCCATAAAAAACAGGAAATCATTTAATATTAAACAAAGAAAATATACATTTTGGAGAGGACCATCGTCTTTCAATAACACATATGAACTGTCCATAATTGTACAGAACTATTAAGTGGCTAAAAGATGCAAGGTCTTCGAATTAATTGCTTTTTGAGGGTATCACAGGTGACAACAGACAGGAAAGACGATATTACATCTTCAAATTGTCTGAATTTTCAAGCCAGATATTTCACAAAAGGGAAACTAGAAATATTGTACTTACACTTTAGTACCACTGATTTCCCCCTGCATATTAGAATGTCTTGTTCAATATATACAAAAAACACTCATTCATGGAACAGATCATAAATCTTCCCTGCATTATATGCTATTCAGTCCTTCTCATTCCACGTTCAACAGAGAAGTCGCAGGAGTATTTTGTATGAAAATATACAATATCCAAGAGCACTTCGAGTAACAGTGATAAATATTTTAACCACATATACATGGCAGGAGAGTTTCGACATATAAATATTGGCTGAGGTCAAGGTGGACTGAGGAGCCTGTTGATGCTCATTGATATTCCATAATGAAGTTGAGGGACTTCACTGAAAGCATAGCACCGTCAAGTGTCTATTACAATCAGATTGCACACATGAAATCCATTTCACTCACTGTCGATAAAGTACAAGTCTTTCTTCACCACAATTTTGCATCAACTGCCGGCCATCTCAGATAACTCCACGCTGTTGCTCATGGGAGTGGTGATGAAACACAAAGGAAACAGCAGAATCCCAGGCAGACTGAAGAACCGTGTCACGTAGGCCACGTTTATCTGCACAGTGATTCCACTGGGAGAGATCAGATGTACAGTCTGAGCCCTCAGGAGGACAGCGCACCTGATGTCCATTGACACATCGGCGACACTTCAACCTGCAGAAAGGAAGCAGATGGTCACGTTAAAGGCGAGATTAAGATACAGACCACTAATAAATGTGCAAACGTTTACAAATAATTGCCGTTTATGACATTCTGAATTAGAATATGATTGACAAAGAGCACAGTTTAGACCTTAACTGGTCAGCTGTCCTCAGTTCTGCAGTGTTTTGACCTGAATGCTAAAGATGCAACTATGACTTGAGGATCTGTTGATAAACACAACACAGGATTTCAAGAATAGTTGTGTCATTTCCCCATAGTCAGGGAAGGGGAAACAACAAAATCACTCTGGATTGCTAATATACCTCTATAGGAGGTGGAATTCTTGACAGAACAACATGTGGTATAAGGATATTAAGGAAAGAAAAATAAGTACATTGAAACCTCCATCTGTGCTTTACACTTTCTTCTCCATTAGCTCATCTTTCTGCCCTTGTCTAGTGCGCACTTATTCATATTCTCAAGTGCCTTTTTGAATAAGTCAAATCTTCATTTCCCTCTTCTCTCTGTGGGAAGCTTTGTGTCATCTGCATTTATTCTTCATACGCTTCATGAACTTAACCAACATTAAAGGAACAGGTTCAACATCAATCAAGACAGTACCTCACACCAGCCTTTCATACCGCCACGCTTTCTTGAAACGATACATTTGAAAATAGCTGCTCCCCGGGTTAGCTGTAAAATTGAGAATAGTTACCGATCGTGCGTGTCACTGGCTGTGCTCTCATTTAGAGTAAAGAGCTCCTTAAGTTCTCCGAGGGAGAAGTGTCGTTCAACATCTTGTTCCTCATCCACGACACAGCTACTCAGGGCCTTTTTATGTGTCTGACGCTGGAAAATCTTCTCCTCGATTGTCCCTGTCTGAAACGTCACAGGATACTGCTGTGATAAATCATCTTTGGCCCCAGTTAATACATTATTTTCATTTACATAGTGCATCATGATCTCTCAAAACTCTTTGTACAATTAATTATTTACTCGAGTACTGAGTCGACTCAAGCCATCATCACATTTCATCGTTTGGAACTAGACCTCAACATCTGAAAGGACAGTCCATTTAATCAAAAACAACCTCTTCAAAATAAACAAGTAAATAAAACTCAGCTCAAATATTTTCTTTGCTAGAATTTGTGCTATAAAATGTTTGCTATCAAAACTACATAGGAAAGTTCAAAGCTTACTTGGGGGCGGGGGGGCGGGGCACCTCTATGCAGTATAAAAACACTGCCTTGCAAAAAGAAGGGGAATCCAGGAGTTAGTACTAAAGAATACTTGCTATTGGCATGGCCTACAAAATGTTCTAAAGAAAAGAAATGGAATTAGATGGCACCTCATCACATCCTCAGAGTGATGTGAAGTGCTTTGGTAACAATGGACCACTTCTGAAGTGCAATTACTTGTTATGTGGGCAAATAGGACAGCCAATTGTACACAGTAAAGTCCCACAAACAGCAATTGCAATAACCCGAGTTCACTAAGAGAACATCAATTCACAATATACCACTCAGTAGTGTTGAAGTGTTAGATTATGTACTTCAATCCTGAAGTGGGGCTTGAACACATAATCTTCCAACTCAGAAATGAGTGAGAGAGTAATTGAGCCAACCTGACACTTTAAAGAAAGATCAAGACCGGGCTAACTGAAAAAATACAGCTTAGTATTACTTATTTCCTTAAATACATGACAGTAAATTATATCGTTTGTTCTGAAAAATTCAAATTAGCTATACCAACTAAGTGACTAGATCAATTCATAAAGCTAAGTTCCCCAAAGGTAGTTGAACCAATTACAAATTTCAATGGAAAACATTTGAGCTAGATTAACTAACACCCCGAGTCAGAAAAGATTGCAAGAAAAGGACTATGTGTTTAAATATTACTTGTATAATAAGTCAGTATTGACTTACTCATTATTTTGTCTCTACAGGAAGTTAAATAGAACTATTGGGATACATATCTATTAGAATCATAGAATCTCTACAGTGCAGAAGGAGGCTATTCGGCCTGCACCAACAACAATCCCACCCAGGCCCTATCCCCGTAACCCCATGTATTTACCCTGCTAATCCCCCTGACACTAAGGGTCAATTTAATGTGGCCAATCAACCTAACCCGCACATCTCTGGAGTGTGGGAGGAAACTGGAGTGCCCAGAGGAAACCCACGCAGACATGGGGAGAACGTGCAGAATTGAACCCGGGTCCCTGGCGCTGTGAGGCAGCAGTGCTAACCACTGTGCCACCACATTATAGCAGATTATTTATTTTCACATTCAAGGATCACACAAATAAACAGATCTAACAGGATGCTTTACTACTTTCAGATACTGAAGTAAGATCTTCTAGAGCCACATTAAAGTCCAATAGCAAGAGTTTGCTGCTTCCAGCTGTGGACTTGGCTCTGATTGCACTTCCCAGATGTACCATCACTTTCATTAGTATTTAGAACTGAATACTGGTGGGAGAGTGAGATGTACCCAGGGTCTCCTGCACTACCCGCCTGGTCTTTCTTGACTGCCTGACAGTCACCCATTCCCTCTCTCCCCGCACACCCTCACTCTATGAGGTGATCACATCTATACAAATGCTATCCACAAAGCTCTCAGCTTGCGGATGTGACACAGTGACGCCAGTTCTGCTCAAGCTCTGAAACCTGGACCTTGAGCTGCTGTATCTAATGACATTTCCTGCAGATATGGTTATCCAGGACACAGGAAATCTGGATTTCCCACAGGAAGAGGATGTGCACTCCAGGAGTTGTAGTTGCCTTGCCATTCCTTAATCTATTTGAGGTATAAAACTTACTACTTAAAATAAATGCTCACCAGCTACTCACTCTCTTGTCACTTGAATACAGGGAGGTTACTTGAAATGCTTAATCCTTATCAAAATAAATGTGAAATTTTTAATTTCCCAGCTCCCTGGACTAACTTCCTAACTTTGGAGAAAGGATAACAAAGCTACAATACTCGCCAGCCAATCGACACTTGGCCTTCCTGTTTTTTTTCCAATCTCACTTTAGTGCTCCCGGTCTGCCTCACAGTGATCCCAACCTGCTTCACTCACCCCAGGATACAAACTACTTGACTGGAATAATGCCTTCAATTTTCTTCCAGATCTTCATCATAAAAAATGCCGCATTTTAGAACTGATTTTTTAGAGTGTGATTCTGTGAACAGTATCTGTAACAAACCAGATTCTTACCGACAAAAGCCTGTAGATGTAGCAAATTTTCTTCTGTCCATCTCGCCATATACGAGCCATTGCTTGTTCATCATTAGCCGGATTCCAGTCTGGATCAAACATGACTAATCGATTTGCACCAATTAGATTCAAGCCACACCCACCAGCTTTGCTACTTAGCATGAAGATAAATTCTGGACTCTATAAAAGAATTACAAAATGATTGTATACAGATGGAATTTGTGCACATTTCACATGGAGGGGGTTTTCAAAAGTTTTAAAGTTTATTTATTAGTCACAAGTAGGCTTACATTAACGTTGCAACGAAGTTACTGTGAAAATCCACTAGTCGCCACACTCTGGTGCCTGTTTGGGTACACCGAGGGAGAATTTAGCATGGCCAATGCACCTAACCCCCAGCATGTCTTTCGGACTGTGGGAGGAAACCAGAGCACCCGTAGGAAACTTTTGCAGACACAGAGACAACATGCAGACTCTGCACAGACAGTGACCCAAGCTGGGAATCAAACCCGGGTCCCTGGTGCTGTGAGGCAGAAGTGCTAACCACTGTGCCACCCGACAGAATCAAATATGAGGAAAGCTTGTATACACCCACTGTTTATATACAAGAGGTTTGATTGTAGTTCATGTGCTTCTGATTGGCCTGATAATCAAAAATCGCAACAAGGGAGGAAGAGCATCATTGTGAGAGGGAATTAAGACAAGAGCATGTTCTAAATATGTCAGCAGGTATCACCAATAATTAACACTGGCTGAGCTTAATTGGTCCTGATAATTTTTCTTCTACTGAGCTTTCTAATCTTCACACATCCTGCCGCGTAATAAGAAATGGAAACAGACCACAGGGAATCAGGAGACACTTACTTGCCATTTTCTTCCCCCCCCACCTAGATGAAGTTTAATTAGAAAATGTAACGGCAAGGTAGTTGTAGAGGTTGGTCAGCCCAGCTCCCACTGAAATATTCAGTCTCTTCTATCCCACTCACTGAGAACGCTGGCAGAGTTCAGGAAAAAAAAACCTGCCCCATTTCTTTGTGCTTGCTGCTCTTTCTCCGCTTTCCTCTCCTTCCATCCACTTTCCCCCCCTACTTTAACTTCTCCGGTGTCAATGGTAGAACTTTTGCCTCTCCGATTCAATACGCTGTGGATTCAAGGCCAAGAATTGAGCACATAAACCAGGATAACATTTCAGTGCAGTGCTACACCAAATGATAAAAAGGATTTACGAGGCAGTGGGACAATGCAAGAAGAAATTACAACAATACAGACAGAAATGAAAGATTATACCTATCAGGAAAGGTTGAAAACAAGAAATCAGAGTGCAAATCTAATAGAGGTTTTATAATTAAGAAAGGTTTTGATAAAGGAGATACAAACAGTGCTTCCATTTATGAGCAGTACAACGTTAAAGACCTTCAACATAAGATAATCACCAAGAAATCCAAGAGGGAATTCAGGAGAAAGCTCTTTACCCAGAGAGTGGTGAGAATATGAAAGCTGGTACCACAACAAGTGATTGAGACAAATGATGAAGATGCATTTAAGGGGTAGCTAGATAAGCAGATGAGGGAGAAGTGAATAGAGGATTATGTTGATAAAGTTAGATGGCAAAAGCTGGAAGGAGGCTCAAGTGAAGTATAAGCACCTGCATGGATGAGACAAATAGTCCTTTTTTGTGCTGCATATTCTAAGTATCAACATTGTCTGAGGTGCATTCTTTTAAATGAGATGTTATAGAATAGAATCCTACAGTGCAGAAGGCAGCCATTCGGCCCATCGAGTCTGCACCGACCACAATCCCACCCAGGCTCTATCCCCATAACCCCATGCATTTATCCTAGCTAGTCCCCCTGACACTAAGGGGCAATTTAGCATGGCCAATCCAGCTTACCCGCACATCTTTGGACTGTGGGAGGAAACCAGAACACCCGGAGGAACCCCACGCAGACACGGGGAGAACGTGCAAACTCCACACAGACAGTAACCCAAGCAGGGAATGAAACCTAGGTCCCTGGCGTTGTGAGGCAGCAGTGCTAACCACTGTGCCACCATGCCGTCCCTGTTAAACCAATTCTGGTGGATGTAAACAATCTAATGGTGGCATGATTAAAACAACAGGGGAATTTTCCTGCCTTCTGGCCAATAGTTGCCCTCAACCAAGACAAATTGACTGGTCATTTATCTTATATAATAAAAGCGAAATACTGTGGGTGCTGGAAGTCTGAAACAGAAAAATGCCTGAAAAACTCAGCCTGGCAGCATTCGTGGAGAGAGGAACAGAGTTAACGTCTCGAGTCCATCACAGCATTCATCGCATTTTTAGGTAATTTATCTCATTTTTGTTGTTTGAGGAACGTTGCAGTTTGCAAATTGCCTGCTATATTTGTCTATAAAAAAGTGACTGCACTTCAAAAGCAGTTAATGGATGGGGAGCACTTTGATACGTCTTGAGGATGTGAAAAGTGCTATATATATATTTCTTCCCCTTTTTGGAGCAAGTGCAGGCAGTTGGAACTGGTCATAATAATAGGTCAGTCCAGAAAATGAGGAAGACTAAATACTGCAGCAGTAATAGGACCATTCCAAATAAGGGCATTGATTCAGATCCTCCGAACCTTTCAGCACACATTTGAGAACTCTGCAATAAATTATTTAGGAAATTAACTATATAATGTATCACACACACCAGCCACAGTGAAAAAAACAAGGCCTATCCTTGCTAAAAAATATCTAAAATAGCACTCTGCTTTTTTGAATCTACAAAGGTTACACTATTTAATTTTTGTATAAAACACCAAAATAGTTGCAAATAAAACAAGAGGGGCAGCACAGTGGCAAGTACTACTGCCTCACAGTGCCAGGGACCTGGGTTCAATTCCAGACGGGGGTCACTGTGTGCGTGGAGTTTGCACGTTCTCCCCGTGTCTGCGTGGGTTTACTACAGGTGCTCCCACTGTCCAAAGTTGTGCACATTAGGTGAATTGGCCATGCTAAATTGCCTCTCAGTGTCCCGGGATGTGTCGGTTGAGGGGATTAGTGGGATAAAAACGTGGGGTTACAAGGATAGGGTCTAGGTGGGATGCTCTATCAAAGAGTCGGTGCAGATTTGATGGGCAGAATGGCCTGCCTCTATGCTGTAGGAATTTTAAGCTAGCATCCACCATCTCAACATGTCCGTGCGGTAAGGATGCTACAGGAAATAGCTCATCCTGAATTCATTTTAGGAATAGGAGTATTTTCTCTCTGCATCTAAGAATCATAGAATCCCTACAGTGCAGAAGGAGGCCCATCGAGTCTGCACCGACCACAATCCCACCCAGGCCCTATTTCTGTAATCCCACATTTTATCCTGCTAATCCCCCTGACACTAGGGTCAATTTATCATGGCCAATCAACCTAATTCGTACATCTTTGGACTGTGGGAGGAAACCGGAGCACTCAGAGGAAACCCACACAGGCACAGGGAGAAAGTGCAGACTCCGTACAGTGACCCAAGGCTGGAATTGAACCCGGGTCCCTGGCGCTGTGAGGCAGCACTGCTAACCACTGTGAGGCAGCACTGCTAACCACAGTGCCGCCCCTTAATTTTACTAACGTGGACATCTTAGTACAAGAAACCTCAAAGTGTGATAAAATACTGGATCACTAACGCGAAGCCAGTCTGAAACAGAATGTAGCTTCAATAAATTAGCGTCAAATAAGGTTATTGGGGCTTACCAAGTGACAACGGATAGATATTCCACCATATTCCCATAAACATGAAAGATGTGTATCTAGGCAGACTAATTCCATTTATTGTTATTACCATGTTGGAGGGGCAAGTTTACATTTCAGCACTTGCTTCACAGCTCAAGTCATGTGATACATTATCTCTGTGCAGGGGAATCACAAATTACTTTACGGCAATAAGATGCTGCACAAAGACATAAATTACTTACTGTGGGATTATTGAAACGTTCCACAATTTTGGCCCTCTTTTTTACTGTCATGGTACCATCCAATCTAACATACAGGTATCTGATAAAAGGAACACATACTAGGTTATTCTTCCTTCAGGAAGGAATAAACAATATTTAATGCTGAACAACAAGAAACAAACATTCAGCCTCTCATATTCAGCTACAGTATCCACAGTCATAGAATCATAGAATCCCTATAATGCAGAAGGAGGCCATTCAGCCCATCGAGTCTGCACTGACAACAAACCCACCCAGACGCTATTCCTGAAACTCCACATATTTACCCTGCTTTTCCCTCTACATCCCGGGACACTAAGGGTCAATTTATCATGGCCAATTCACCCAACCCGCACATCTTTGGACTGTGGGAAGAAACCGGAGCACCTGAAGGAAATCCATGCAGACACGAGGAGAACAATGACCCAAGCCGGGAATCGAACCCAGATCCCTGGAGCTGTGAGGCAGCAGAGCTAACAACTGTGCCACCGTGCCACCCTGAACTGCAAAACTACAGTTCTGCAACATGAACTGTAAAACTATGGCCTCAAACAGAAATAAACCAAAGGATGCTCACAGTCTCTTATAATACACATGTATTATATAAACATCCCTGTAACTAAAGCTGTAATCTAGAAGTAAAAATGTATCTCGTTACCCACACAACTTTAGATTCTGTCACCTTCATCACCTTTATTTCACCATCTCTACTGCAACACTCAAAATACATTATTTAAATGTAATTCTTAGATTGTTGGCAGCTTCAGAATCCCCCATTAGGTTCCAGCTCAAATGCTACAATGTTGAAACAAGCCCTCCTGGCAATGTAATAAAACTACTTGGATAGAAGTAGTAGTTTCATGATGGTAAAAGCTATAACATAGAGTATTTTCTTCAGTTTTTTAAACTCCTGCTTGCTACCTCTCAGGGCATCCCATTGCCCAAGAAACACTTCTGAGATATAGTCACTGTGGTAATATTGGAACCTGGCAGCTAATTTGCACACAGCAAGGTCATACAAGCAACAAAAAAGTAATGACTAGATAATCTAATTTAATAATATTAGAATCACAGAATCCCAACAGTGCAGAAGGAGACTATTTGGCCCAATGACCCCACACTGACAACAATCCCACCCAGGCCTTATCCCTGTAACCCCATGTATTTATCCTGCTAATCTCCCTGACACTAAGGGACAATTTAGCATGGCTGATCAATCTAACCCGCACAACTTTGGACTGTGGGAGGAAACCGGAGGAAACCCACGCAGACATGGGGAGAATGTGCAAACTCCACACAGACAGTGACCCGAGGCCGGAATTGAACCCGGGTCCCTGGCGCTTTGAGGCAGCAGTGCTAACCAGTGTGCCACTGTGCTGCCATATTGCTCAAGGTGTAACTATTGGCCAGGCCACCAAGGATAACTTTCCTGATTTTTTTCAAATTGTATGTCTAGGACTTTTGCATTCACCTGAGAGGGGAAATGGGTGCCTGGTTCAACATCTCATCTGAAAGACAGTAATATTTCCATCAGTGCAGTACTCCCTCAGTACTGTACTGAAGTATCAGCCGAGGTTATGTGCCCAAGTCTCTGGTGTGGGACTTGAACCAACTCAGGAAGCAAGATAACGGTTAAATGCTGTTCTTTTTACTTCTGTATTGCTCAGATTGAGAATGAATTTTGGAGATTCAAACCACATTAAAAAAGGCCTCTGGTTGTTTGACAATGAGCTCCAAAAACATACACAGTTAACTAAAAGCTTGGTTGAAGAAGTAGGTTTTAAGGAGCGTCTTAAAACAGGAGAGAGAGGTCGTGAGGAGGAAAGGAAATTCCAGAGTTTGAGGGCTAGGCAGCAAAAAGCACAGCTAATAAAAATACAGGGCTGGAAAAGGTTACAGATAGGGAGGGAGGAGTGAGGCCAAGTAGGGATTTGAAACTAAGAATTAGAATTAAAATGGTGCTCTACTGGGAACCAATGTGGGTTTGGGAGCACCTGAACGGGATTGGTGTGAGTTAGCATTCAGGCAGCCAGGTTTTGGATCAGCCCTCAGAAGTCGAAAGTTTGACATCACAAAACGCAAGTGAATTTTTGATATGATTTTGTCGCATGATAGAAGAAGCACAACTGAGAAAACTGGTAACCCTTTCATATCTGAATCAAAAGCCAAGAATTATTACCGCTATCATTTTCAGCCAAATCAAATAACCAAAGTCTGCAGTTTTTGTCTCCAGAATACCTGGGCTAATATCTTGTAGTATTTATTCACATCATCCGATGTTTAAAGCTTCTTCCTCTCTTATCCACATTATGGAGGGTGTCCAAAATGTTCCAATACATCACATATTTACTCGCAATGTCACACAACTCACCTCCTGTCTCTGCAGAGCTTCTCAAACAAATCAAGAGTCTGTGTGTAGTTTGATACAAGTACCACCTTATCAGAACTCGTACTTCGAGTCATGGCCAAGATATAATCAAGGGTAAGCATCTTGCCTGAAGAAAGAGTAAAATGTGGAATGATTAAAATAATTGTATTAAAAGCATATTTTCCAACCTATGGTTTAATTCTGAAATAAGAAATATTCCACATGCTGTTCTAAGAAAATGCTTGGTTGTAAAACTGAATTTTCTTGAGAGGTCACGGGCTCAAGGTGAGAGGGGCGAGGTATAACTCAGATATCAGAGGGACGTATTTTACACAGAGAGTGATGGGGGCCTGGAATGCGCTGCCAAGTACGGTGGTGGAGGCAGACACGCTGGCATCATTTAAGACTTACCTGGATAGTCATATGAGCAGTCTGGGAATGGAGGGATACAAACGAATGGTCTAGTTGGACCAATGAGCGGCACAGGCTTGGAGGGCAGAAGGGCCTGTTTCCTGTGCTGTGCTGTTCTTTGTCAAAGTTATACTCAGGGAGTAACCCGGAATAATTGCATGCAGATTGGAAATGGGCTTAAACCCGGTTAAGGCAGGTCTTTGAAGATAGTGACGTGGAAATTTTCTCTGGGAACAAGGGCGGGCAGAGGTTTCGTCTGCCTCAGAAGCTGGACATCATTAAAAAAATTCCACCAGAATTCCCACTGCTTCAGGCACCCCCCTCCCTGAATGTACTGCAATGAAAACAAAGTTGCTAAACAAGTCAATGAAAGTCACCAGAACAGGCTCTCAGATCTATCTGAATCTTCATTCTGAAACAAGCAAGAAAATTAGGCATTGCAGATTTCAAATCCAGTCCTGGGTGGTGTACCAGGTTTATGAAGAGAATCAACTTTGTACTGTGACAGAAGTTCAGTGTCTCCCAACAGAACATGATGACAGGCTTATCGCATTTCAGCAGTTTATAATCAAACAAACATCAACAAAAGAATGGATATAGATTGGCCTGTATTGGAAACATGGTGAGGACTCGCATGTATTTTGACATCTCAGCCTTTTGAACAGTGAGCAAAGTTGGAGAGAAAACAGCATTAGTGAAGGCAACTGGCCATGAAAGTAGTAGATTCACTATTGTGCTCTTGTGAGTGTCTGACGGGACAAAGCTTATGCCAATGGTGATAATCAAGAGACGGACCTTCCCAAAATAGCAATTCCCAAAGGGGTCATGGTCCAGGTTCACGATAAAGGACGGATGAATGAAGGTGGCTTGGTAACATGGCTGAGGAAAGTGTGGAGTTTCCAACCAGGAGGATTACATAAAGAAAATGTTTTCCCATTTGGGACACACCTTGGCGATGGTGTTCTTGCTGAAGTTAGATGGCAAAAGAGTGATATTGCAGCGATTCCTAGTGGTCGAACCTGCTTTGTTCAACCACTGGATGTCTCTCCAAACAAGCCATTCAAGGACAGCATGAGGAAAGGTAGAATGACTGGATGATTGGAGGAAAGGAGACATTCACCAAGGAAGGCAGCATAGGAGCTCCACGTTAGCAATCCTGTGTGAATGGGCTGTAGAGGCCAGGGATTAAATCGGAACAGAGATTGTCATTAAATAATTCAAAAAATGTGGGTTATCCAATGCATCTGATGGTCCCGACAAGGATTATTTATGAAAAGATATGGCCAATAATGACAAGATTGCTGATGAAGATGATATTGATGATCCATATGATGATACCATTCAAGGAGTAGTTTAGGACACATTATTTGATGATGAAGGCGAGGAGGAGAATGATTTTTGTGGATTCTAATACACATTCAGTGCATGCCGCTGCCAAGTTTCTGTACTGCGAAAAGAACTGAATGATATTGTACACATTTATATATATGGCTTTTATTTTTAGTGAATTTGATAAATTTAGTTTACACAAATTAATGTCTGTCTCCACTGAGATTGTTTATTTCTAAATAAAAATTCAATAATGACAATACTAGAAATAATGCTCCCTTTTGGGAGCAGGGAACAATCTCCGAACTGGCAACTGTGCAATAGCAAGACAATGGGAGAGGGTAGATTCCAATCTCTTGAAACTATTACCTATGTACATACATACAAATATGTGAATTAGGAAGAGTAGGCCATTCAGGCACTCAAGCCTGCTCCGCCATTCAATAAGATCATGGCCAATCTGATTATGGCCTCAACTCTACTTGCCTGTCTACTCCCTTATTCCCTTTCACTCCCTTGTCAACCAACAAATTATCTAACTCCATCTGAAAACTATTCAATGATACTGCCTCCAGTGCTCTCTGGGAAAGAGAGTTCCACAGACTCAGGACCCTCTGAGAAATAAAATGTCCTCATCTCTGTCTTAAATGGGAGACCCTTATTTTTAAACTGTCCCCCCGAGTTCTGGTCACTTCCACATCCTTTCAGCATCCACCCTGTCAAGTCCCCTCAGGATCTCGTATGTTTCAAAAGATCACCTCTTACTCTTCTAAACTCAAATGGTTTCAGGCTCAACCTTTTCCCATAGGATAACCCCCATCATTCCGGGGCCCTGGGACCCATTACTTTCAGTAAGCACAGGTACTTATTAGCTAAATATTTAGTCTTAGAAATTCGACTTTTACAGGAGTAAGTACGGGAGTTTATTTTCAAGATAATGATTATATCACTAATCTGCAGTGCATTGGGATGCAGAGTTGCACTGAAGTACCCAGAATAAAAATTCATGAGCAAACATTTTTCCATAATGTAGAAAAATATATTATGCCAGGCTTGTATCAGTGAGTCACACAGGAGACTGACTGCTGTCTTATTACTTTGCTTCCAGACACGTCTTTCACAAAGCTGTTGATTACCAATATCAGCAATGCCAGGGAGGGCAGCTGTTACTTTATTGCTGTCAGTTAATGGAAGGAATTCACAAGATAGTTAGATTGGCTTGGTGAATTCTAGGCACCTGCCGGTACCTGGCCCCAGGCAACCTTTCTTTTAGACAGTAATTGCTAACAATCTATTCGATTGTGGGGCTTGACAGTTAAGCCCAATTAATATCCTCACCTCAAGCCCTTACATGCACATTTTACAGCAGGGACAATGAGTTGGAGTGGTGATTCTTCACATACAAGTCCAAATCTGCAAACATACTTTAATTTGATAGATGCTGCTAAAGTTATGTGACTTTCCTTCCAGTTTCTGAGTTAAGAAAGGAAATTTTACAGATATTGACTAACCAGACAACTGCGGTTCCACGGATTTTGTGCTGTACCCTGATGGAAAGAGATCGCGTGCTCCCTGAAACACTTCTTCACCTTCCACACACTTCTCATAGATCAACGTTGGGTCTGGACAGAAAAGGAGATACAGAGCATTAGGAAAAACAGAAGTGGCAACTTTCCCCACAGAAAAAGGAATCATTCATTCTTGCTCTACTTTCTTCACAGTATCAGAAAACCGTACCCCAATTTCTGTAGTTTTACTTTTCGCCCATTCTTTGGATTCCAGCAACCTCTGAGACAAACTACTCCCAGGTCTTTGTGGTACCACTGATTGCCAGAGGATATACTGCAGGTTTGTTCCCTCTACTCTGTCCCATCAACTCCACTTACTGTCTCAGCTGTGAATCTTTGCACCTGCAAACCAGGCAAGTGGGACCTTGCTACATGCAAAATTAGAAAAATCCACAACAAACTTTCTTAATTTCCCTGCCACCACAACGATCAGTGCTCCTTTGAACCCTCATTCCTGCTAAGCCTTCCTGCCTGTTTTTCCTACAACTCATTGTCGGAATCAATATTCTTTGCATAGTTCCCTACTGTAA
Source organism: Mustelus asterias (assembly GCF_964213995.1). Taxonomy (NCBI): domain Eukaryota; kingdom Metazoa; phylum Chordata; class Chondrichthyes; order Carcharhiniformes; family Triakidae; genus Mustelus; species Mustelus asterias. Next base: position 111,266,659 of record NC_135808.1, read on the forward strand.
TTCATTTTTTCAAGGACTTCAAAACTTAAATTATTTTGTTTTTCCCTTAATCTGGCCTTTCTGTTACAAAATTCAGACTTCTAAAATTATATTAGGAGTCACTTAAATCTCCTCTTTCATCATAAAAATCATAGAAACCCTATAGTGCAGAAGGAGGCCATTCAGCCAATTGAATCTGCACTGACACCAATCCCACCCAGGCCCTATCCCCATAACCCCACATATTAACCCCGCTAATCACTCTAACCTACACATCCCGGGACACTAAAGGGCAATTTAGCATGGCCAATCAACCTAACCCGCACATCTTTGGACTGTGGGAGGAAACCGGAGCACCCGGAGGAAACCCACGCAGACATGGGGAGAATGTGCAAACTCCACACATACAATGACCCAAGCCGGGAATCGAACCCAGGTCCCAGGAGCTGTGAATCAGCAGTGCTAATCACTGTGCCACCTTGGTTTCTCTAAAAAGAAAAAACTGATTTTTAAAAAATATATTAGTACGGTACCAATGAACATTTCCATTTCGGAAATCTGGCTTTTCAGATATTCAAACAGAAAAACAATGAATCCAAATCCAATCATTTTACTACTCACGGTTACAAAGTTTTTTCAGTGAAGTAATTGAAGATAGAGAAGAGACGCTCATCTTCCCACTGTGAGCTTGCTCCATTTCTATTGCTGGTTTGGCTTGTTTTAAGAACAGCTTGTACAACTCCGACTGCAGAGGTGTGAGTCTGAAGAAAAGAGGCGGAAGTTTAACTGAAATTATAGAAGGACGCGGTAGGGCAAATCCACTTCATTTTCTTACTATTCCCTGCAGGAGGCAAGGGTGTATAAAAAAAAAACAGACTCCAGTGACAGAAGCATCTATCAGCTTATGGTGGACATAAATATATTTAATTGGACAAGTGTAATTTAGTTATAGTTGCCCAGGTCATAGTAGTTACATATTATTTGATTTTTAAAATATCATGCAGAGCAAAACCAATACGATTGCAATAGTGATGAATGTGATCATTAATGACAGCAGAAGCCTTTTTAATTAGCACAATATTGTATTTGCAGTGTTGAGTTTCCTCAGTTTGACTTTGTCTCCCCCTTCAACAGAGGTATTTCCTTTATAGTCAGAGAATAGAAGGTGTTGGACAGATTTCAGAAAAAAATTGCACGGGAGCAGCTGCGCCTTTTAGAATATTATTTCCAAACGTCAACGCTCACCGTAAGACTGTTCCCGTTTACCGGTAAAGAATAAAGGTTGCATTATGCAGTCAGGTCAAATGGGAGGAACAGAAGCTGGCCATTCAGCCCCTCTAAATTATTCTGCCATTCAGTTAGTTCATAGTGATCTGTATCTCAACTCTATTTACCTGCCTTTGTTTCATATCCCGTGATATCCTCAACAAACAAAAAATTATCAATGTTAAAACACTTCAATTGTCTCAGCATCTACCACTTTTAGGGATAAATGTTCCAGGTTTTGGTAAAGTGTCTCCTGATTTCTCTCCTATATATCCTAGCTCCAGTTTAAGATGACGCCCTCTTGTTCTAGATTCCTCCACTAGGGAAGTAATTTATTTGTATCTACTCAATCAAATCCCAGAATCATTTAAAGTTTGATTAGACCACCCTCCACCTCTTCAGCCCAAAGGATTACAAGGCAAGTTTAGGCAACCTATCTTCACCATTTAACCCTTTAAACTGTGTGATCATCCTGGTGCTGTACAACTTTCTTGATTCAGCGACCAAGACAGCATGCAGGAGTCCGCTACCCCTGTGTATCACAACAGAATAAAGAACACATTACCCCTTTTCTCACTATACTGTTTACTTGCATATCAATAGAAAATAAGGAGTCTGTCATCCTGTGTCCTGCTTCAGACATGCTGAATCAGTGTGAAGGACTTGGACTGATACAAGTAGATCAACTGGTTTTGCATTAAGAGATCTGAATCAGGCATATTATAACCATACCCACTAAACATGATATTACCTGCAGCAGACGATCTGCTCAATCTTCACTGGCAAGTATTTGGAGAGTATATCCGATGTTCTTCGGATCAAACACCTGGTGTGAGGATTTGGACAATATGTCAGATAAAACAAATCTCATGCAGGTGAAGGCACTGTTTGTTAACTCAGATTAAATCTACCATTTGAGGCCATTCATACCTAAGCAAGGAAGGAATTTTTAACCGCAAAAAATGAATATTGTAAGATGAAGCATACAAGACACAACTGGACAGATTTTACATTCTAAACATGTACATCTATCTTCCAACGGTCTCTACCATTGACAAAAACAAAAGCAGCAATGTCACAAGAATACCACCAACTCCAAGTTCCCTTTCAAGACACACAATGGTCATATTTGGAGAGTTGTTGCCATTCCTCATTGGCGCTGCATCACAATGAGGGAACTTCCTAACACCATTCTGGAAGAGCTTTGACCACAAGAATTGTAACTTCCCCACCCTCTGTTCCTTAAGGATGAGCAATAACTATTTTGCCAGTGTCACCCACATCTCGAGAGCAAAATTCAGGAGTTACTCCGGCGTAATACCAGTAATTCTGGGCGGCACGGTGGCACAGTGGTTAGCAGTGCTGCCTCTCAGTGCCAGGGATCCGGGTTCGATTCCCGACTTGGGTCACTATCTATGCAGAGTCTGCACGTTCTCCCCGTGTCTGCGTGGGTTCCCTCCGGGTGCTCCGGTTTCCTCCCACAGTCCGAAAGCTATGTTGGTTAGGTGCATTGGCCATGCTAAATTCTCCCTCAGTGTACCTGGACAGGTGTTGGAGTGTGGGGACTAGGGGATTTACCCAGTAACTTCATTGCAGTGTTAACGTAAGCCTACTTGTGACACTAATAAATAAATGTTATACTCTTAATTATTTATTTTCTGTTCCCTTACCTGTTCACGATGCTGATTAACTCTTTAAGTTTCTCCTCACCATGCTGTCTTTCACTCTCACTTGCAGCTGCATCACGGCCCTTCAAAATGGGCAATTCAAATCGCTTCTTAAACTCCTGTGCAGTCCCTTAAAGAAAGGTTTGAACAATTATTAATCTGCTTTCGAACTGACTCTCAACAGCCACATGAGGTGGACCTTCAGGTTATTTTTGTAGCACACAGAAAGTACAGAAACTGATAATTTCATCTGTGGAATGCAATCAGCAACTAGTTCCGGAAAACAAAATCTGCAACTACCTTAAATGCTTGCAAAGGTCCATTTTTAACCAAAACACGTCTGTGTCAACCACAGAGCGGAAACAAATACTCACCGAGTATTCCTGCATTGACAAAGTGTACAAGGCTGAAGTACTCGAGCAGGTCATTCTGGATTGGAGTTCCCGAGATCAGTACACGGCGCTTAGCCTTTAGATTGTTCAGAGCTTGGTATGTCTGGTTGTCTGAATTCTTCAACCTGTGGCCCTGTGATGTGAACGGAATAGAAAACTTTCACTTGTATAATTCTCTTTGGGTTTTACACACACATGTTTTTACTTTTTCAAAAATTGCAAACATTTTAAAATTTGAATAAATATTTAACATGGTGAAAGTGAAAAGTTTAGTTTAAGAACATAAAGTATACGGTACACATTGCACCCAAGAAGGTACAAAATGTATTTCACACAGGACTGTACAGCAGGTTTGTTCCTCTACTCTGTCCCATCAACTCCACTTACTGTCTCAGCTGTGAATTTTTGCATCTGCAAACCAGGCAAGTGGGACCTTGCTTCACGCAAAATTAGAAAAATCCACAACAAACTCTCTTAATTTCTCTGCCACCACACCGATCAGTGCTTCTTTGAATCCATACAGCAGAGTATTAAGAGGTACCATATCCCTTGGAGATCCTTATCATCTTGTCTGCTCCTCTCAAATATCTGCTTGTCTGCTATGGTGAGTACACAAGTTATGGAATCTACAGCATTACACACATAATTCATACACATAACTTACACACAACCCAGAGCACACCAGACCTAAATGAAACATTAGGCTTTGCTGCACACTATTCAAGAACCAATACGGAGGTATATGTTATGAGTGATTAATCAATTTGTACACTGTGTTCCAAATCTGTAGGCAAGAAATAGAACTTAAGCAAATTGTGAATATTCACTATTCAAACAGACACCTTTGAAACAGAGGAGAGATTTAATTGCCTTGCGTCAAGTTATTAGGGGCCTAGAAAGAGGGGAAAGGAAGGATCCGTTTGCCTTAACTGAAAACTCAATAACCAAGGGACTACTTTAAAGTAACTGGCAGATGGATTCGAGGGGAGTTGAGAAGATTTTTTTTCACCAGAGGGTGGTGGGGATCTGGAAGACACAGCCTGAAGGAGTGATGTTTGCAGAAGTCTTCATGCATTTAAAAATAATACTTGAATATGCAATAAAAATAACCTCCAGGGTTACTGACCAAGAGCTGGAAATTGGGATTAGGCTGCACAGCTTTTTTTCCCACTTTGTATAGACACAATGGGGAAGATCTTATGAGAAAAATTCTAAGTGCTGAGTTAATGTGAAAACGGGAGAGTTTCAAATCCGCTTTTTGGGCGAGTCCAAATTGCATTTCGTATGCACTTAGAGAAGGAAAAAATGGACTAGACCATTTCTAGCCATTTGAGGGAGGGGGCAAGACTTAACTCACCAGGAAGGCTGCTGCAGCAGCAGAGGGAGCCATTGCGCATGTGCAGACTTGTGCCTGCACATGCGCAATGGCAACCAGCAGAGAGCTGACAGGTCTGAGAGAGAGAGACCTGTCAGGCCTCTGCTGCTGCAACCGGCCTCAGAAATATCACCCCCACCGCCCAGACCGATCGCCACACCCCCCCACCCCCCCCCCCCCCCCCCCCCCACCCCCCAAACAATCGCGATGCAGAGTGGCACCGGGTCCCACTCCCCCCACCAATTGCCATGCAGAGTAGCAGCAGGGCCCCTTCCTACCCAATGGCCCATCCCCTTCATGCCCTGCCTCTGCCCCGCCTCTTCAGGTCCTGCCGCTGGGCTGACCACACCCTAGTCAGGCTGGCACTGCCCAAGGGGCAGAACCCTCTTGCCCTCAACCTCCCGGGAGTCCAAAATGGCCTTTGGTTCTACCGGCAAGGCCATCATGATAGGTCCTCGTTAGTGGGAACCATGCGTGATCCTCACCAGAGAGAATCTCTCCTGGCAAGGCCACAAAGGCAAGTGAGCCAGTACTCATTGCGTCCGAGGCTCATTAATTCTATTCAAATGAAGATGTAAATATATTTAAATAATATATTCAGCCTCTCACCGGAAATAGGCAGGAACGAAGTAGTAAAATCACCCCCAATGTGTTGAATGGCCTTCTTCATAGATTTTTAAAGTTTCTCTACAATCAACCTAGAAAGAATGCCTCAAAGTAAAGTTATAGAGAAATATAGGATTGTTGCGGGTATAAAAAGGCTTATTTTAAATTAATCCATATGAATAGAACTAGAGGCTATGGGCAGGATTTTCCGGCCGCGCTCACCCCAAAATTGGAAAATCCTGCCTGAGGTCAATGGACCTTTGCATGGTCCACCCCCCCCTGCCGGCTACGATTCCCGTGGCAGGCTGGAACGGGAAAATCCTCCCCTGAGTCCAAGCTAGCGAAATGTGACAAAAACAGAAAAATGCTGGACGCTCTCAGCAGGTCTGACAGCATCTGTGGAGAGAGAACAGAGCCAGCGTTTCGAGTCTAGACGACCCTTTGTCAGTAACCTCAGAAACCAAGATCAGGAATTGCGGATTCATTCAAAGAGTGATCAGCGTCCAGAATTAACTTCAGATACAGAATGGAAGCAAGAACCCTGAAATCATTTAAATTGAATGTAATAATGAGGGGATACGTAATCAGGGATCAAACCTCACAGATGGATGAATTAAACATGTGTCAAAAAGCTGTGCCCTACCTGAGACTGTTTTGTGACCTTGTGAGTTGATACCTGCTGTCACGTATATGTGCTGAGACACAGTTACTACAGGCTAAACATGAAGCAAGTGTAGTTGGTCAAGCACCAAACACGTCCAATTGGGCCAGCTTTCACACAGAACAGCAGTATAATTACACTGCAGAATAACAGAGAGGTTAAGCTACGTTACTTAGGATCCTACCTCATCACAAATGACCAAGCCAACAGCACCCTTGCAAAGGACGTCAGCGTGTAGCCGGAACGTCTCATAAGAAATTATGAGGATTGGAGTTGGAATCCGTAACCCATGCTGGCTCATGAAGGTAGCTGCGTCAAGAGGAAAAGGACGACATGAAATAAATCAGCCAGCCTATAAATTTTGACCTAAACCAGTAAGTTACAATGGAAATCTGCTTGAGAATTCTCAAAGTATGAGGTTTATCAGTAATTTCCTGCAGTTTGACACTGTCAACATCTTACATTTGCTGTCAATTGTACACTTTAGCCTATCCAAAACTCACTCATCAACCTTGCTGACCTACATCAGCCCCCTAGTTTACTGGCACTCCAAATTTAATATTCTCATTCCGATGTCTAAACTACTGCATGGCCTTACTCCTCGCTCTCTCTATAAGCTCCTCTACCCTAGAACACTCCTCCCCCTCCCCCCCCAAATATTCCCCTTAACTAAACAAGAAATATTTGCTCGACCACCAGGGAGAAATGTGTGCTGCCTTGGGATAATTCCATCAATTGTTTCTGAAAGGGGTTCAGTTCACATCTCATTTGAAAGATGGTAGTTCCAAGAGTGAAACACTCCCTGCACTGAAATGTCAGCTTAGGTTTCAGTCAGGTCTCCTTGAGTGGAATTTGAACCCCAAAACTTTGGACACAGGTTGATAGTGCTACCACTGAGCCATGGCGGACAACTTGAAAAGAGATAGAAATATGCCCAAGATCAGTCTCCAAACAGACTGAACTCACTGGCAGTTAGAATAAGTGAATTAATAAGGGAATGCAACACTCACTCCTGAAATTGTGCAATTTGATTAATTTTAAAAAAAATTTCAATTGCACATTTTCCTGCACTATTGCCAAGAATTCTTCCTGCCAAATGTGCGGTATAGTCAGTGGTGACCAAGCACAAATTCATTCTGTCTAACAAACCTTGGCTTCCAGTCAAATTTTTGCTAAGTGAAGTTACTGTTTACATCTGGGGCAGCAGGGTGACACAGTGATTAGCACTGCTGCCTCACAATGCCAGGGACCCGGGTTCGTTTCCTGGCTTGGGTCACTGTGTGGAGTCTGCACATTCTCCCCATGTCGGCGTGGGTTTCCTCCGGATGCTCCGGTTTCCTCCCACAGTCTGAAAGACGTGCTGGTTAGGTGCATTGGCCATGCTAAATTCTCCCTCAGTGTACCCGAACAGGCGCCAGAGTGTGGCGACTAGGGGATTTTCACAGTAACTTCATTGTAGTGTTGACATAAGCCTACATGTAACAACAGTAACTAAACTTTAAAAAACTTAATTCTTCAGCCTATTTGATCTCATCTTCCAGTGCAGCTCCCTATCACTGCAACTTTCAAAATGAATCCACCTTGACAATAATCAGGACCTTGATTTAACACATCACCTAAAAGGACATGCTTGCCTTCATTGGCTAGGGCATTGAGTTTAAAAATTGGCAAGTCATGTTGCAGCTTTATAGAACCTTAGTTAGGCTGTACTTGGAATATAGTGTTCAATTCTGGTCGCCACACTACCAGAAGGATGTGGAGGCTTTGGAGAGGGTACAGGAAAGATTTACCAGGATGTTGCCTGGTATGGAGGGCATTAGCTATGAGGAGAGGTTGGAGAAACTTGGTTTGTCCTCATTGGAATGACAGAGGTTGAGGGGCGAGGCATGGACAGAGTGGATAGTCAGAAACTTTTTCCCAGGGTGAAAGAGTCAATTACTAGGGGGCATAGGTTTAAGGTGCGAGGGGCAAGTTTTAAAGGAGATATACGAGGCAGATTTTTTACATAGAGGGTGGTGGGTGCCTGGAACTCGCTGCCGGGGGAGGTAGTGGAAGCAGATACGATAGTGACTTTTAAGGGATGTCTTGACAAATACATGAACAGGATGGGAATAGAGGGATATGGTCCCCGAAAGAGTAGGGGGTTTTAGTTAAGTCGGGCAGCATGGTCGGTCAGGCTTGGAGGGTCGAAGGACCTGTCCCTGTGCTGTAATTTTCTTTGCTCTTTGACTGCAAACCCTCAGTACTGGACTCTGAATGCCAGCTAATGAAGTGCTCCAGTCCTGAGGTTTGAGATTATAATCATAGAAATCATAGAAACCCTACAGTGCAGAAGGAGGCCATTCGGCCCATCGAGTCTGCACCGACCACAATCCCACCCAGGCCCTACCCCCACATATTTACCCGCTAATCCCTCTAACCTACACATCCCAGGACTCTAAGGGGCAATTTCTAACCTGGCCAATCAACCTAACCCGCACATCTTTGGACTGTGGGAGGAAACCGGAGCACCCGGAGGAAACCCACGCAGACACGAGGAGAATGTGCAAACTCCACACAGACAGTGACCCGAGCCGGGAATCGAACCCGGGACCCTGGAGCTGTGAAGCAGCAGTGCTAACCACTGTGCTACCGTGCCGCAGAATTCAGAAATAAAGATTCTACTGGCCATGCCAAATCACACTGATTGATTAAAAGAGACAAAAAAAATACCTACCCAGTTTCTGGTCAATTTCTGACTTAGTTCCTCCATCAATAGCCAATGATTGTAGTTTTCCCGTCAGCCACTTCTCCACCTCATTATACCAGTTTTTCACCAAACTGGATGGAGTCACAACAATGACTTTCTCAATCTCTGGCTTGGCATCTGGGCTTTGTCGCAAGAGGGTCCACATAAGGGAAATGCACTGCAATGTTTTCCCCAATCCCATCTCATCTGCCATAATACAGCCAAAGCCATCCACAATACGCTGGCCTGTCACACAGTCCCACATGAACTTCACACCCTGGAAGACAGACACATCATTTACCTAGTCGTTTAAACTAGGCAGGTTTCAAAATGAAAACATATGTGATCTCAATCAGACCCTAATCTCAGTTAAGATGCTTGATGGAAGGCACAAAGTGGAAGCCAGGTCCTTTGTCCCTGGGAGGAAAGGTATAAAGTGCCAACCCCATTCTATGCTGATAACCTCAGCAGTAGTCAGGCCATGAATTGCATCAGCAGAGATTTAAGAGCAGGTTGCTTCATGAGCATTTTTGATACAGAGTTTGATAGGAGTTGCATATTCAGATTTAAGTTGGGTTGTTTTTAGGATGTTTTCTTTCCTCTTCCCTTACCCACCAACTCTACTCACCATAACCTTCTCACTCAGAAATAAAGATGCTACAAGCCATGCCAACTTGACCAACCCCGACTGACAAGAAAAAAGAAAAAGAACGATCTACCCAATTTCTGGTCAATCTCTGATTTAGTTCCTCATAGCCAATGATTGTAACTTTCCTGTCAACCACCCCCCACATCCCCCATCTCCTACACCCCATCCATCACCTGTCTGAGCCACCAAACTTCTGTAGCTGAGAGGATGGATTGGACGCACTCTCTCAGACCACCAGCTGATAGGCAGATGAGAGAACATACCCAAGATCCACCGAGACTCGGTCCTTTAATTTATCTTCTCCCTGTAGGGGAGCCAGAACTATTACTCTGGACTCTCTATAGTGATACAGCCAACATCAACAACTGTCAGTTTGGAGAAGTTACAGCCACAAGGTCAGATTAACTGCAGTGCAATACATTCCCAAAGCTCAGTGACAGTCCCTCTCCTACACGAAGAGACACTGAGGGCTGAATTTTGTGGGACCACCTGTTGGAGAATTCCTATCAGTTACGTGGGCGAAGGCCTGAAAGAACCAAGAGGCCTTCATGCACTCAAATGCATACCGGCGGGTATCCAAGTTTCTGCTCTCTCTGCTCTATGCTCATTCCTGCTCTATCCCAGTTCCCACTCTTGCCACTCCATTCCAGTTTCCACTCTCACCGCTCCACTCGTTTCCGCTCCTCCCCAGTTCCCGCTTCAAACGGTGTGCCTCAATCTCCTGCTCTCAGGGCCCACTCCTGCCACTTTGCTCCAGGCTCACATGGTCTACTTCAAACCCCAGTCTTTATGCTCCCACATATGGTAGTCTCATCTTTTAAAGAAAAGTTCGTGGGATGTGAACGTCACTGGCTAGGCCTGCATTTATTGCCCATCCTTATCTGCCCATGTTCAGAGGAGATTTAAGAGTCAACCACATTGCTGTGGGTCTGGAGTCACATGTAGGCCAGACCAGGTGATAGATGGCAGGGTTTTTAGGACGGCAAATGGCAGTTTCTTCTACAACAATCAACAATGGTTTCAGGGTTACACTTACAATTCTAGATTTTTAAATTGAATTCAAATTTCATTTGCTGTAGTGGGATTCGAACCCAGGTCCCTGAGCATTATCCTGGGTCTCTAGATTACTCTCCAGTGATATTACCACTATGGCACCACCAAAGACTTGAGGCTTTGCCCATTTCTTTATATAGTGGAAATAATTATGTTAACGTGCACAGTAAGTCAATAAAGAATTATTTCCTCATCCATAAAAGACACTAACAGCTATGCACCAAAAACATTCCTGACCTCACCTCTCTCTGATGTGGTCTTAAGACAGAGGATAAGATAGGATCGACCACCACATGTACTGGAAGCTTCTCTCTGACAGAAGGGGAAAATTCAAAGAGAATTAGAGAATTTACGCTGCTTGATCTTGACATTTAATAGGCTAATCAATGCCTGATTTTACCACTTGATTCAGCCGCCTCTCCATCACATATGTTTCTTGGGAATATTTTTATACTTTTCCTAATGATTTTTTAAATGTTTAAAACTAACAGTAAAGAAGGCATTGCAGAGCAATTTTAATCCTTTTACTGTCCCAATGTCTCAAATATTTTAATGATATGAACCATTTTCAGAATTGTCCACGTGCACCCACAGTTCTCTCAAGAGGATTTCCAGGATTTTGATTCAACGACAGTGAAGCAACTATATATTTCCAAGTCAAGATGGTGTGTGACGTGGAGGAGAACTTGCAGGTTGTGGTGTTCCCTTGTATCTGCTGCCCTTGTCCTTCTTTGAATGTCACTGGCCCATGCATTTGCTGCCCATGTCCCTCTAGGCGGTAGAGGTCATTGGTTTGGAAGGTGCAGTCAAAGAAGCCTTGGTGAGTTGCTGCAGTGTATCTTGTAGATGGTACGCCCTGCTGCCACTGTGTGCCAGTGGTGGAGGGAGTGAATGTTGAAAGTGTTGGATGGGTGTCAATCAAGCAGGCTGCTTCGTCCTGGATGGTGTCAAGCTTTTTGAGTGTTGTTGGAGCTGCATCCATCCAGGCAAGTGTAGAATATTCCATCACACTCCTGACTTGTGCCTTGCAAATGGTGGACAGGCTGTTAGGAGGTGAGATACTCTCTGCAGAATTCACAGCCTCTGACCTGCTTTTGTAGCCACAGTATTTATTCAACAGTATTGGAGAATGACACGCAGAATATGACATGCTTATTGGGGAATGGGAGTCCACCAATCTTATGCTTCCACTGCCAAGCTGAAGAATGAACTCTCCATAGTACAGATCAGATACTTTGATCAAACAGGTTTGTAGGAGGAAAAGAGATTGAGCTATTATGAATTTTACACACTGAAGTTGGTCCTGAATACTTCGGTGCAAACTTTTAAGTGTAAGGTAATGATATTACTGGGATATGGCTATACTCCATAAATCCTTTGACCAAGAATAGATTTTACTCACTTGTCAGCCTTTAATTGGTCATGTGCACTCAGAGGTGGAGGTTCATAGAGTACCAAAGCACCTTCTTCATACGGATCATGGAGAGATCGTCTGGCTCCTGCACGCTTAATCCCAAGTGCCTTCAATCCAAGGGAACCTTAAATACAACAATGCATGTAAGAATTAGTTATAATCGCTATAAAGTAGACCATCGGGATTTTGCTCTTTAACCCGTATAATAACAACAACAATTGGTGTCCATAGTGGATTCAGCCTACAGAAGTGTCAGTGATTACCAGAAAAATACTGACAGTGACTCTTTGTTAATCAAAAAATGAAACAGTATTTGCATTAGTGTCACATCATGTCAAGGTGTCACATATTAAGCTCTGGTGAAAGGTCATTAATACTGTATCTCTCTCCACAGATGCTGCCTGACCTGCTGAGCATTTACAGCTTTTTCTGATTCTATAAAGATCTCTAATTTAATCACAGCTTACGCAGTTAAGGAATGTATACCTCAATAAACATATGCTTAACTGCTAAATAGAAAAAGGTAAATAAAAATTTGCACACGTAAATATTTTAAAACAATGGAAGGACTTATGATAGAAAGGTAATTATGCCCAGTACAGATGTAAACTGAGGATTACAAACTAAATATTGGAACAGAAGGAAGACAATCTTAAAATAAATTTGAAATGAACCGCAATGTATAATTAGGTTAACAGATAGTTTTTAATATTGTTGAATTTTTTTTTCATGAGAAATGCTGTGAGTGCTTAACATTGTAAATAATATTGGACATCAGGGCCCAATTTCAATTCTGTGTAAATGCCTGGGTTTTGACTAAGTTTAAATTGGGCGTCAGGTAATTACTTCAAGGTTATAAATTGAATCACAGTTTTGTGAATTGTCTATTTTCACCTTTATATTTTATGATCCCCTTGGTTGGATTAGTGTAATCATAAGTTCATAAGATATAGGACCAGAATTAGGTCATTCGGCCCATCGAGTCTGCTCTGCCATTCGATCATGGCTGATATGCTCCTCATCCCCATTTTCCTGCCTTCTCCCCATAACCCTTCAACCCATTACCAATTAAAAATCTAACTCCTCCTTAAATTTACTCACTGTCCCAGCATCCACCACACTTTGGGGTAGCAAATTCCACAGATTCACAACCCTTTGGGAGAAGTAGTTTCTCCTCAACTCTGTTTTAAATTTGCTACCCCTTATCCTAAGACTCTGATCTCTCGTCCTAGACCAGCGGAAGCATCCGCTCCACGTCGACTTTATCCATACCTTTTATCATCGTGCATACCTCAATTTGATTGCCCCTCATTCTTCTAAATTCCAGAGAGTATAGGCCTAAACTGTTCAATCTCTCTGCATACGACAAACCCCTCATCTCTGGAATCAATCTAGTGAATCATTCTCAAAAGCTGTCTAATAGTTCCACACAGCATTGATAAACCATCACAGCCTATTGATAAGATGAGTCTTGGAACTCACTTTAATGTATCCATTTTATCTTGAGGTGATCTAGTTACAATTTTCAGAGTTAACAGATTAACTAAGAGTTCCTACTTTTGAGGCAGCTAGTACATTAAAACTCTACAACACAAAGTCTAGATATTATATCTCATCGCACTAACATATTCCACCAGATGTTATTGATAATATTTCAGACAAAGAGCAGATTTTCTACATCAGCTGCTGCTTATACCTGTGTAGTTTGGAATAGGCACTCGGAAAGGTTTGGCTAAGATGCTCCGAATGAAAGCCTCCTGTGGAGGAACAGAAAGAGATGTCAACACGTACATCAATCAAACTTACTAAAACATTGATGATAAATCAATTTGAAAATGTTATGTTATTGTTGAGATGGGCTAGATAGTCTGCAAGGTTGTTTACATTTCTGCATATTTCTATTGATATTCTTAAGTGTTGTAAGGAATTCTGTTGGAGATTTATTTCTGAGAAAAAGAAACATGCTACCAAAGTTTTTTGTCTTGCACTCATCAGAACTGGCAGTTAACGTTTAAGCTTTAACTGGCAGTTAACAGTTCTCTGCTGCACTCTCCACAGCAACATCGCTACCAACCAATCAGCACTTTGTTTTCATGCAGTATAAATTGCTGTTCTCTTCACTGTTGGTTTATTGAGTGAGCTACCTGATGAGTGCAAAACAAAATACTTTGACAATATGTCTATTTTTTTTCAGCAATAGTCAAGTTCTGTTCTACCAAATGACTGTTCTGAAATTTACTTCAACTGTCAAAAAAGCATGTTTTTTGGCAATTTCCTAAATTTCGCAATAAGACCTGAAATTGTTCCAAAGGGAAGCCCCCTCACAAGGAAATAAGAGTGTAAAACTTCAAAGTAAACCGATTAGAAGGGCAGTGTAATTGGATCGGACTTCAAATCTAGATCAAACAGATAGATAAAAGTCAATGCTATCCACTGGCTATATGGGTTCCGTGATAAATAAGTTTAGATCACCTCAATCAAGTTAGGATCATAGAATCCTACAGTCCAGAAGGAGGCCACTTGGTCCATTGAGTCTGCACCAACCACAAAACCACCCAGGCCCTATCCCGGTAACACCTTATATTTACCCTGCTAGTCCCCCCGACACAAAGGGGCAATTTAGCATGGACAATCAACCTAACCCGTACATCTTTGGAGTGTGGGAGGAAACCGGAGCACCCAGAAGAAACCCACATAGACACAGGGAGAACGTGCAGACTCCGCACAGACAGTGACCTGAGGCCGGAATTGAACCCGGGTCCCTGGCGCTGTCGGGCAGCAGTGCTAACCACTGTGCCACCCTAATGGATGGGAGAGTTCTCAGCACAAAATCAGCTCTAATTTAGATTCCACAACCTTGACAACTTTAATCAACAGAATTCAATCACCTTCAGCTATATCCCAATGGTACATCTGCAGGACCCTCCCACACATAAGCTCCTTCGCCATGATCAACAACTTGTGGTATTGGTCACTCACATGCTGGCTGCTGTCAAGGCACACAGGTCGATTGGTCAGCTGTGCTAGTGGTTTCCGAAATGGTGACATAAAGCTTTCACCACTGTCATGCTCAGATCGCACCTTTCGCCTTTTTGGATTCTGTAAATAAAAATTCAGATTTTAAAATGTTGTACTTTTTGATTTTATGCAAACCATATTTCGCAGAAATTGATACCTCATAATCTCTGAAGAGACCCTAATGACCCCCTGCGGGCTGCAGAGACCCATTTCAAAGGGAATTATACAAAGCCATCTACATTTCATAAGTTTGCTTGTCTCATCAATCACCCATCCATTCCCGTTACCAAATCATCGGGGATTTCAAAGATGCTGTATATTGAGAGTTCCATCAACAGAAATAATTCTATGTGGACTTTAGCCCAGTGACTCCCTACTCTCAAATGAGACAAGATTTGATCTACTAGATTGAAAGTTAAGTCAGTAAAATCAAAAGCTTCAATTTTAGCTAATCTTCACTCCACCTGTTCTGCCTCATTCGATTTCACACCACCACAGAAATTCCAGTGTTATCTTTTTGAAAGCTTTGGCTGTAACTTTCCTAAGAAACGTCAAGACTAAGGAAAACCCCTATTGGCCTACTGAAACCTATCCCACTAGCTCAAATGAGATGAAAAGGGAAGTCCACTATATTGCAATTCAAATACGATCAATTGCAAAGTGATCCAGGCAGGTCAGAGTTTTTCATATAATAAAGCATGGAACATGTTTTCTTTGATTTAATTTTATTTTCAATGCATTTTAACAGGCTTCACCTGAAGAACTGCAATTTCAATTGAGAAGTCATCACATTCATTCTTCATGAACACTCAAAAGATACAATCACTTTTTTTCACAATATTATTCACATCAGGTACAATAGCAATCACTTGGAAAATAACACACAGAAACACTTAAATAAAAGACATTCATCATTCTTTAATTTCCAATTTGTATTAGATTACTATACCGCATCCTCAGCATCAGGCACATGTCCTGGCTTTCGCTTGGCAAGCTGACTCGGGGCTAGACTTCTTCTCTATGAAAGGAAAGTAACACATTTATAAAAGGTTAGCAAGATAGACTTGCATTACAGTACTTTTCATAACCTCAGGACATTCCATAGCGCAAAATAAAAGAGGTACTTTAATAGGTACAATAATAGTAAGGGAGATAATTATTTGAATTGGTGTAAATTGAAAGAGGTAGATACTCAATAAGGCCTTGGAATCCTTGTGCATCAGTCGCTGAAAGTAAGCACGCAGGTACAGCAGGCAGTGGAGAAGGCAAATAGTATTGGCCTTTATAGCAACAGGATTTGAGTATAGGAATAGAGATGTTTTGCTGCAATTGTATAAAGCGTTGGTGATGCCACACCTGGAGCATTTTGTGCAGTTTTGGTGTCCTTATCTGAGGAAGGATGTCCTTGCCATAGAGGGAGTACAGCAAAAGTTTACCATGCTGACTCCTGGAATGGCAGGTCTGTCATATGAGGAGAGACTAAGTCAGTTAGGATTATATTCATTGGAGCTAAAGGTTATTTATTAGCGTCACAAGTAGGCTTACATTAACAGTGCAATGGTTACTATGAAAATCTCCTAGTTGCCACACTCCAGCGCCTGTACACTGAGGGAGAATTTAGCATGGCCAATGCACCTAACCTGCATGTCTTTCAGACTGTGGGAGGAAACTGGAGCACCCAGAGGAATCCCACGTGAGAGGAATCTCATAGAAACTTACAAAATTCTAACAGGGTTAGACAGGGTAGATTCAGAAAGAATGTACCCGATGGTAGGGGAATGCAGAACTAGGGTTTGAGGATAAGGAGTAAACATAAGAACATAAGAAATAGGAGCAGGAGTAGGCCATCTAGCCCCTTGAGCCTGCCTCGCCATTCAATAAGATCATGGCTGATCTGACGTGGATCAGTACCACTTACCCGCCTGATCCCCATAACCCTTAATTCCCTTACCGATCAGGAATCCATCCGCGCTTTAAACATATTCAGCGAGGTAGCCTCCACCACCTCAGTGGGCAGAGAATTCCAGAGATTCACCACCCTCTGGGAGAAGAAGTTCCTCCTCAACTCTGTCTTAAACCGACCCCCCTTTATTTTGAGGCTGTGTCCTCTAGTTTTAACTTCCTTACTAAGTGGAAAGAATCTCTCCGCCTCCACCCTATCCAGCCCCCACATTATCTTATAAGTCTCCATAAGATCCCCCCTCATCCTTCTAAACTCCAACAAGTACAAACCCAATCTCCTCAGCCTCTCCTCATAATCCAAACCCCTCATCTCCGGTATCAACCTGGTGAACCTTCTCTGCACTCCCTCCAATGCCAATATATCCTTCCTCATATAAGGGGACCAATACTGCACACAGTATTCCAGCTGCGGCCTCACCAATGCCCTGTACAGGTGCATCAAGACATCCCTGCTTTTATATTCTATCCCCTTCGCAAAATAGGCCAACATCCCATTTGCCTTCTTGATCACCTGTTGTACCTGCAGACTGGGCTTTTGCGTCTCATGCACAAGGACCCCCAGGTCCCTTTGCACGGTAGCATGTTTTAATTTGTTTCCATTGAGATAGTAATCCCATTTGTTATTATTTCCTCCAAAGTGTATAACCTCGCATTTCTCAACGTTATACTCCATTTGCCATATCCTCGCCCACTCACTCAGCCTGTCCAAATCTCTCTGCAGATCTTCTCCGTCCTCCACACGATTCACTTTTCCACTTATCTTTGTGTCGTCTGCAAACTTCGTTACCCTACACTCCGTTCCCTCCTCCAGATCATCTATATAAATGGTAAATAGTTGCGGCCCGAGTACCGATCCCTGCGGCACGCCACTAGTTACCTTCCTCCAACCGGAAAAACACCCATTTATTCCGACTCTTTGCTTCCTGTCGGATAGCCAGTCCCCAATCCACTTTAACACACTACCCCCAAACCTGAGGTGAGGAGAAATTTCTTCACCCAGAGAGTGGTGAATCTGCGGAATTCACTATCACAGAAAGCAGTTGAGGCCAAAACGTTGTGTGATTTCAAGAAAAAAGCTCTTGGGGCTAAAGTTTTTAAAGTTTATTTATACAAATGGAAAGCAATTGAAGGAGCGTGCTCTAAGTAGATTTTAAATATAAAGCAGATTCTCAATTAAGTAAAGACTTTGCATCATCTGCAGTTGATTCTGTTAGCTTGGAAATCTTGTTTAAAGAAAGATTTGCCTTCTCATATTCATCAAGCATGTTCCAAAGTTAAATGTATTTATTGGTCACAAGTAGGCTTACATTTCAATGAAGTTACTGTGAATTGAACTTCTGTGACTATTATGTAGGTGAAACAGCTAACTACACACAGCAAGATTTCACCAACTGGAATTCTGTTTTTTATCTGCTTGGTTAAGAAAATAATGTTGACCGTGACACTGGAAAAACAGCCTGTTCTTCTTCAAATGGTGCAGCACAGTCTTTAATGCCTACTTCATCCATACAAGTCCAACAAGGCCTGAGTTTAACATCACTTTTGACATGTGACAATGCACCACTTCTTTAGCACAGCACTGCAGGCTCAGCCTACCTTATGTGCTGCGGTTTTATACTGTCACAAGCCTCTGACTCAGGGATGAATGCAGTACCAAATGAAAGACACTTTTCACAGCAGATGATTGGAATAACCCAATTAAATACAGGACAGTTGAAAGGGAGATCGCAAATGCTCTGCCAACTCAGTCAGCCTCTTACTTTACTTACCATTTTCTGAAAGTCAGAGTATCTATTTATTCAATCAGTTTTAAAGTTGCATCAAAATTCCATGATGAAGTTTACTTGAAGAGCTGAACACCTTTGTCTCATCCAACTTCTAGTCCATAATCACTGAACAGTGGGGCTTCCATTCTCTATTCCATTGCTGAGCAGTTGATTCAATGCTTTAGTGACTCCAATGATCAAGTCTTAACTTCATTTAGCAATTCTTATCCAGTTTCCATCAATATAGTTTCTCCCTTTGGGCTGAAGTCATTCTTAAAACCTAAACTTTTTTCTGATAAATTTGGGATACTTTATACATCAGTGACAAACAATTCCTGTGCCCTTAAAACCCCTTTCAACTTGATGCTGATCTGGTCGATTTTTTCCCCCGCCTCACATTATTCTTTGCTCATTTTTCTTCATTTATAAAATCATCTGAAAAGCGTCATTCCCTTTCACAATCTGAATTTCTGCTCATTTATATAAATTACCCTTTATTTTTCAATAAATACTGTTAATCACGATCTCAGTACATCCGTTAACAAATGTAAACATGATTAGTTCACAATTCAGTAGTTAATCCAGTCTCTGCAATTCTTGACTTGCCTCATTTTTAAACGTATTTAAGTCAAACAAAGCAGCATTATATTCACAGTCTGGCAAACAAACTGTTCAGAAAGCGTACCTCTGTCCTAATATCTGGATTGGAATTTGCACCCCATTCATAGATTTGTCCCTGTTACAGTCCTTAGATTGTAGTTAGCTCCATGTGAAAATCCATATGTAAAAGCTCAGATCCCGTGCCAGTCCCTATCTCACTCTCCCTGTGCCAGTCCCTCTCACTCTCTGTGCCAGTCCCTCTCTCTCTCTCTGCACCAGTCCCTATCGCACTCTGTGCCAGTGGCTATCTCACTCCCTCTGTGCCAGTCCCTATCTCTCTCTCTCTGTGTGCCACTCCCTATCTCACTCTCACTCTGTGCCAGTCCCTCTCACTCTGTGCCAGTCTGTCTCTACACCAGTCCCTATCTCACTCTGTGCCAGTGGCTATCTCGCTCTCTCTCTCTCTGTGCCAGTCCCTATCTCTCTCTCTCTCTCTCTGTGCCAGTCCCTATCTCACTCTCTCTCTCTCTCTGTGCCAGTCCCTATCGCACTCTCTCTGTGCCAGTCCCTATCTCTGTGCCAGTGGCTAGCTCAGTCCCTTCGGCCCTCCCTCCCTCTCCTGGCCCCAATTCTCTCTCTCTTTAATTCAGGTGCTGCCGAGATCGCCCAATGTCTCCAACCCCAATCCCTTCACCGCCTCCCCCCCGTCAGCCGGCAGATACTCGCGGTATTTCTCTCTATTTATATATTTATTTCGGGTTCTATCTCTTCTCTATTTCTCTTACGGATCAAATCTGCCGCCCAGGCGGTGCTGCGGCTGCGCAGTGCGGATTACGGGTGCTGCTGAGGCTCAAAAAGCTGAACGTCCCTCAGAGAGAGATTGAGATTGCACTTTACCCACTCAGCTCACTGACTGCTCACAGCTCATTGCCCATTGCCCGCTGCCCATTCCCCACTGCCTGCTCACTGCTCACTGACTGCTCTCACCTCACTGTAGCTGGGAAAACATCCTCCAAACTCTCTGCTTTCCCCTCTGATTTTCACTGTGTCTGTAACTGAATTACATTCTGTGAATGTTCTCTGCTCCACTCGGAATCAAAGAAGTTTCATTAACTTCAGTAATGCCATTATTTAAAAGAGACATTGCCTTCATAAAATTAACATTCTGCCTGGATTTGTGCAACATTTTTGGTTCTAGCTAAAATCTCTGAATACTGGAGGAATGGAAATGGCTAGAAACATACCTTTGATGGTGAATATCCTTGGAGGACAAATGGGTGATTATTTGCAACTGTATCCTTTTTCAGAATTGAAAATTGAAGCTGAATAATAAATGAGCGAAAGGTAAAAAGCATCCTCAAAGCACTGCTGACCTAGCATTGTCCAACACCAGCTTGCCTCCTTCATCTCTCAGTGCTCCCACTGCTACCTTGATGAGAAGTAGAACTAGATATTGTCATCATATGTACATAAGGATCTTCACTGTCACTTGGTCAAAGTCCTGGAATTCCCTTCCTAACAGCACTGAGTGTATAAGAAGACAACTCACCCCCCTCTTCTTGAGGGCAATTCGGGATGGGACTGAAAATCAGACGAGTTTTTACAATAGTTTTATAGTTGCCATTAGATTAGTGTTTTAAAAAAGCCAATTTTATTAATTGAGTTTAAATTCCACCAGTTGCCATGATGGGACTTGAAACCATGTCCCCAGAGCATTAGGCTAAACCTCTGGATTAGTAGTCCAATGACATTACTACTAGGTTACCAGATCCCCCTAATTGTAATGAGGGATACAGGCTTGTTGATTATGTTTCCTGAGCATTTTGCCCAAGATGATATACCACTTATAAAACATGCTATATTACTAAACAAGATTCTGGATAAGGGAAGAATGATGTAAAACTAGCCAAGAACCAGTGACACTGAGGCTAATTATAAGAAGATGGTGTTTTAATGTTATTACACCTTTACAATTCCCAAGCCATAGAAGGTGAACTCGATAGACCTTGGCTCTTTTATCATCTAGTAATTCCAATGTCCTTACAAATTCTCCCCCTTTCGGTGGCAGGTTGGAACCTCACAAAATTTGACCATCCCTAAATACCCTTAAGAATGAGGCCATATTGAACCATTGCATTCCGTTTGGTGTAGTGTTGGTTAAGGAAAGAGTTCTAAGATTTAAGCCCAGTGCCAATGAAGGAACAGTGATATATTTATTTCCAAGTCTAAATGGTATGTGACTGGAGGGGAACCTACAGGCCATGCTACCTTGTACCTATTGCCCTTTTGCTTCTAGGTGGTAAGGGTAAGGTTCTGTTGAAGAAGTTGCTGCAGTGCATCTGATATTGGAATATACTGCTGCAATGGTATGTAGTTAGTGGAGGAAGTGAATGTCAAAGATGGTGGATGTGGTGCCAGTCAAATTTTGTTCAAGTTGTTGTTGAGTCTTTCAAGTGTTCTTGGTGCTGCACTCATCCAGGCAAGTGTAGAGTATCCCATCACACTCCTGTCCTGTGCCTTACAGATGGTGGACGGAGTTTCAGGAGTGTAGAGGTGAGTTACCCGCTGCAGAATAACCAGGTTCTGACCTGCTCTAAAAGCCACAGTATCTGGAGTTGGTGTAGCTTGGATTTTAACAGCTTGTCCTGTAATCTTAAAGATTAATGAATACATCATGCAGAGACGTTGGCATCGAGGTAATGTCACTGGCTAGTAATCCAGAGATGTAAGTGGATATTTTAAATTTGTAATGGTTTCAATAGCTGATGTTAGATGCCTACTAAAAGGGGAGTGAAGTTTTACAGCACTGTTGCAAACCTTTTGGCCCAACTGCTTCATTGCCATGCTCATGCTCCATTTTTATAGAATATATCTTCCAGGCATGAGCACCTATTGATTCTTAGTGATTACTTCTACCAATACTAAACTTACCCTTACAAGGAATGGAATAGGCACCCTGGTTCCTATCTCCATAATGTAAGAACCAGATTGGGACAGGGCTGACATCTTGCGCACCCAATGAAAACAGAATACAAGCCACTCAAATAGAAGAAGCTGGCCCTGCGTGTCCCTCATTCCAGGCCTAAACCTTCAAAGATTTTGTGAAGATTGTCAACTGTTCTGCATTGGTTCTGCGGGGAGTGGGGAGAAGAAGAGATATCTCTGGCACAACCCCAGAGCCATAATTAGCAGCCTAACCAACATGTCAGTCTCCTCAAATAATCGTATAACATATGCCACTTCTCTTTAAATTGGGCGACCCCACAAATTCTGGCACTCAATGCCACGATTGATAGGTTGTGGGTTTCAGCTTCTCAAGTTCTCTTCTGTATCTTGTACCTTGACAGTTTTTTTGCTCGCCAGCAGATGGAGCACAAGAGCTGTAAAGTTTCTCAAGATTCATAAACTGGTTCAGATGGGACAAATAAATTAAAACTTTAAACAGGGCCAGGAAGAGAAATCGTGGGCCCTGTTGCTTCTCTTTCTGGGTCCCTTGTCACCTCCAAACTTAACCCTGCCCCTCAATGAAGCATGATAGTTTTCCCCCTTTCAAGATTTTTAAAATTCATTCATGGGACATGGGCATCACTAGCTGGGCCAGCATTTATTGCCCATTGCTGAGGGCATTTAAGAGTCAACCACATTGCTGTG
The DNA here is from genome assembly GCF_964213995.1 of Mustelus asterias. NCBI lineage: Eukaryota > Metazoa > Chordata > Chondrichthyes > Carcharhiniformes > Triakidae > Mustelus > Mustelus asterias. The sequence goes on from NC_135808.1 coordinate 111,289,446, forward strand.
GCTCTGGAGTCACATGTAGGCCAGACCAGGTAAGGGCTGCAGATTTCCTTCCTTAAAGGACGTTATTGAACCAAATGGGTTTTAATGACAATTGACAATGGTTTCACACTCATCTAATTCCAGATATTTTTAATTGAATTCAAATTTCCCCGTCTGCCGTGGTGGGAGTTGAACCTCGGTCCCCAGAGCAGTACCCTGGGTCTCTGGAGTACTAGTCCAGCGACAATACCACTATGACAACACCTCCCCAATGAAGCAATTCACCAATCATAATAACATACTAGTAAAATGATAGCACCCATTGTTGGAATCTGGATATGAATATTGTCCAAAATCTATCCAGCAAAGAACAAAGAAAATTACAGCATAGGAACAGGCCCTTTGGCCCTCCAAGCCTGCACCGATCATGCTGCCCAAATGGGTTAATGGGTCAATGGGTTAATATTAAGAGTACCACTGATATAGTCTATACCATTGTCTATATGGTCTATTTGGATTTCAACAAAGCCTTTGACCAGGTCCCACATGGAAGACTTATAAAGAAGGCAAATGCACATGGGATACAGGAAAATTTGATAAGGTGAATTCAAAATTGGCTTAGTTGTAGGAGATAGAGGTTGATGACAGAAGGCTGCATTATTGACTGGAAGCCAGTGTCCAGTGGCGTACTACATGGATCTGTGCTGGGTCCCCGATTATTCATCATTTATATAAATGACATAGATGACTATGTGGGAGTAGGATTAGTAAATTTGTGGATGACACAAAGATTGGCCAGGTGGTTAACAGTAAGTCTGAGTGTCTTGGGCTACAAGAAGATATAGATGGAATAGTCAAATAGGCAGATAAGTGGCAGGTGGAACTTAACCTTGAAATGTGTGAGGTGATACACTTTGGGAGGGGTAATTTGACAAGGAAATATCCAAGGAATAGCATGACACTAGGAAGTTAAGAGGAACAAAGGAACCTTGGAGTGTTTGTCCATAGATCTCTAAAGGCAGAAGGGCATGTTAGTAGGGTGGTGCTAAAGGCATATGGGACACTTGCCTTTATCAATCGAGGCATAGATTACATTGTACAAAGAAACCCCATCTTTTGTCGTGACACTATGGACTTCCTACAGAAACTCAGCACACATGGATCAGTTGAACAATGAGCACTCCTCGTCATAATGGATGTCTCGGCACTCTACACCAACATCCCCCACAACGATGGCATTGCTGCAACTGCCTCAATACTCAACGCCGACAACTGCCAATTTCTGGATGCAATTTTACAACTCATTCGCTTCATCCTGGACCATAATGTCTTCACCTTCAACAACCAGTTCTTCATCCAGACACACAGAACAGCCATAGGGACCAAATTCGCACCTCAATATGCCAATATCTTCATGCACAGGTTCGAACAAGACCTCTTCACCGCACAGGACCTTCAACTGATGCTATACACTAGATACATCGATGACATTTTCTTCCTTTGGACTCATAGTGAACAATCACTGAAACAACTATATGATGACGTCAACAAGTTCCACTCCATCATCAGACTCACCATGGACTACTCTCCGGAATCGGTTGCATTCTTGGACACACACATCTCCATCAAGGACGGTCACCTCAGCACTTCACTATACCGCAAGCCCGCGGACAACCTCACGATGCTCCACTTCTCCAGCTTCCACCCTAAACACGTTAAAGAAGCCATCCCCTACGGACAAGCCCTCCGTATACACAGGACCTGCTCAGATGAGGAGGATCGCAACACACACCTCCAGACGCTGAAAGATGACCTCATAAGAACAGGATATGGCACTCAACTCATTGATCGACAGTTCCGACGCGCCACAGTGAAAAACCGCACCGACCTCCTCAGAAGACAAACACGGGACACGGTGGACAGAGTACCCTTCGTCGTCCAGTACTTCCCCAGAGCGGAGAAGCTACGGCATCTTCTCCGGAACCTTCAACATGTCATCGATGAAGACGAACATCTCGCCAAGGCCATCCCCTCACCCCTACTTCTTGCCTTCAAACAACCGCACAACCTCAAACAGACAATTGTCCGCAGCAAACTACCCAGCCTTCAGGAGAACAGTGACCATGACACCACACAACACTGCCACAGCAACCTCTGCAAGACATGCCGGATCATTGACATGAATGCCATCATCTCACGTGAGAACACCATCCACCAGGTACATGGTACCTACTCTTGCAACTCGGCCAACGTTGTGTACCTGATACGCTGCAGGAAAGGATGTCCCAAGGCATGGTACATTGGGGAGACCATGCAGATGCTACGACAATGGATGAATGAACACCGCTCGACAATCGCCAGGCAAGAGTGTTCTCTTCCTGTTGGGGAACACTTCAGCGATCACGGGCATTCGGCCTCTGATCTTCGGGTAAGCATTCTCCAAGGCGGCCTTCTCGACACACGACAATGCAGAGTTGCTGAGCAGAGACTGATAGCCAAGTTCCGCACACATGAGGACGGCCTCAACCGGGATCTTGGGTTCATGTCACACTATCTGTAACCCCCACGACTTGCTTGGGCTTGCAAAATCTCACTAACTGTCCTGGCTGGAGACAATACACATCTCTTTAACCTGTGCTTAACCCTCTCTCCACTCACATTGTCTGTACCTTTAAGACTTGATTACCATTAAAGACTTGCATTCCAACCATTATTTTGTAAATTGAGTTTGTGTCCTTATATTCCCTTTTTGTGAACAGAACTCCCACTCACCTGATGAAGGGGCAAAGCTCCGAAAACTTGTGGCTTGTGCTACCAGATAAACCTGTTGGACTTTAACCTGGTGTTGTGAGACTTTTTATTGTGCTTACCCCAGTCCAACGCTGGCATCTCCACATCATAGATTACAAAAGCAGGAAGGTCATATTGTATAGAACATTGGTGAGACCACAGCTAGAGCACTGTGTGCAGTTCTAGTCCCCACATTATCAGATGTGATTTCATTGGAGGGGGTGCAGAGAAGATTCACCAGAATGTTGCCAGGGATGGAACATTCAAGTTGTGAAGAGAGGTTGGAGAGGCTTGAGTTATTTTTGCTGGAGCAGAGAAGGCTGAAGAGCGACCTGATCAAGGTATACAAGAATAGGAGGGGCATGGACAGGATGGATAGGGAGTAGCTGTTCCCCTTAGTTGAAGGGTCAACCAAGAGGGGACAGAGGTTCAAGGTGAGGGGCAGAGGGTTTGGGGGGATGTGAGGAAAAACTTTTTTACCCAGAGGATGGTGACTGTCTGGAATGCACTGCCTGGGAGGGTAGTGGAGGTGGGTTGCCTCACATCCTTTAAAAAGTACTTGGATGAGCACTTGGCACATCATAACATTCAAGGCTTCTTCTGCACTGATTCTGTGATAGTGCAGTGTTAGTTTGTGTGCGCCCAATAAGTAACCCTACTGTGACCATTCAAACAGCGAGTACAAATTTTATTTTATTGTTAACTTGGTAGGAAAATATCCCAAAGGTCATTTATAAGAGCGTGTAGATGACTGCCTCAGCCCTCCATAACATGTTCTGAACATTACACCATATGAACAGTGAGAGTAAATTCATATTGTTGGAAAATATTCAATACTTGCATCCAGATAAACTGCAGAAAATCTTCTACATTCTGTTGAAGTATGAGAACTGCCTCGGTGCATGATATTATTCAATATAATTATTTCATAGGAGTTTGACTGGATTTTGTTTTATCAGTAATCTCAGGGTAGAAAGAGCAAATGACTCCTGAATGACTGAACGACATAGGTCTTCACTGTCAGTGAGAAGTGTTGGAGTCCTCAGGTGTCTCTGCACAAAACAATTTTTAAGAGGTCAGAAGACAAAGACTGAATGGTTCACAATTTTGTGTGTTTTCAGAGGCTGAAGACTCAACTGTTGCTGCTTTCCACCACAATATATTTTCAATATTTACCCTGCAACATAACTTTATCACCGTAAGTGTTTTGGCCCTCTATTACCCATATTGTGGTCAGCGACCAAAAATGACAGTGCCTTGCGCCGCTTCAGCAGCTCCCACCCCAGGCAGTGGGGCAATGATTGCAGGAAGACCTCTTATTGACCCCCAAGACTTGGGAGCCCACTCACCATCCTTAATTAGACAAGGCTCCCAGAGGCAGTAATTTGATTGGCCACCTCCTGCAAAAACCACCTTCTTGGTCCCACCACCAACGTTTGTGTGTTCCTGGCCCATCAATATCTAACTTCAACTGGACCACTGTGGGATAGGCAGGGAGGCAGAAGGTGGAGGTTTTGTCACTATTGGCGGAGTTGTGGGTCATATCTGCTGTTGTTTATTGTGGAGGTCTCTTCAGGAATCGAAAGCCCTTCCTTCTCTCTTGCTTTTCTGCACTACAGCAAACTATTTAGGGGGAGGAAGTTTTCAAATGGCAGGATTTCCTACCCCACCACAGAAAGTCAGTGGGGAATGCACCACTGCCCACATGCTTCGTCAAGCATTAATAGGGTGCAAAATCAGCTTTGAGGCATCTAATTGGCAGCTCCCTAAACCTGGCAATGGCAACATCACCGAGCAAAGTGCCAAGAGCCCAGGATGCAAGTTAAGCTCTCAGCAGGGCCAGGAGAGAAGGCCCCGAGGTGGGAGATGGGGTCCAGGTTGCAAAGGCCAGAGAGAGTATGGGACACCCAGTGGGGCACTGGGGGAGGGGACCAGTGATTGGGAAAGAGGGCCTATGAAGGAGCCACCCACCAAGGCCCGAGCAGACCAACTTGCCGGGTTTCCCCACACCTCAGTCCCTGACCACTTGCCGCTGGGCGAACAATTGTGGGCTGAGTAGGAAGTAGCCTTCAATGGACAGCGGCAGAATTTTAATGGACCACACCTGCAAATCCACTGATGAGGGTTCGTAAAATGTTGGCCCAGGTTTATTTAGTTACCGTACTGGCTTTGCTGTAGCAGGCAAGCAAGTAACCGAGGTAAACAGAGCAGGCTGATTCCAGATCCAATGTATGGTCTGTTCAGGCTCATCAAAGACAGCCACAAGGAAGCAATAACAATTGGTTTTACATACCTCCAGTGGCAGAACTGCTATTGCAATCATTGAAATAAACACATTGGAAAATCTAAGTGCAGTAATGTGCGGCCTAAGTGCCTCACAAAACTGGATACGAGTCACGCACATCAGCAGCCTGAATTAAACAATGCTTCCCCGAGGTTATAACATGATAAACACCCACAAAGGGTTGTTCCAATATACACACCTGTCCTTTGGTGTCAACTTGAGTGAGGTACCAGAGGGGATTCTGCAGCACAATAATCCAGCCAAAAGTCGACATCATCAGGAGCGAGAAGGAAGAAATGTTTTACCCGGGGAGGGGGAAGAGGAGGGCATTAATTCGGACTGCGGTATTAATTCCAACATATAAGGGGAGAGTGAAACATTTTCAATGACGAGGCAGGATGGAGAGAGTTTTACTCATTTAATTTTATTAATCGGAGGTTCATTTGTGATGGAGGTGAAAAATGTCACGGTTGGTGATTAGAAAATTGACACTGACACTTCCATTTCCACATCATCGGTTTCTTCTCCAATGCCAAACAAAATACCATCTAGTCTTATTGCTAGTTTAAAATAGAAAGCAGGACCCGTATTTGAAATACGCATTTAAAAACGGCGTAAGTTACAATGAAGAAGATCAAAATGGAGGTTTTCAGAGGACGACGTGGAAGAGGAGGATTTTCATCAATGGACACTCTACAATCTTCCAGGGATCCGGTTTTCCTGATCTTCCATTTCAATGTGACCATCCATGGTGGACTAAGATAAAGGGAAATAGGGATAAACAAGCTGATCAGCAAGCCGTTAGCAAGAAAAATTAAAAGAGAAAATAACTCGAGAGGCATTGAAGTAACCAAGTGAGTGAGTGAGTGGCACAGACAGTCTGGTGTGCTCTGGTAAACCCAGTTACATTCCTGTTACTTTAGATCCAGATAAACCCCAACACACAGCTGAAGGCAGAACCTATCATTTTCCACAGATTAAAATTTCTAGCCCCTTATATGCTTTAAGTTACTAGCTCCATGTTCAATATTTAAACAG